>NW_023458555.1:28957633-28968778 GCF_013731165.1 Rhagoletis pomonella | reverse complement strand
TGCATAATTTGGTAGCACTGTGTGGTCTGCTTAAATTGAAAAAAAAAGAACTGAAGACTGAGTAATAAACTTGTCGAATGAATAAACTCTTAAGGGACACCAACCGATGAACTAAAAGACAACAAACGAAACCGAGTGGGTAAGGAAGGCGAAGAAATATGAAATTCATTTGCGAATCAAGACGAAAACATTGTGTCCCACAAGTAGCAGGAATGAGAAAAATTCATAAAAAAACAATGCTGGAGAATTAAGAAAAAAGCAACGACCAGAGCAAAGTAGCAAAGGGAGACCCTCAACAAAGTTTGAAAACAACAGCTGAAGCCTGGAAAGATTGAGCAAATGTGCGCCCAAGATGGCAGTAAAACAGTCGACGATTGTGTCAAGGCAAGTTGCAACAGCAGGTGCACGTGCACGACCGGCAACAAACGCGCGACTGGCTGACCGCCACTCGAGCGTGCTTTGTGGCACCAGAACAAGTACAAGTGTAGCGGTAGCAGCGAAATATCCTTGAAACCAAAGCAGAAGAAACAGAAGAAGAAGCTGTGTGGTAAGAAAGGATATTTATAAAAAAAAATGTTCAAAATAAAGTTTCATTTATTTCGGTCTCAAATTTTTTTTCGACAAATTTGCACCAACTCTAGAAAGTATGTGCATGCATACCTTCCAGAGCAAGAGTTGGCTAAGTCACACAGGCAAAAAGTTTTTTGCTTGAATTTTTTATATTTCTTTAAATTCTTTACTCACCATTTGGGTATTTTCTTTTTCGGCGCTTTTTTCTTTAAGCAGGTCACGTCTTACCACAAAAACAAGCGCTGAAAATACCAAGGTTTTGTGCTTGCAACAAAATAAAGCAATAAAAAATGGACATGTAATGAAAGCAACAACATTTTTTTGTTTGAAGATACAGAAACTGTAAAGGTTTAGCCGGTGAAGTTATATACTTACATACACAGGTTTTTAAGTATACACATATTAGCCAAAACACCTTTCGTCTGATGGCCTAACTTGTGCCTTTTTTTTTGTTCACATCAGTACACTTTTGAGTATACGTCTGCACTAAATAAAGTGGTCTTGGAAATTGAAAATTTAAAATTCTTTATGTCGAATTGAGCTATTAATTTCCACTTGCATGATGTAGCGGCTGTGACAGATTTTATTTCTTTCTAGAAAAAACAAGAACGACAAAATCTAGTGCAAAATTCGAATACGAAACCAGTATGTAAGAACGTGTAAAATTTTCTGAGATATAGCCAAATCTCCTTTATAGAGTTTTTAGAGATATGAAAAGAAATGCACTCACTTAGCTGCAAATTTCTTTGGATATGCCTGGCCAATCTTAAATTTGCTGTCATTCCATTGCAGTTTTCTGTCGAGATTACTTCAAGAGAACTACTTGGCAGTATGTTTATATTCTAGGCTTGAGCCATTAAGCTTAGGGGTATAAGAACCGATACTTTGTAGCGTCTGGTAAAAAGGACTAGTTCAGTTTTAGCTGGGTTAACCCCAAAACCGCTGTTTTTTGGTCCAAGTACCTAGTGAAGCCGAGACGAAGGCTACGCTCCGCCCCGTCGGCCACGCTTTCTGTATGTACGAACTCTTAACATTCGCTTACACTTTGTTTGCTACCCAACCTGCATACAATCTATTAAATGCCCACAGTAGTATTTACTTCTATCTGATCAGCCAGCCATATACATATGTATGTATGTAAGCATATGTTTTTTTTTGAGTCTCACATTTGATAACGTATGGGCAATGGGTTAGTATTCAATTCGAGAGCTAGGCCAGCAAAACGGAACTTTCATTACCCAATGTATTTTCCCTTCGTTATGAATTCGAAATCCAGCTCATTATCGAATTGATGTTTTATTGTAAGAGAGTGATAGTCTTATATTTCCCTACGAGAAAGAATTTCGCTTGTTACTATGGTTTTCATTTTTTTTTTTCGAACCCGTCTCGAGTGTTTTTCCAATTTACTCTGAGGGTTGGAAAACTAAGGTTGGCTATGAGTTTGTTCTCAGTTCGATATTCATATTGGATATCGAAGGTCTTCTTCGAGCATTCGCCCCAATGTTTATTGGTTATAGTTATGATTCCACCGCACATAATTTTATGTGTACATTAGGGTGGTCCAAAAATGCATGAGGAAAAAGTAAAGTCGGAATTTTATTGCGCTCATCACTATGATTCTTATACGCCGAAAAAACCTATATATCCTTGCGATTTTATTTTTAAATCAAAAATATTTTGCGTTTGATCAAAACGCTCAACGTTTTCCGTTTTTTTTTATATGGAAAAACAGAAAGAATTTTTCGTAGAAATGCCATATTATTCTTGAAAGTCAATATTTTTCGACTATAAAACTTTCTTTTTCTTTAGGAGGCTTTTAGTAATAATACCCAATTTTTTGTTTAATAATTTTGTTACATTAGCTATTTCTTATGGGCCCCATTGATTTTTTTTTTGGTTTTAAGGGGACCTATAGGAAATAGTTGGTATAAAAAAATGGTTAAATAAATAACTGGGTATTCTTATTGAAAGTCTTCTAAAGAGAAACAAAGTTTTCTGATCTAAAAATATTGTTTTTCAAGAACTCTATACTATTTATACGAATATTTATTTTATTGTCATATAAAACACATTAAGAACTTTGAGCGACCTCTAAATATTTGAAGATTTCAAAATAAAAAAAAAACAGGCGTACACTTTTTTCAGGTTTAGAACAATCCTAGGTCGTAATAGCATTACAATTCCAACTTTACTTTTCTTGTTGACCTCCCTAATGCACATAGGCTCTTAGAAGTAGACAGCTTTTAGAGTTAACTCGGCATTTGAAAACCAGTTTAAACCAACTACTGAGCTACTATAAGACAAACGCCCTCAGGAGAATAACGCATTACTGTCAAACATTTTAAATTTGGAAAAAAACATGGTAACTAAAATTTTATTTTAAGTCACTTCGTCAGAGATGGATAGCTGGTCAGCAAGTGCTGAAAGCTGGCTGTGGAGCGCCTTCCTTCAAATAGAAAGGGAATCAACAGCCCCAACTTCAGCACAGTAAAATTGTGAGCTTATATGTATGTATGCGCATTAGTGCAAACGTATTAGTAAGTTAATAAAATATGCAAATTTCGCCACGCGTAGAATAAGTATGAGGAGAAGGTATGAGAATACCTCAACGGCACCACACTCAGTATGTAGTCAAAGAATCGCAACCGTGTTTTAATAGCCAGCCGATTTTTTTAGCTTTCCAGTAGCTATGAAAATTAAGTTAAATGTTTGAGAAAAAATTACTTCACGGCACTTAGCGAATACTTCATATCCTAGCAGCAATGCTTAGGCGCTGTCCTTGCGGTGCGCTGTTGCGTAATATCTGCAGACTAAACAGGAAACATTGAATTAAAGTAGCGGAAAATCATCAGCGCAATTATTTTGTGGTGGCCAAACGCGCGAGAAAGTACAAGACTTCCGGACAAAGCAAAGAACTAAATACACCTAATTTGCTGTGTACGTTGAAGGTGAATACGTACATACATACGAATATAAATAGATATACTGTATGTATACGGTGACCAACCGTCCTGTATTATAAGGGATAGTCCTCTTTTTTGACCCATTGTCCTGTTAATTTATTTATTCTATACGGGACGCTAAATGTTCTGTATTTTTCTTTTAATGTCCTGTATTTGTTCCGTATTCGGTATTTCGACGCCTTAACAGCTCATTAAAATGGCATGCCTATGAATGAGATTTAAGTGATGTTGGTATATGATCGTAATTTTCTACATAAACAGTTATTACTTTCTAATTTCAATGCCTGTGATTCGACTTGAGGAATATACATACAACGACCAAAATGGAAATTAGGACTCGACATTTTAGTAAGTTTTGGCTATTTTTACTTAGCTTATTTGTTTATTATTTATTTTATGAAAGTAAAGCTGTTTTTCTAACAAAAAACATACAATACCAAATTTCCAACTTTGTGTAAAAAGCTATAATGATTATAACTGCAATCTTTCACTTAAATTTCAAACTTTTTAATAAGAATCTTTAGAAAAAAATTTGGTTTACAGTTTTTTAACTCCTTAAAATTGAGTATAATAAAGAGCGAGTGGAAGTGCTGCTTAATTGTTTCTCTTTCAAAAAAATGGTCGAACATACTTACTTTGTGTGAAAAAAATGCGTAACACCGTCAAAATAAAAAAAAATAAAAAAATTGCCAACAATTAATGCTAAGCCCTAGGGTCAAAACATAATGGAGCGGCGAGAAAAACGAACCGCTAGTATTGAGAAAAGCTTCAATTACAAACTAGTATGTACGTTTTCCTCTTCACTATGCGCTCTCTCATTGAAACATGCGTTTAAAATCGACGCTTTGCTCGATGCTCTTTGTTCGCCGCTTCTATGTTTTTAGTATTAGCGACTTAAAATTGTACTTTATTATACTAAAATTAAACGAATTTTTTTTAACAAATTTTACGGGGTAAAAATCTCGAGAAAATGATCCTACAAATTCGTGTGATGCTGCTAAAAAAAGGATACTGTTTCAGGGCTAATACATCTAGGATCATGGAAGAAGGCTTTAAGATTTGTAAGCTGTTGTGGAAAAAATTTGCAAAAATTATTTTTTGTCCCGTATTCGGCTCTCATAAGTATCGTCAACGTATATATGCATGTAACTTAACATACCCCTTCATTGAGGAAAGCGAAATACCCAAGGGTGGCTGCCTTTGCATAAGATGTCAACTAACTTGTAACTAGCTAGTTTGGACATAGAATATCAATAAGAAAAACAAAATATTTTTGTGTTTATTTTTTTAATTTTTTATTTTCTTACATATTTTGCTGAGGTGGTCCCATATTCGAACTCCGTCAGCCATCACTTCAAAATGATAATATAAAATTTCGATCTTCCTTTTTATTTGTCCTCAATTAGAAAAAGTATTTGTAAGGTGCAGAAAGAAAGTTTATTCGCAGTAGAATTTTTATGAGGATATTTAAATAGAAACTTGTTTAAAGAAGACAAGATCCCGATTACGTATGCATTACGTTTCAGTTAGTTTCAAGTAAACTTTTTGTAGCTAACCACAAGTTATATATTTTATAGAAATTAAATCAAAAGCGTTTAATGCGTAAATATGTATGTACATCAATTTTGATTTTCAATAATTGTCATCTATATTCATTTAGAAAGAAAGACAGCAAAGTCTTTCGTGTTTTACCCAAAAATGTGCGACAGGTAAAAACTCACCTGTGGCGACAATGTCTAGACGCGATTTATATGCATCAAAACCACTGTTTACTCATGCGAGTTGTGCATGTGTAGCATATACATATGTATATGTATGTGTCTACACTCATGTGTAATTATTAAGACCACTTTGTTTTACGTAAATATCGTTCTTTATACTTACTAATACATGAAAGCAAAAAAAAATCTTGACTGGAAAATTTTCTTTTTTAAAAGAAATTTCTTTACAAAATTTACCTTAGGATACACAATCTGTAAATATAGTAACTTTGTAACAGATAAATTAATTTGAAATTACTGCTGTTGACTGGTTGCTCAAATAAACTTTTGGTTTTAAACTAATTATGTATAGCTTTCACAATTGTGGCTTAGGTAATGAGTAGTAGAAGTCAATATTCTAAAAACCTGTTCTTAATATTTTACACATGACTGTATTTGTAGTGTACGCACATAGATATGTATTACACATAGTATGTACCCACTGCTTTGATTTGCTATAACATAAATACAAAACGTATTTAGTAAATCGAGAGTAGAAATTGGAAAAACATGGCAGTCTGCAATTTAACAAATAAATTTAGGCATTTTGAAAATGTTTTACATACTTTGAGATATACGCGCAATCTATGGTTTTGTATAAGTGCATACTCATACATACATATGTACATATTTGGTATGGAAGTATGAGCAGCAGTGTGTTTTCAATTCCATTCTGACTTATCTAGGGACATTTTCATCTGCATTAAATTGGTTTTGTTGTTGTTTTTTTTTTTACTTTTAAACACAGCGTGCTTAGACGTAATAAATTATTTTGTTCTCTGCAAACAATTTTAACTTAATTGCAGTTACACATATATATATATATATGTTTGTTGCTGTTTTTTGAAGTTTGGGGAAATCTATTGCTATTTGGTCTTCTTCCTTCTTGGACGTCTTCTCAGCAACATTCAGTAGGGTTATCAAAGCAGCGTTAAAAATGCCTAATTCAGAAATATTTTTAATAGGATTTCCACCTGTTCGAGCATTTAATTCCCCCAAATAACATACAGCAAGCGTGAAAGGTTCACCTGCGATATCTCTGACTGGCTGGCGAAGAAACGGAACACTAGGTTTTTAAGTCACTTACCCAGTCATCGACATTGAAAGTGGTCGACTTATGTCCGTATTCGCCATCTTTGGTGCATCGGTACAAGAGCAGAGCATCTTTTGATGACACCTTAATAGACCTTTTTAGTTTTAGAAGATAATCTGTGCTGTCCCAAGTAATAATGGCCTTTGGATATGACATGCCTATCGACTGGGTCGGCTATAGTGAATTTAACTTCGCTTCTAATATAATTACTAAAAGTTGAGTTTATAGAGTTGCTTGCTTCATTTATTGTCATTTTAAAGCCATCCATGGCATTTTCATCGTATATGCTTAGCGTAGTGATGCCAGTGCCGCCCCATCCCAGCCAAATCCTTATTCAACGTCTGCTCCACATTCATTTCCAATTTAGTTAAGAATCAAAGTGACACCAAGTTACTTCACCTCGGAGGAGAAAGTGAAAATAAATATTTCCCAACACATATCCGCGTAAATATAATAAAAAAAAATTAAAAACGTAACTCTCAAATTACCAGTTTCTTATTAAACGCTTAATGCTCCAATGTCGATTTGCGCTTATAAAATAAATAAATAAATGGCTTAAATTGTGATTTATTGTTGAATACGTGAGCATTAGCGGGCAAAGTTCATTCCTTTAGTGAAAATGTGTGTTAAAAGAGATATTAAACTGCAACAAAAAAAAAGCGACGTTTTTCCACTTTAGTTAACTCTATAGCCGTCCCTAGAGTTGTTTTAAGTTTGAACGTAAGAATATTTTGCTACTTTTGTTTTTCATTTACTTTCATTAGCTTCTCTGTTTGGTTGCAAACTACGTCTATTGGACTGCGTACGCCAAAGTAAAATAAACAGCTACTGCGTCTATAGAGAAGGCAAAAAAGAAACTTCCAATCAAGTTTTAAAAGAAAATTAGTTTTATATTTTAGGAAGAAAGTAGCGCAGGTATTTTAGTTATTTTTTCAACTTCAGCGTAAAGTTTTTCTATTTATTTCGATTTATAGACTTTTAATTAACTGAACTATGCGTTTAATTAAGTAAATTGATTGACTGCAAAATTAATTCAGTTTGAAAATAGTTGGCTACAGGAAGAAAAGTAGAATGCGAAAATGGATTTGAGTAAGTAAACAGAAAAAATAGTTTATTTAGAATAAATTTCCTTCATGATTGCGTACATAATTAAATATTCCTGCAATATTTAAAAAACACAATATTTTACCATACATACATATGTAGTAGGATCCTCAGAAATCCTAAAAATACTAACAGGGAAAGCTATAGGAAAATATTAGATGATATGAAGGCTATAGCGAGCAGGTACAACACAAAGGTTGTACTTGACCTTTTTGATGCTAACAATGCATCCTGCCCTAAGCGTAGATCGAAATCTCCTTGCAGGGACCGTAACCGTTACAACTAATTATAAAAATTGCTATTTAACAATTATTTTTTGACTTTTATTTAATTACTTTTTAAATAACAATTATTTCTGATTTTTAATTTATAAATCCAATATAATTATATATATTAATCTGCAAATAACAGTTTTTTTTTTAATTTTTGTATTATATGTTTTAGATAACAGTTATTGAAGACTTTTGTTTATAAATTTCAGAATCCAAGCTGAAAGCTTCTTCGTCACTCGACTTATCCAACTGCATATCGGAAAAAGGACTTCAAGAAATACTTTCAGGAAAAATGTTTTTTAAGACAAAATTTATAGAAAAACTAAAAGTTTTTGAGAAAATTCGTTAAAAATTGTGCAATCTTCTCGAAAATCCATAAATAGCTCCTAAACCGACAGTTTGATTGAAAAAAAGTGTTGAAAAACAGTTGATGGATATTAAATTATCTTTTATATCATAAAAAGGACTTCGAAATTGGCTAACAAAATCCGGAGATAATGACAGTTTAATGAACCACTTTTATTGAAAACTCGAAAAAAGAAAATTTTACATAAGGAATAGTAGTCAAATGCCATAGGTCAATATCACTGTAAACTAGTGTAGACAATTGTTATGTAGACATCAACCACTTTTACGCTCAACAAAGCGGCCATCAATATGAGCGATGGGATGTCGGACGCATATTTCCGGTGTTCACGTCGTCATCAGCCTTTAATGTTTTTAACACATTGACAATAAAACGGACCCACGTTCGCGAAATTGTTGAAAAGCAAAAAACTTAAATGGAAAAGAAAAGAAGATGAAGTAGGGAATTCGAAACGAAGCGACTGGGCATAGCTAGTTAGTAGTATATGAGTCCTAGTCGTCGATATAAAAGTGTGGTAAATTGCCAAGTGTCATAAGCAATGGTGACAAAAAAGCGAAATCGCTGAAGCGGGCATTTACGAGTATGTACCTGCAAACACACAAACATACACTTGTATTTAGACTGCGGCACACGAACATCGCGCGTACATACATACGCGTATGTACGGTACTCCCTAACCCGTAAGACATAGCGGTGAACACGGTGACAATTCATTTTTATTAGAGTCAACATGGCAGAAACAACGACAGCAAAAACAACAACCAGTACTACCTATAAATCGCACACTTGCATAGAAAAACGTAACCCTGTGGGAAAATCTCTAGTTCTTAACTGGTGCGCTTCTAGTATATTTAGATCCTGCACTGGTTCGCGATAAATCTCTTTTGAAGTGTCATTTGCCCCCCGTTGCCTCCTTTTTTGATAGTTCCGAACTAGTCCTAAACTCTAAAGTTCCGAACCAGTTCTGAAATCGAAAGGCGAAAGAAAAAATTTTCATGATTTTTCAATCTATTTGGTTCTTGCGTGTTCGCGATTTTAAATTATTTTCAAAGAAATGTGTTTTTAATTTCAAATTAAATTTGTTTGAATTATTGCAAGAAATGTACGTTTACATACTTTTGGCTGTATCTGAGTTTGCAGAGGAGCTCGCTGCTAGTTTCCAGACGGTCCCAAGATGTTGAAATGTTAACACGAATTTTGGTTTTGTATTACCAAGCTATGAAAAAGCATCTGCGAAGCGCAGAATAGAAGCGTATTTGAACGAAAAAGTCGCCGAAAACATATCTACTTATTTAAAGTAAACAAGCCCTCCGCTGTATTGCTTTTTCGTTATTTCCGAACTAGTTCTCAATTCGTCACCTTAGATATAGATGTCTGATGAAAAAAGTGAAATAAAATAGTTTTTTAAAAGTGCTGGTGATGATCTAGTTACTATCGGATTCTTTCATTTTTGACGAAAAAGATCTAGTACGCGGTTTCCCTGCAGGGAAAATAAAGGGGAAAAAAATACGCAAAAGAATATGAACGCTGTTTTGCTGTTGCTGCTGCTGCTGCCGCTGCTGTTGATGACTCTGGCGAATGGCGACTTCGATGGACAGTGCGCCATAAAATAGGCAACGATGAATGATGGTGCAAGGAAAATTGCAATGCAACAGGAAGCTAACAATGTCAATGTTGTCAGCGGTTACTACTGTTGTTGGCAGCGTGAAGCCAAAACTGACATGACCCCGAGGCGGTTGTTCAGAATTGCAAGAGGGAAAGTGTATGGATTGTAAAGGATGTGTTATTGGGGGGCAAAATGGAAGCGCTTGTTGTTATTGTGATTGCACGCTCAAAAAAAATCTTCGGCTTTTAGAGTATTTGAACAGTCACATAGAGTCGATTGTACGAAAATTGACAGGCGACAAGGAGTGAATAATGACGTTTATGTTGGGTTTAGATTGCAGAAGGACAATGGATGAGGCGGTTGAATGCGCGCAGTGGCAGTCAAATTGTAATTTTGCTAAGAAAATGATGAGTGTGTCAGCCCACACTTATTTGAATGAGTAGAAAGGTATATATAGTGGCATATTCGTGATTGTTGCTGTTGTATGCTACAAATTAAATGTCCGCTTACACATTTTAATTAATTAGTAATTGCCGAAATCGCCAAAAACGCAACCAAGGGGAGAAGTTGCATAGCAGGTTTCTCAACTTTTGCATCATAAATGTTGCATTGTGGTTAAGTGAATTTAATTATATGCCAAAAGCTGATTAATATGTATTTAGAGGAATTGTGATAAAAAAACGAAATACATAAAAAGAAAGTGTCATGTTTTCCAGCATGTGAACAAAAACCTAAGAATTCGCTTAGTTGCAAATAAATATTTAGCCATTGTTTGCCAGAAGCACATTAAATTCATTGGCTATAATCAAACAATTAAAAATAATCAAATAATTAAAAAATAATAATTTCATTATTTGATTACTTTTAATTATTTGATTATTTTTGATTATTCGATTATTTTTGATTACTTTTTTTGTGCCAGTTAATCTTGATTATATTTAATTATTTTTAATTATAATTAAATATTAATTGATGGGTTATGTAAGAAAATAAAGATAATCATTAAAGTAAAAAATGCAATAAAATTAATGATTACTAATCTTGGTGAAAATTTAAAATACTATAAATACCATTTTTTTTTTTTTACAAATCGATAGAAAATATTTCGGTCTTTCATTTCTTCATAGTAAAAGGTGAACAAAAACGTTTTTGTCTATCAAAAGTTAGCATTTATAAAGTGTAATTTTTGTGTGATTTTATATATTTAAATTTTTTGATCGATTGCCTTGATTTCTGCTTATTTTGTCTTGTAAGTGCCATCTTTTCAAATAAACCTATAAAAAACAAAAACATTTGAAACAAAACTTATAAGAAAAACACATTGCTTAAGGGCCAAATTCACAGTGCGTAGTTAACCACTGACAAAAGTTTAACTATTGATTTTGATATAAGCAAAGCTCAGTTAACAAA
>NW_023458555.1:28946390-28957533 GCF_013731165.1 Rhagoletis pomonella | reverse complement strand
TTTGTTAACTGAGCTTTGCTTATATCAAAATCAATAGTTAAACTTTTATCAGTGGTTAACTACGCACTGTGAATTTGGCCCTTAAGCAATGTGTTTTTCTTATAAGTTTTGTTTTAAATGTTTTTTTTGTTTTTTTTGTTTGTAGGTTCATATGAAAACATGACACTTAGAAGACAAAATAAGGAGAAATCAGGGCAATGGATCAAAAAATTTAAATAAATATAAGCACACAAAAATTACACTTTATAAATGCTAACTTTGCCACTTTTCTTGGACAAAAACTGTTTTTTCTTCGTCCTATGTCGTTTTCGTTCCACCTTTAACTATGAAGAAATGAAAGACCGAAATATTTTCTATCGATTTCTGAAAAAAAATATGTGGCGTTTATTTGCGACTTTTAACGTACCCTCGCATTTATAGTACTTTTTAAGCAGAGATGTTAAATTTACATCACGATTAGTAATCATAAATTATTTTGCATTTTTTAATTTTTATGATTATTTTTATTTTCTTACGTAACCCATCAATTAGTATTTAATTATAACTTTAAATAATCATGATTAATTGCTACGAAAAAAAGTTATGAAAAATAATCGAGTAATCGAAAATAATCAAAAAAATTAAAAATAATCAAATATTTTTTTTTAATTATTTGATTCTTTTTGATTGTTTGATTATTGCCAATGAATTGAATTTGCTTCTGGCAAACAATGGCTGAATATTTTCAAACTAAGCGAATTCTTAGATTTTTGTTCACATGCTGGAAAACACGACACTTTCTTTTTATGTACTTCGTTTTTTAACGATTGCTCTAAATGCAAAATAATCAGCTGTTGGCATATAACTATTTTCATTTAACGACAATTTTTCCGTCAAGTCTCCTAATGCCACATTTATGATGCAAAAGTTGAGAAACCTGCTATGCAACTTCTCCCCTTGGTTTCGTTTTTGGCGATTTGGGCCATTACTAATTAATTAAAATGCATAAGCGGACATTTAATTTGTAGCAGCAACATTTACGAATATGCCACTATATATACCTTTCTACTCATTCAAATGCTTGTGAGCAGACACACTCATCATTTTCTTAGCAAAATTACAATTTGACTGCCACTGCGCGCATTCAACTGCCTCATCCTTTGTCCGTCTGCAATCTAAACCCAACATAAACGTCATTATTCACTCCTTGTCGCCTGTCAATTTTCGTACAATCGACTCTATGTGACTGTTCAAATACTCTAAAAGCCGAAGATTTTTTTTGAGCGTGCAATCACAATAACAACAAGCGCTTCCATTTTGCCCCCCAATAACACATCCTTTACAATCCATACACTTTCCTTCTTGCAATTCTGAACAACCGCCTCGGGGTCATGTCAGTGTTGGCTTCACGCTGCCAACAACAGCAGTAACCGCTGACAACACATTGACATTGTTAGCTTCCTGTTGCATTGCAATTTTCCTTGCACCATCATTCATCGTTGCCTATTTTATGGCGCACTGTCCATCGAAGTTGCCATTCGCCACAGTCATCAACAGCAGCAGCGGCAGCAGCAGCAACAGCAAAACAGCGTTCATATTCCTTTGCGTATTTTTTTTTTTCTTTATTTTCCCTGCAGGGAAACCGCGTACTAGATCTTTTTCGTCAAAAACGAACGAATCCGATAGTAACTAGATCAGCACCAGTACTTTTTTTTTTTCATCAGTCATCTATATCTAAGGTGACGAATTGAGAACTAGTTCGGAACTAACGAAAAAGCAATACAGCGGAGCGCTTGTTTACTTTACATAAGTAGATATGTTTTCGGCGACTTTTTCGTTCAAATACGCTTCTATTCCGCACTTCGCAGATGCTTTTTCATAGCTTGGTAATACAAAACCAAAATTCGTGTTAACATTTCAACATCTTGGGACCGTCTGGAAACTAACAGCGAGCTCCTCTGCAAACTCAGATACAGCCAAAGGTATGTAAACGTACATTTCTTGCAATAATTCAAACAAATTTAATTTCACATTACAAACACATTTCTTTGAAAATAATTTAAAATCGCGCACACAAAAGAACCAAATAGATTGAAAAATCATGACAATTTTTTCTTTCGTCTGTCGATTTTAGAATTGGTTCGGAACTATAGAGTTTGGGACTAGTTCGGAAGTATCAAAAAAGGGGCGCAACGGGGGGCAATTGACAGTTCAAAAGAGATTTATTGCGAACCAGTGCGGTATCTAAATGTACTAAGTAGAAGCGCACCAGTTTAGAACTAGAGATTTTCCCCACAGGGTTACGTTTTTCTATGCAAGTGTGCGATTTATAGGTAGTACTGGTTGTTGTTATTGTTCTTGTAGTTGTTTTTGCTGTCGTTGTTTCTGCCATGTTGACTCTAATAAAAATGAATTGTCACCGTGTTCACCGCTATGTCTTACGGGTAGTGAGTACCGTAAATACGCGTATGTATGTACGCGCGATGTGCGTGTACAGCAGTCTAAATACAAGTGTTTGTTTGTGTGTTTGCAGGTACATACTCGTAAATGCCTGATTCAGCAATTTCGCTTTTTTGTCACCTTTGCTTATGACACTTGGCAATTTACCACACTTTTATATCGTCGGCTAGGACTCATATACTACTAGCTATGCCCAGTCGCTTCGTTTCGAATTCCCTACTTCATCTTCTTTTCTTTTCCATTTCAGTTTTTTGTTTTTTTTTCAACAATTTCGCGACGTGGGTCCGTTTTATTGTCAATGTGTTCAAAACATTAAAGGCTGATGACGACGTGAACACCGGAAATATGCGTCCGACATCCCATCGCTCATATTGATGGCCGCTTTGTTGAGCGTAAAAGTGGTTGATGTCTACATAACAATTGTCTACACTAGTTTACAGTGACATTGACCTATGGCATTTGACTACTATTCCTTATGTAAAATTTTCTTTTTTCGAGTTTTCAAAAAAAGTGGTTTATTAAACTGTCATTATCTCCGGATTTTGTTAGCCAATTTCGAAGTTTTTTTATGATAAAAAAAGATAATTTAATAGCCATCAACAGTTTTTCAACACTTTTTTTCAATCAAACTGTCGGTTTAGAAGCTATTTATGGATTTTCGAGAAGTTTGCACAATTTTTAACGAGTTTTCTCAAAAACTTTTAGTTTTTCTGTAAATTTTGTCTTAAAAAACATTTTTCCTGAAAGTGTTCCTTGGAGTCCTTTTTCCGATATGCAATTGGATAAGACGCGGGACGAAGAAGATTTCAGCATGGATTCTGAAATTTATAAATATAAGTCTTCAATAACTGTTATCTAAAGCGTATAATAAAAAAAAATCACAAAATAACTGTTATTTGCAGATTAATATATATAATTATATTGGATTTATAAATTAAAAATCAGAAATAATTGTTATTTAAAGATTAATTAAATAAAAGTCAAAAAATAATTGTTAAATAGCAATTTTTATAATAAGTTGTAACGGTTACGGTCCCTGAAAGGAGATTTCGATCTTCGCTTAGTGCGCGAAATAGGGCAGGATGCATTGTTAGCATCAAAAAGGTAAAGTACAACCTTAATGTTGTACCTGCGCGGTATAGCCTTCATATCATCTAATATTTTCCTATAGCTTTCTCTGTTAGTATTTTTAGGATTTCTGAGGATCCTGCTACATATCTCTTTTGAGAGATATCAAAATGGCGAAGCTTAGATATGTATGTATGGTAAAGTATTGTGTTTTTTAAATATTGCAGGAATATGTAATTATGTACGCAATCATGAAGGAAATTTTTTCTAAATAAACAATTTTTTCTGTTTACTTACTCAAATCCATTTTCGCGTTCTACTTTTCTTCCTGTAGCCAACTATTTTCAAACTGAATTAATTTTGTAGTCAATCAATTTACTTAATTAAACGCATAGTTCAGTTAATTAAAAGTCTATAAATCGAAATAAATAGAACAACTTTACGCTGAAGTTGAAAAAACAACTAAAATACCTGCGCTACTTTCTTCCTAAAATATAAAACTAATTTTCTTTTAAAACTTGATTGGAAGTTTCTTTTTTGCCTTCTCTATAGACGCAGTAGCTGTTTATTTTACTTTGGCGTACGCCATTCAATAGACGTAGTTTGCAACCAAACAGAGAAGCTAATGAAAGTAAATGAAAAACAAAAGTAGCAAAATATTCTTACGTTCAAACTTAAAGCAACTCTAGGGACGGCTATACAGTTAACTAGAGTGGAAAAACGTCGCTTTTTTGTAGCAGTTTAATATCTCTTTTTACACACATTTCCACTACCGGAATTAACTCTGCTCGCTAATCACAATTTAAGCTATTTATTTATTTATTTATTTTATAAGCGCAAATCGACGTTGGAGCATTGAGCGTTTAATTAGAAACTGGTAATTTTAGAGTTACGTTTTTAATTTATTTTCACTTTCTCCTCCGAGGTGAAGTAACTTGGTGTCACTTTGATTCTTAACTAAATTGGAAATGAATGTGGAGCAGACGTTGACTAAGGATTTGGATGGGATGGGGCCGCACTGGCATCACTACGCTAAGCATATACGATGAAAATGCCATGGATGGCTTTGAGATGACAATAAATGAAGCAAGCAACTCTAGAAATTCACATTTTAGTGATTATATTAGAAGCGAAGTTAAATTCACTACAGCCGAACCAGTCGATGGGCATGTGATATCCAAAGGCCATTATTACTGTGGTTAGTAGGGACAACACAGATTATCTTCTAAAACTAAAAAGGTCAGTTAAGGTGTCATCAAAAGACGCTCTGCTCTTGTACCGATGATCCTAAGGTGGCGAATACGAACATAAATCGACCACTTTCAATGTCAATGACCGGGTATGTGACTTAAACACCTAGTGTTCCGTTTCTTCGCCAGCCAGTCAGAGATATCATAGGTGCACCTTTCACGCTTGCTGTATGTTATTTGGGGGAATTAAATGCTCTTATGTTATTTCTATGCGATATGCGATTCCAAATAGGTGGAAATCCTATTAAAAATTTTTCTGAATTAGGCATTTTTAACGCTGCTTTGATAACCCTACTGAATGTTGCTGAGAAGACGTCCAAGTAGGAAGAATACCAAATAGGAATAAATTTCCCCAAAACTTCAAAACACAGCAACAAATATATATGTAACTGCAATTAAATTAAAATTGTTTGCAGAGAACAAAATAATTTATTACGTCTAAGCACGCTGTGTTTAAAAGAAAAAATAACAAAACAACAACAAAACCAATTTAATGCAGATGAAAATGTCCCTAGATAAGTCGGAATTGAAAACACACTGCTGCTCATACTTCCATACCAAATATGTACATATGTATGAGTATGCACTTATACAAAACCATAGATTGCGCGTATATCTCAAAGTTTGTAAAACATTTTCAAAATGTCGAAATTTATTTGTTAAATTGCAGACTGCCATGTTTTTCCAATTCCTACTCTCGATTTACTACATACGTTTTGTATTTATGTTAAAGCAAATCAAAGCAGTGGGTACATGCTATATGTAATACATATCTATGTGCGTACACTACAAATACAGTCATGTGCAAAATATTAAGACCACAAAAGAGGTTTTCAGAATATTGACTTCTACTACTCATTACCTAAGCCACAATTGTGAAAGCTATACATATTTAGTTTAAAACCAAAAGTTTATTTGAGCAACCAGTCAACAGCAGTAATTTCAAATTAATTTATCTGTTACAAAGTTACTATATTTACAGATTGTGTATCCTAAGGTAAATTTCGTAAAGAAATTTCTTTTAAAAAAGAAAATCTTCCAGTCAAAATTTTTTTTTGCTTTCATGTATTAGTAAGTATAAAGAACGATATTTATGTAAAACAAAGTGGTCTTAATAATTACACATGAGTGTAGACACATACATATATGTGTATGCTACACATGCACAACTCGCATGAGTAAACAGTGGTTTTGATGCATATAAATCGCGTCTAGACATTGTCGCCACAGGTGAGTTTTTACCTGTCGCACATTTTTGGGTAAAACACGAAAAGATTTTGCTGTCTTTCTTTCTAAATGAATATAGATGACAATTATTGAAAATCAAAATTGATGTACGTACATATTTACGCATTAAACGCTTTTGATTTAATTTCTATAAAATATATAACTTGTGGTTAGCTACAAAAAGGTAACTTGAAACTAATTGAAAAGTAATGCAGGAGTAATGCAAACGTAATCGGGAGCTTGTCTTCTTTAAATAAATTTCTATTTGAATATCCTCATAGAAATTTTACTTCGAATAAACTTTCTTTCTGCACTTTACAAATACTTTTTTAATTGAGGACAAATAAAAGGAAGATCGAAATTTTATATTATCATTTTGAAGTGATGGCTGACGGAGTTCGAATAAGGGACCACCTACAGCAAAATATGTAAAAAAATAAAACATTAAAAAAAAAACAAAAAAAAACATTTTGTTTTTCTTTTGATATTTTATGTCCAAAAGTAGTTAGTTACAAGTTAGTTGACATCTTATGCAAAGGCAGCCACCCTTGAGTATTTCGCGACCGTCGCCATACAAATATAGTTCGCTTTCCTCAAAGAAATCCTGCAGATAATGGTGTCCTTTTGTTCCTTCCTAATCAACTTCAAGTTAACTTATAATTTGATACATTTCCCGCAGGGTATTTAAAGTTAAATGCATATATGTATATCTATTTATATACATATTTACGTACTTACTTTCAATATACGCAGCAAATTAGGTGTATTTAGTTTTTTGCTTTGTCCGGAAGTCTTGTACTTTCTCGCGCGTTTGGCCACCACAAAATAATTGCGCTGATGATTTTCCGCTACTTTAATTCAATGTTTCCTGTTTAGTCTGCAGACATTACGCAACAGCGCACCGCAAGGACAGCGCCTAAGCATTGCTGCTAGGATATGAAGTATTCGCTAAGCGCCGTGAAGTAATTTTTTCTCAAACATTTAACTTAATTGTCATAGCTACTGGAAATTTAAAAAAATCGGCTGGCTATTTAAACACGGTTGCGATTCTTTGACTCCATACTGAGTGTGGTGCAGTTGAGGTAATCTCATAGCTTTCACCTCGAATCCGCTGCTTACTTATCCTACGCGTTGCGAAATTTGCATATTTTATTAACTTACTAATACGTTTGCACTAATGCGCATACATACATATAAGCTCACAATTTTACTGTGTTGAAGTTGTGGCTGTTAATTCTCTTTCTATTTGAAGTAAGGCGCTCCAAAGCCAGCTTTCAGCACCTTGCCAGCAGCTGTTCATCCCTGTCGAAGTGACTTAAAATAAAATTCTGGCTCCCAGTTTTTTTTTTTTTTAATTTAAAATGTTTGACAGTAATGCGTTATTCTCCTGAGGGCTGGTTTAAACGTATTGATATATATAATAATAACACTGGTCTACAAATTTCAACTTTTTTTCTGCGAATAAGACGGGACCTGGTGTTTCTGAACGGATTTTTCGTGCTGAACACGAATACACCCCCTGATCTAAGGGTGCATGCGATTAATTCGGCATAGGGCTCATTCGAAAGGGCACGATTTAGCCTTTAATTTCTGACATATACAAAGTTTGTAGCACGTCAGGGTTCAGCTCTACAATTTTTCAAAAATGGCCAAAAACGCTGTTTTTAGGGGTTTCAACCCCTTTTTTCTCGAAAACGTGACGTGATGGGAAGTTTTGGACCCCAGATTCGTGTTCAGCACGAAAAATCCGTTCGGAAACACCAGGTCCCGTCTTATTCGCAAAACCCTTGTAGACCAGTGTAATTAATAATTGATTGGCGCTTACACATATGTTAGTGTTTGGCCGAGCTTCTCCTCCGACTTGTGGTGTGCGCCTTGGTGTTGTCACACAAAGCGGAGGGACCTACGGTTTTACGCCGACTCCGAACGGCGATTGTATTTTTATGAGAAGCTGTTTTTCATGGCAGAAATACACTCGGAGGTTTGCCATTGCCTGCCGAGGGACGACCGCTGTTAAGAAAAAACCTTTTTTCTATATTTTTGCGATGTTGCTTTGACCGGGGTTTGAACCCTGGTGCTGCGGAGTGGAAGCGCGCACTGCTTACCACTACACCACAGCGGCCAACAAATTGATATATATACAGCTTTGCTAATTTTCAAATGCCGAGTTAACTCTAAAAGCTGTCTACTTCTAAGAGCCTATGTGCATTAGGGAGGTCAACAAGACAAATAAAGTTGGAATTGTAATGCTATTACGACCTAGGATTGTTCTCAACCTGAAAAAAGTGTGCCCCTGTTTTTTTTTTTAATCTTCAAATATTAAGAGGTCGGTCAAAGCACTTAAAGTTTTCCATGTATTTTATATGAAAAAAACCAAATAAATATTCATATAAATGGTACAGAATTTTTGAAGAACAATTTTTTTAGATCAGAAAACTTTGTTTCTATTCAGAAGCCTTTCAGTAAAAATACCCAATTGTTTTTTTTAACATTTTTTATACTTACTATTTCCTATAGGTCCCCTTAAAACTCAAAAAAAAAAATCAATGGAGGCCCATAAGAAATAGTTAATATAACAAAATTATTAAGTAAACAATTGGGTATTATACCTAAAAGTCTCCTAAAAGACAAAGTTTTCCGATCGAAAAATATTGATTTTTAAGAATTACATGCCATTTCTACGAAAAATTGTTTTTATTTTCCCATATAAAAAAAACGGAAAACGTTGAGCGTTTTGAGCAACCGCAAAATATTTTTGATTTAAAAATAAAATCGCAGGGATATATAGGTTTTTTTTCGGCATAGAAGAATCCTAGTGCTGAGCGCAATAAAATGCCGACTTTACTTTTTCCTCATGCATTTTTGGACCACCCTAATGTACACACAAAATTATGTGCGGTGGAATCATAACTATACCCAATAAACATTGTGGCGAACGCTCGAAGAAGACCTTCGATATCCAATATCAATATCGAACTGAGAACAAACTCAGTTTTCTAACGCTCAAAGTAAATTGGAAATACACTCGAGATGGATTTAAAAAAAAAATATGAAAACCATAGTAACAAGAGAGAAAGTGAAAGCTCATTCTCGAGGGGAAATATAAGACTATCACTCTCAAACAATAAAACTTCAACTCGATAATAAGCTGGATTTCGAATTCATAACGAAGGGAAAATACATTGGGTAATGAAGGTTCCGTTTAGCTGGAGAATGGCCTAGCTCACGAAACGAATACTAACCCATTGCCCATTTGTTATCGAAGGTGAGACTCAAAAAAAAATATGTTTAAATACATACCTATGTATATGTCTGGATGATCAGATAGAAGTATATACTACTGTGGGCATTTAATAGATTGTATGCAGGTTGGGTAGCAAACAAAGTGTAGGCGAATGTTACAGAAAGCGTTGCCGACGGGGCGGAGCGTAGCTTTCGGCTCGGAATCGGCTACAAAAATACCGCAAAAACTTATCGCTCGCAAGGAAATTTTTCTCAAACTCTATGCGATCTTATGGAAGTCGCTCTGGCTTTACTAGGTACTTGGACCGAAAACTGCAGTCTTGAGGTTAACCCAGCTAAAACTGAGCTAGTCCCTTTTAAAAGACGCTATAAAGTACCGGTTCTTACACCCCTAAACTCAAGCCTAGAATATAATCGTACTGCCAACTAATTGTTAACACTGAAAACTGCTTTGGACTGACAGTAAATTTAAGATTATGTTATAGCAAGGTAAACTTTGTTTACAATCTTACAATTTGTCAACATTTTCAGTACCAACCCATGCACTTTAGTAACAGTACAATTTAAAGGGTCTAGGGTATTCTGAGTTCATTAAAACGGTTTCCGTAAATATATATTTTTTTCTTTATAAATACAAAATATTGATCAACTTTAGAGCCTCAGCAACTCTACAACGAGTTATGTAAGTGCTTGAATGCGGCTGGTTTATCCACCTTTTGTCGTTCTTGTTTTGTCTAGAAACGAGGTAATAAATGAAATCTGTCACAGCCGCTACATCATGCCAGTGGAAATTAATTGCTCAATTCGACATAAAGAATTTTAAATTTTCAATTTCCAAGACCACTTTATTTAGTGCAGACGTATACTCAAAAGTGTACTGATGTGTACAAAAAAAAAGACACAAGTTAGGCCATCAGACGAAAGGTGTTTTGGCTAATATGTGTATACTTAAAAACCTGTGTATGTAAGTATATTACTCCACCAACTACACCTTAACCGTTTCTATATCTTCAAACAAAAACAAAAAGTTGTTGCTTTCTTTTCATGTCCATTTTTTATTACTTTATTTTGTTGCAAGCACAAAACCTTGGTACTTTCAGCGCTTGTTTTTGTGGTAAGACGTGACCTGCTTAAAGAAAAAAGCGCCGAAAAAGAAAATACCCAAATGGTGAGTAAAGAATTTAAAGAAATATAAAAAATTCAAGCAAAAAACTTTTTGCCTGTGTGACTTAGCCAACTCTTGCTCTGGAAGGTATGTATGCACATACTTTCTAGAGTTGGTGCAAATTTGTCGAAAAAAAATTTCAGACCGAAATAAATGAAACTTAATTTTGAACAGTTTTTTTTTATAAATATTCTTTCTTACCACACAGCTTCTTCTTCTGTTTCTTCTTCTTTGGTTTCAAGGATATTTCGCTGCTACCGCTACACTTGTACTTGTTCTGGTGCCACAAAGCACGCTCGAGTGGCGGTCAGCCAGTCGCGCGTTTGTTGCCGGTCGTGCACGTGCACCTGCTGTTGCAACTTGCCTTGACACAATCGTCGACTGTTTTACTGCTATCTTGGGCCCACATTTTCTCAATCTTTCCAGGCTTCAGCTGTTGTTTTGAAACTTTGTTGAGGGTCTCCCTTTGCTACTTTGCTCTGGTCGTTGCTTTTTTCTTAATTTTCCAGCATTGTTTTTTTTTATTAATTTTTTTCATTCCTGCTACTTGTGGCCCACAATGTTTTCGTCTTGATTCGCAAATGAATTTCATATTTCTTCGCTTTCCTTACCCACTCGGTTTCGTTTGTTGTCTTTTAGTTCATCGGTTGGTGTCCCTTAGGAGTTTATTCATTCGACAAGTTTATTACTCAGTCTTCAGTTCTTTTTTTTTTCAATTTAAGCAGACCACACAGTGCTACCAAATTATGCA
>NW_023458555.1:28880956-28946290 GCF_013731165.1 Rhagoletis pomonella | reverse complement strand
AAAAGTTTAACTATTGATTTTGATATAAGCAAAGCTCAGTTAACAAAAGTTTAAGCCAGCATGCCCCCATAGTTAAACTCTTGTGAAATCGAAACTTTTTTTGTGGAACGAATTTCAAATTTGAATAGAAAAGTATTGATATTTAGAATTTGTATAACTTCAGGCGATATGAATTTTCATAGTTAACTGTGTGACTCTGAATATAAATTCAAAGCTAAACTCTTTTTGGTGGTTAAGTTAACAATCGTTTAACTAAGCACTGTGAATCCCGCCCTTAGTGAACGAAAATCTCAATAAATTTTGGTTTAAAAAAATTTATCTGAATTTTGTTGCTTTTATTTTGTATAAAACTGCCAAATTCTTACCAAGTTATAATGAATTTTTCTTATTCAAATATCATTTTATTAGGCACACCATGATGCTTGGTTATGGGGCACACCAAATTTCACGGTCATATGAAAATCAATTCACTAGTTCCGGAGTTTAGTGAGTTCAAACAGATAGTCAAAAATTCTAAAAATAGTCCAAATGTATTTTGATATACATATTCCCTGCATCACCTTCGGTCATTCTTTTGAAGAAATTTTTATTGCACAGACACAACTTTCCTAAAGTTTAAGTATAATAAAGATTTGATTCATCAAACAAATGAAAAAATGTAATTTATTTGTGATTTGATTCGTCGACGAAATAAAGAATAAAATGTATATGAAAAAAAATTTTTTTTTTAAACTAATTTTATTTATGAAAAAATATTTTTTTTTGAGGTGTTTCCAACAAGGTATAAATTTCGTAAATATTAATATATTTCCAAAATACTTTCTAAAAATATAATAAGTTTTATATTTCCGTTGGAAAAGCGGTACCGATATTTTTTTTTTTGTATGCAGGGTGACGCACCCTAGTACACCTATTGTTGTTTTCTATTTTCGGAAGTATATTCGTTCTGCTTGATAGGGGTCAATGCGTATATACTTAAACATACATATGCACATTATTTACTCGCAATCATTCGGTATTATTTGTATATTCAAAGCAATAAAAAACCCGACCGCCTCATTGAATGATAATAAGTAAATATACAGGTGAGTAAATTAGTTGATTAAATATTTTATTATGGTTTCTTATAAGGAAATAGGCGTGAATGTGCATTCATAATGCAAGCAAATCAATCTGAGATATAAAGGTATGTATGTATATACATATTTACATATTTAAGTAAGTACTTGTGTATTGATAAGCATTTTCGTTTGATTGCTTTTGTTTGTAAATTGTGTTGTTGTTTGCATGGCATTTGAAATCTTTGTACTTACAAAATCTCTAAATGGAAATGTGTAAATATATACTATATATGTACGACTACCATTCCTCATAAGAGAGAGCATACTTAAACAAACCGCTACATGCAAGCAGTGGGATTGCATTGCCCGCTCATTACGGATAGCCGTCACAGAAATAGGCGAATTTCGATCGGGCGCAATGTGAGCTACATATAAGGCATCGAGGTACATACATACACAGTATCGGTCATATCAAAAGTTTTGAGTATACCGTTTAGTAGCCCAATCAATTTTATTACAATAATTTGCATGTTTAAAGTGGCTTAAAATTATCCTTGAGTTTTTTGATTTTTTTTTGCCGAAGGTGTTGCGGTTTTCTTCCATAAATTCCGCCAACAAAACTCTAACTCCATAACTTCAAAAAATCAGTATTTTTATACAGAAAATTGCATGGGCTATAAAAATGTAGTAAAAAATTCTAGCGCTTCTGAGAAAAAAAATTAAAATTTTGATGAAAATTTGTTGAATTTTTTTTAGTTTTCTGAAATTTTGAAACTTTTTTTAGTTTTTAAACTTGGGTTTATATGGGTGTTGTTAGAGAGTGAATGGTATTCTAATTGCAAATTCTTTAAAATAAATAAATAAACAAAAGTGGCAAACAATATCGCTTTGAAATGGGGTGGTATAGATATTACTGATACCGTACATTTCGTATATATTAATGTACATATCTTATTTATTATCATTGTTTTGTTAAGTTTTAAAGACGCTCCCAAAAATGGCTGTCTAGTTCCTCGTTTAGTATGTTTCGTGAAAAATTCAAAAATTAGTCAGTTCGTGTTCTGGCCGCTCACAACTAAATTGACGACGACCTAATCCAATTCACCATAGTGCAAAATCAATTTAGCAATAAAGTTAAAATATTTGTTTCTACCGCAACTAAATTCCCCATCTGCTTGATTTTCACCCGTATACGCATATGTTTATCATTGACTACTTATTCAATTTTCAATCGCAATGGCAGATTTTTGCGCAAATGAAAAAATCTCAATTTTATAATAAAATTCCCTTAGTGTCCGCACAAGTATGCACATACATATATATCAAAATAACTTTATGCAAATTTTATTTGAAAAATTTCCATGACCTTAAACTCAGAAATTGAGAACAAATGCTGAACCACCAACGCCATCAGCATCAACAGCAACAACAACAACACAAAACGACAAGAATGATTTCCACTAGTAAATGCAAATAACAAATGCCAATGGGAGTAATAAAAATCCATGCTTTAATACATTTTTTATTAGAGTAAAAACTCGGCAGAATCGCCACTCGAAATAATATGCTGTCAACACGAATCAAACGCTTCGCTGATTTTTGGGGTCACTCAGCAGAGAGCAGAGCATGGTCAGACGTTCGCCTTTGGCAGTGAATGAATTCTGTTTTTTTTTTATTTTATTTTTTTTTTCCCAGAGGCGAAGGAGATGCGCGATTGTAAGGATGCGAGTGCGCAGTGGTTTGTCGGATGATTGAAAATATGGGTGATTGAATGTAATATGACGCAGCGTACGCAAGTTGAACTGATGGATAATGAAAACAGAGATTTGAAATGCAAATAGATAGTAAATTAAACAATATGAACACGTGTACATATTTGGCGATTTAATTTGATATACTATTATTATTAAAAATATATCATTATTATTAATTTTGTGATTTTAGTAATTGTAATATATGATACCAATTTATTATTCTGTTTATTTATACACATACGATAATAGTTTGATAATTAATAAACGATTTTTTTATTTCTATATATAACGCTCTATTCCTACACCAATGATAAGTCCTTTTTTCGTTCCGAAGATCATTGAACTCAAGGACCCCTTTCCAATACTTACCTAGCAGATCTCAGTTCTTATCACCCTAACGAACCAACCTTATGTCAGTAAATTACAGCTAGCCAAAAATCACTAGACTTTAGCTAAAGAGGCATTATAATTATTCCAGTAAATTAAATAAAAAATTTATTGGCGAATGCACAAAAAAATAATGTCGGAGTTTTAATGCCGGCACACCCTAGGATTGATCTATATCGAAAAAATATACCCTTATTTTTTATTTTGAAATCAAAAAATTTTTAAGGAGTGCTCAAAGCGCTCAAAGTTTTCCATGCATTTTATATGGAGAAAAAACAAATTTTCGTAGAAATGGTATAAAACTCTTGAAAATCAATATTTTTCGACCTGTGGTTCTCTTCAGAAGACTTCCAGTATTAATATCCAATTGTTTATTTAACCATTTTTTATGATTAAAGATTTTTTATTGGTCCCCCCGTTGCATTTTCTAAGGGCTTTGGAGGACCTATAAAAAAAAGTTACCATGAAAAAATTGTCAAAGAAACAATCGAGTATTATTACTGGGAATCTCCTGAAGATAAGTAAAGTTTTCTGATCGAAAAAAATTTATTTTCAAGAATTTTACACTATTTCTACGAAAAGATGTTTTTTCCATATAAAATACATGGAAAACTCTGACCGCTTTGAGCACTACCTAAATTATTTTTTATTTCAAAATAAAAAAATATGGGTATATTTTTTTCGGTATATAACAATCCTAGGGGGTGGCGGCATTAAAAACCCGAACTTATTTTTTTTACATACATTTTTGGACCACTTTAATGTACATAGGTGTCTCCGAAAAATATAAAATTAACATCTAAGTTCAGCTCAAGACGTTTTGGGCCTTAGTTGCGATGGTTTTCTTAGAGTAATTTTTGATATAGAAAGAATCGTGAGACAAATACAAAGAAATTTCAAAACACACGAAACAATCAATGTAATCACGAAACTAGAGCCAAATAAAAAAATAAGTTAGGGTGTTTTTTATAGGACTTCGGATATTCAAAGCTATTATTAATTAAAGAACCAAAGGACGATTGAAAATTAAATATTAATAAATTTAATTTTTTTGCTAATGAGGTTGTAAGGGCAAAGGTCAAGGATGTTGTCAAGAATACATTAGTCCTTAAAATTATAATTTTGTCAAAAATAGATATAACAAATTTTCAAAGATATTCAAGGATGAAATTTTAAAAGGACACATTTTCAGTATCTTTTCGACCTCATGGAACAAAAAATTTTATCTTTTTAATTTAACCGAATTTTCTCTTTTGCTTAATACCCATACTGTTATTCTGAATTGCACTATATTTTTTAAATATTTTTTTTTAATTAATCGCATCTTTGATATTACAAAGTTCTTCAAAGAAATCCTCACGGCAGAGAAGAAGACTGAAAATGAAATTTGACTACTTTTGGTCACTAGGTTCGCGAATTTTTTTTTGAATGTAGTTAGTCGATACTTAAAAGTCGATAACTCACGTATATCGAGTTTCGAAAATGTTGACCCAAGACTTGATCTTACTTTATTGGTGCACTGAGAGAAAAATCAACCAAAAATTGGTTAATATTAACAAATTCAAACTTGAAAAGGAATCAACGTGATTTTTGATTAATATTAACAATGCCTTGGTTATTATTTTCAACAATGATTTGGTAATATTAACCACAACTTTGTTTACATTAACCAAACTTTTGGTTGGAGATTTTTCGTTTGAATCAGTTTATGTTCTTCACTACACAGATGATTTTTCATAATTCGGAGATACAAAACAAACATTTTTATTATCATCTTAACATGTAGGCTCTGACGGGATCAGCAAATAACAGCAAACATCTCTACACACTCAGCTACAGCCGCTTTATAAATGTGTCTTCAATTGTTACACTTGAATCAATTTTCTTCGTCGTTTGATCAGGTTCTGCACTTCACAGAGGTGTTTTCGTAATTAAGAAAAACCAAAAATAGAAAAAAATAAAAATTATATATCGCGCTGATAGCGTACGTACCGCTGGAAGCCAACAAATAACAGCAAGCACCTATGCTCATTCAGCCACTGCCATACATACGAATTTGTTCTCAAATGTACAACTTGAATCACATTTCTTACAATCGGTTTATTGACTATGAAAAAATCAAACCATAACTTGGTTGAAAAAACCATTGCGCTTTTGGCTCAATGTACCTTATTTTTTTCCTCACGCAAGTATGTATGTACGTATTTCCCTTTACGCAAAAGTTTGTTCAATTTTGTTAACTCTCTTTATTTTCTTTAAACACGCCTGAAAACTTAAAAAAGCACCATTTTTAATGACTAGTTAGCCGGCTAGCTAAAATGACTTAGTTACTTCGAAACTAATGCCCGGCATTCACTTCAATGCTTCTTCTGCTTGACATCCTTGCGTGCAAGCGCAGATTGCAGCCAACGCCATGCGAATCGTATTAGCACGAAGATCAGCAAGAGCAACGCGGAGAGCCCACCAACTACGATCGACAAAACATCTATGCTATGATACTGTATGAAATTCAAATCCTGTCCAGCACAATGCAAATGCTTGGCGCCTTTATTTCTCACCACATACTCCACCCAGTAGACGGCCAAATCCAGCGGTTCTATGGGCTGATCACGATAACGCGCTGACATATCGGCCACACGCTTGGCATAGCTGCCATCGGCCAACATGCGCTCAATGGCCGCCTTGAAGTTGTCCTTTGCCAGTGTGGTATAATCCACGCGTATGCCGTAACCACCGGCTTGCGCGCGATTCATATTCAAAAATTGATCACCGAAGATCGGTATGCCAATAAAAGGTTTGCCGTGGTAAATCGATTCAGTGGTGCTGAGTAGGCCGCCATGTGTGATGAAGATGCGCACATTGGGATGAGCGAGTACATCGTCTTGTGGAAACCATTCGCTTATGTACACATTATCAGGTTTACCCTCGAGATTTGGATCTTCAAATTTCCACAGCACACGCTGCTTTAGGCCACGGAATGTTTCGAGTATTGCTTGGCGCTTCTCCAGCGGTAAATTTTTGCTGCGTAAATTGGAACCCATCGAGAAATAGATTACACCATGTTGTGAACCATTGATAAAACGTTCCAAATCAGCTGGCAGTGGTGAGCGTTTACGATTGATATGCATGCCGCCAACTTCGATATGATTATGTACATAAGGCCGGGAGTAGCTGAGCGAGACGTGCTGGTTGACCAGCACCAAAGCGGCATTACGACGCACATCGTACATATCACGTTTGTTGTTCGGAAAGAATTTCTTGTATAACGCTTCTTGTTGTGGTAAATAGTATACATCAAGTAGTAAACGCTCGAAGATATTGTAAGCCAAATTTCCAACTCTTTGCAGCAAGGTCATGTGATCGGTGAATGGCAGCATTGCGCTCGGTACATACGAAGGTGGAGAAGGAGAACCAACCTTTGTGAGAGAAAATGGAATTAAGTTAAGAAAAATCTGGTTCGATGGCAACTGCATGCATGCTACTCACCATATCTGTGTTCCAGGGATGCGCGCCAAAGGTACCCAAACCTATAAGCGGTGCATTGAAGTGCTCGCTTAGACCAAAGAGTGATTCAGAGAGAAAAATTTCGCAAATAACGGCATCGAATGTTTGATTACTCGCCAAAAGCTCCTGCACGCCAGGCTCTTGTAAAAATGCGCGCGATATATCTATGCCCATATCATGGAAACCCTTCACATTCTCAACGACACTTTTTTCTATGGCGCTCAAAAGATTAGATAAGGCACCTGTAGAGAAAAGAAGATTAAGGTTACTTATGTAGAAAATGTCCTTTTAAAATTTTATTCTTGGATATGCTTGACAATTTACCAAAAATGTAATAGAAAAAAAAACATAAATTAAGTTTTAATGTTGTATGGGTGCCAGGCCACAGAGACATACCGGGAAACTGTGTTGCAGATGAACTAGCAAGGGAAGGCAGCTTGCTGTGTGCAATCAGCACAGCTCGTAATATGGGCATGCCGCTATTTTCTTGCAAACTCTGGCTGGAGAATAACTTTATCGAACGGGCAAATATCAGATAATATGCGGAGTCTAGATCTCGCCGTCTCCAACGCTTGGAGCGACCACTGCCGCGACATGTTATTGGAGTTCTCAACCTCCATTTCTAAAGTAAGAGGTGGAACATATGGAGCCTCTAATATGGCATCACAACGGACACATGATGGCCTAGGTGTGCCCTTTTCCATAGCGATGAGGGCAGCCGAGATAATCTAAACCTAACCTAAGTGTGTTTTCTTCGCAAAAAAGGACTTTTTAATTAAATTTGCGATCGAAGTAAGCTAAGACAAAAATTTTTTGATGGACACATTGAACTTTGATGGACTTGATCGAGCCTAGGATATTGACCAAAAGATTTCAAATTTGACACAGATTCTTTAAGAGCATAGTGAACCACATTTTTGCTATTACCAATCTAAAAAAGCAGATTTCCGGCCCTCCATTCAAATGAAAACTTGATTTTATGATATTTTTGTTTTTGTCGATGAAATTAAAATATTAAAAAAAACGCATGCTTAAGAGCCAGAAATTATACCTGCTATAATATCCCTCAACATTCTGAAGTCTATTTATTGTGAGTCAACAATAATAAATTGCCCGAAGTTTTCAATATTTCTTGAAAATGCAAGTGCACATCTCTCCAAATAAATTTTTTTTTTATGCGACAATATTTTTTTCACAGTTGGTTAAATTGATAACATTTTATATTAAAAGAATAAATTTCTTATATTGAACGTAAACACTCTAGTTGATTAAATATTCGCTTGAATAATAATTATACACCCCGTGTCAAAATTATAAGCGCACCACATATTGAAAAGTTGTAACGTTTAATTTTTTTGTTATGAAATTATAGTTATTTTTTAATAAAGCTAATTCAAGTTTCAAGTTTTGTACAATATTAAAAAAAAATGCCACAAAACTTTCGGAAAAATTGCAAGCTTTAAACTTTGTTGCTTTTTCCATTTTTCCTAACACAATTTTTTTTTCAGTAACACAATTTAACGATTTTTCATTCAGTCTTGTAGAAAGATTTTATTTTTGCAGTTTTGTAGCCCTTTAGATTTTATTTTAACCCTTTTGCATGTATGGTTTTGCAAAAAATAAGGGAGTTTTTTATTTTATTTTGTTTCCTAGAAGGCGACATAGTTTTTCCATACACCCACAGTGTTTCTGGGTCATTTGGACCCAAATTATTTTTTAATATTTAAGGGCAACTTTTAACCGGTAAGCATACAGCAAGTGCCGATAAAGTGTCTGCATGTGATACATAAAATAATAACTGAATTTATATGGAAATATAGTCTTTATCGTTTCTTAACAAAATTGAATTTTTTACGACAGTTTTTTTACATTTTTATTAAATATTGCACAAAATTTTAAATTTGAATTTACACGGTTTTTATTTAAGAATAAACTAAATTTGTATGAATTAATAACTAAAATAAAATAACAAAAAAAAACTATTTAAACTTTTCCAATATGTGGTGCGCTTATAATTATGGCAAGCTTTTGTACACTCTTAGTTAATTTTCAGCGGCTATATGTAATAAATAAGTACCTAGCGACAAACTTCTTAACAATGCAATAAGGGAGTGTCTCATGTAAAAAATACAACTGCATTGTTATTATCAATGTGCCTATATAGTAGATAATTCATATTTGTGTAAAGTCTACTAAGTATGTATGTATGTATTATGGACTGCATGCGCTATGCATGTCGCCTATAGTGAAGTCTAACTGTCAATACACGCTGGTTTCTGTGTTTATTTTTAGAAATAAAGTGCGTAGGGTCACTATGTTTTAGTACTTACTTTACTGAACAGTAAAATGGTCCTAAAATATATGTGAATACCGAAAAAAGTATACCCCTATTTTTTTTTTCAAATATGGGGAAAAACCACTTTTCGTAGAAACGGTATAACATTCTTGAAAATCAATATTTTTCGATCGGGAAACTGTGGTTCTCTTCAGGAAACTTCCAATATTAATATCCAATTGTTTCTTTAATAATTTTTTAATATTAAAAACTTTTTATTGTTCCCCCCATTGCATTTTCTGGGGGTTTTTGGGGACCTATAAAATACAGTTACCTTGAAAGAATGTTTAAAGAAAAAATTGGATATTATTACTGGGAATCTCCTGAAGAAAATCAAGGTTTTCCGATCGAAAATATTGATTTTCAAGAATTATAAAATTCTACAAAAAGTTGTTTTTTCCCCATATGAAATATATGGAAAATTTTTTGCGCTTTGAGCACTCCATAAATATTTTTTGATTTCAAAATAAAAAATAGGGGTATATTTTTTATTGGTTCAGAATAATCCTAGGGGGTGGCGGCATTAAAGATCCGACATTATTCTTTGTGAACCACTCTAATGGCAGGTTTTTGTTCATTTTTCTTTGTGTTATATAAATATTTACTTAGTTTATATATTTTCGACTAACTTATCGAAAAAACTAGAATTTGCAATGCTTACATAATTCGCTTTAACTTTTGTTTTTGTGTTGCAAAATTAAATTCTTTAGTACGGGGAAGAAATAGTTGATTACGATTTTTTTTTAATATTTGGAATTTCATAGAAAAAAAAAACAAGTTGAACGACATAGCAAAGCACTTCAAAACTTTATTAAGATTTGACTGTGTTTTCTGTGCATTGTTTGCGAGAGATTCAAAACGAGTCTCCATGCCTTAAATATTCTCAAAAGCACTCAATTCACTCAATTACACTCACACACGCATTTCGACTAGTTGGTCTTAATAAAAATCATTATTAATGTTATCATTTGTGCGGTATTAATATACGAATTATTCTTGTTATAAGGTATCTGTTATACAAACTTATATTAAGCACATATGTACCTATATTTTATATTTGAACAGACATATTGTGAAGAGCGTGTATGCACATAAGAAGTTTATTAAATATGTTTTATCGATCTGTATTTTTTTTTTTGCAAATCCTTTCCATTTAGCCGGTTATTCAATCAATAACTTAAATTAACATTAAGACCACTGATGGTAATTCAGTTCGTTCTCGTACATTAGTATTAGTCAAAGCAAGGCTGTGTTAGGAATTGGCAATATTCGAGAATAACCATATTCACCTCCTACATTTCCTTACCAACTTTCATTATTTCTCAAACTTAACCACTCCTCCATGCTTGCTGTAAGATTCGATTCAGTGATTATACATACTTGGATCAAAATACTGAATGTCAAAGGCATCAATGGCGCATTGGGAGGCAATGAAATTATCAAAATGGCCACACAACTGGCTGGGGCTCCATCTACTCTGTTATTGAACCACGTGCTAAAGAAATTTATCCTACGCAACTGTCTTTCAACTCGACACGGGCTTTCGGAAAACAAAAGTATTTCGTAAGGAAATTGTAAATTCTGGCAACTGTCTTGAAATCTATTTCCTGTCTTTCGAAAGACTAATTGAAAGATCTGCTAACAAGGAGGTCCTAGCGTTTTTGACTGTCTTTTTGTGATAAGTTTTCTAAGAATTAAGTCATCAAAAAATATATATTGTCGATGTTTTTACAAAACCGCCCATCGGCCAGTTGCTAAACCTCCTTAATCGCCGTTGTGGCATAAATGAGACTTGGTAACCCTGAACTCCAGGCACCCAGATTTATGCATAAAAATTGTAAAATAGTTATTAAAACAACAGATTTGTAAAATAACAGCTAGAGAAAAAACCCCCTCTCAAGGCAATGCCTTCAAAGAAACGCCGTTTTTTCGCTTTACTGTAAAGTTTGAGTGCCGTAAGATAGGAGCGGTTTTGCAAAAACAACGACGATATATTTTCCTTAAAAAAAAATAAAAAATTAAATAAGAAAAGAAAAGAAGATATTCAACGTAATTAAAACAGGTTTTTTAAAGTCAAACGAAATTAAAAACACAATTTTTATTTAAACAATAAAAGCTAAAAACCTAAAGAAAGTTAAACAAAAAAGAAAAAAATCTTAGGAAAGAAAAAAATATGTCTATTACTGACATTTTCACGAAAGCAATTTAAGTGAAAAAGGTTTTTTTTTTTATTTGAATTTAATATGTAAACTAACAGAAAAAAATATAATTTTTCGCTTAAACTGCTTTCCTGAAACCGGTAAAATTAAATGAATTTTAAATAATATTTTTTTCCTTTAAAACAATAACATGTTAAAATCAAATTTAAAAATGAGAAAAAATAAAATACTAGTCAATATAGTTTTTCACCTTTGCGAATACCACCGCTGCATGTTAAGCAGAGACCGTTTTATTCCTATTTCAAACATCTTCGCTAGTATGTTCAGTTAGATTTAGTGAGATAAATAGTTATAAGCGGGCGGAACCTCGCCCATTTTATAAAATTCCTTTACTTGATATTTACTTTTAAGGGATTGTTGTGAGGATCAATTTTGGGTAAAATTAGCATCCTTAAATTTCGAAATACCGAAGTTTCAAGCATTTCAGAAATTTACTGTTACTGTTAATGGGCGTTATTTTAGTCCGGTTTCAAAAATTTTACACACCTAGCTTTTGTGTGTCAAGAATAATAATTGTATCAAATTTGGTAAAAATTGATAGAACGATTATCTGCAATAATTTTGATTTACAAATTTTTTCTTCCTTTTAATTTACTTTTTTCTTTATTTTTTAGTGTAATTTTAATTTTTTAGATTAAATTATTTTAAAAAGAAAAATATTTGTTTTTTTGTTCCATTAGGTACTTTTTCAGGAACTTCATTTTTTTTTATCATTTGAAACAATAAACGAAAAAAAATTATTTGAAATTTAAACGAAAAAAACAAAAAAACAAAATCAATTTCCAAAGAGATTAAATGAGTTAAAATGAATTTAAGCTTATTTTAACACAATAAAATCTAAAAACTAATATCATGTTCTGACCGACATCGAAAACATGTTTTCGTTGCTAAAACTGGTTTTGGACTTAAAACTTGTGTTTTCGTCCATGTAAAATCTGTCAAACGAAAACCAGTTTTCGCTGAAAACTAGTTGAAAACTCACGTTCAACTCATTCCAATCGGTGTCCTCACTAGTTTTTTTCGATTATTTATCGAAGTGGAAGTCATATTTTATCATCTTTAAAACGCCATTTCGGATTTATTGTTAATTGGCTGGCAAAGGTAAAATAAGAATGAAAGTAAGAGGTTGCTAATGAAAAGAACATGAGGGAAAAGCATTTTGGTTATGTTTTTGTGTAGAAAAACTGTAATCAGAGGTTGTAAGAAATGTCAACGAAAACACTAACAGCCGGTGTGAACAGTCTTCAGCCCACAATCCCAAAACACGTTTTCAAAGTGTTTTCGTTGTCGGTCAGAACATGGTATAAGAGAAAATTTGATTGAGAACAGAAAAGAAATTCAACTATTTTTTCCTGATCGCTGTCAATTACACAATTGAACTTAAAACTTTCAACAGCACAGTTATTTACACAGATATTTATCTATATTGTTTATTTCCAAGAGACATGCAGTTTTTATTATCTACTCAAGTAAGCCACTTAAACCTTAATCAATCAGGTTTATACGAATTTTTCATTGGCGCCCACTTTGTTTAGCTGTAAATACTACACATATATATGTATGTATGGTGCTCTGCTATAACGACACAACTCAAAACTCAAAACCCCAAATCCTAACGTGCCATGTCTGCGTCTAATCCTTACTAAAGTAAGTAGTAAAGGTAAGTAAAGCGAGTAGAAGAATAAGTCATGGATAAGACAATTATTAGAGATAAGAGGCCCTACACAGTAGTAAAGGCTTTTTTTTTAATTTTGAGTTGTGTCGTTATTGCAGAGGACCATAGGTATATGCATCCTTATCTATATTTACATTGCATTTAAATACATATTCACATACCTATATACATACTTTTGTACATATATACACGTGCTTATTAATATCTAACAAATCACACTCACCATCCATAGCTTTCTTGGCGGTCGGTATTTCAATATCATGATAATTTTTTAGTGGCTCTTTGAGAGGAAATGGTGAAATGACAGTGACATCGTGGCCTCTGCGCGCCAATTCTTTCAACAGGCTTGAGCCTACTATGAAATGTGATCTGGCAGCGGTATGAAGAACGCCTAAGAAGCGATAGGCCTCCACATTAGAGCCCAGCAAAATAGCTGCAGCCAACAGTAGCGCAGTTGTTAAATGCATAATACACAGTTATAGAGCGAAAATAAAATACTGACACCGAAGCAAATAATGCACTAAAAAACTATTTACAAGTTCACATGAATTTAAGACAGTTATTTCGTATTAATTAATTCAATTGCAATGCTCGTCGCAATTTTCTTCAATTAAAAATAATAATTCCTTTACGTATTTCGCAAATTTCTATGATATTTTTAACAGAACGTTGTGCGCCACACTAGCGCGTGTGAAATGAGACTAGAAAATATTAGCTGCTTAGTATATAAACAACTATATGTACATATATGTATATTTTACATAGGTGCTCATACATAGTTATTTGTAGTTGACTTCTGAGCTTCTAGTTTAGCAAGTTTTCTTATCGTTGCTCAAATATTAATAAAAGTGATCATGTTTCTCCCTCTCGCGTGGCTGATCATAAGCCAAAGCAGGGACCAGTGTTGCCAGTTTAGAGTTTTCCGGCTAGATTTAGCCGGTTGCGCTAGCAAACAGCCAGAGATGATCTGGACACCAAAATCAAAAATAGACTAAAAATTGTCCAGTTGTCGCCGTACGCAACAAAAATTATTGTACAATAACACAAGCGTGATATTGCGCAATGTTTTTGTGTGGTTGTGTGTGGTGGGGGTGTGCAAAGAAATTCCGGGTTGTATTTCCCTTATAAGAGTTACCAAATCAAACTTATAAATACATAAAAATTTTTAAGGCTTTAGATAACAAGAAAAAAATTAAATTAAAATAAAATAAATAAAATTAAACCAGTAATATTATTCAAAAATGCATTTGTGAACAAAAAATCATCAAAGTATCAAATCACAAAATTTAGAAAAAAAGTAAATAGAAATCATACAGTTGTATCAAAACGGCAACGCTGGTCAGATAGTACAACGAGTACGTAGTAGGCGATAAAGCGCAGAGAGTATCGCGCCACTCAAACCAGAGAGCATTAATTATACAAGTATATATGTAGTTTGGTTTAGTTAGCGCTCGTGTATCTACAGTAGAGGAAAGGAATTTAGCAGCAATTCGTTTAAAAGCGTGTGTGAAAAACGGATTAATGGTTTTTCGTTTTTTATATTTACAATATCTTTCAGGCTAAAACTTTTCTTGATATTATTTTATAAAAGATATGTTTCAGCTTTAACGAAAACTACATAAATCACACTTTCAAACCTTATACAGAACTTAGATCACACACACACACAAAATCACACTTTCAAATTTTATACAGAACGTAGAAAAATTCCACAAATTTTTATTTAAATTTCGGGCTTTTGAACCAGAATTTTTAGAAATTTTTCGGGAATGCAGTTAACAAGCCTCTATAATTCTAGTAAAATAAGTGCAAGTTTTGAGCGGCTAAAAAATCGCATTGATTTTTAATAATGTTCTTTGTTGACAGCGTTTTGAACTTTTTCCCATATAAATATGAATTTTTTATAGAAGAATATGCGCAAGACCTTTTGGGAAAAAATTAAAAATACGTCAACGCCAGTTTTGTTAAATTTCGCTTTTTATATGAAAAAAAAAACCGAAAAATCCGCAGCAAAAAAAAATCTTAAACTTAGTGCAATTAAATAAATCAACAAACTTTCTTAAAAATGTCGACCTAAAAAGATTAAGGGTGTGCAGTTTTGCTGGCCATTGAATTCTAGTAGAATCAAGTACAATTTTAAAATGGTTAAAAATTACCGTTGATTTTTTAGAATTTCTTTTTAGAAGATGTTACGGTTTTCTTCCATATAAAAATAAGTTCTCTTTATTCGGTATATGGAAGCAATGTGCAATATTTAGAAAACCAACTAACTTTTCGATATTTTTTTTGAAGTAGATTGCTTATAAATATTTTGCCTAGGAAACTGCATACTAAAATATTTCTAAGAAATCTAATTAGGAATCTCAAAATTTTTACGAAAGTATCTTTTTACTATTGCACAAAGGTTGGGACTTGGATCTATATGCTTGTTTTTTTAAATAAATAATAATATAGGTTGTACCTAGTATTTGTTAAAGTGTGTTAAAATTTTTTAATATTTGTACGAAGTCTGAAATGTTGATTTATGTGGTGCTGCTAATTTAATGTGCCAGACTTTTATAAAAAAAATATAGGCATTAAATAGACAAAAGAAAAACAGCCAAAACTGGTCAAGATGTCACTTAACTTAATCATCTGACCACAAGTGTATGTGTATAATAAGAGTAAGCGAATATTAGGTATAAAATCAGCTCTCAGCGGTAGTAGCTTACTGATCGTATTTATTTATACATAGTTATACAAATTTGTTTATCAGTATATATATGTATGCATGTATACTTGTGTAAATACATTTGTAGATAGGTATGTATGCATACTACGAGTAATAAAAAAATATTTCAATTGCATCTTGCATTATTATTCAGTATCTCTCACTCTCTTAAATACTCAAATAAGACAAGGCATGGCATGACTTGCTTTTTTGTGGGAAGTATGTATATATGTTTGATAAATCACGAGTATTTTGGCAATAAAAATATATGGAGTGATCTCACCTAGTAGTTGTTGTTAGTTATTAAGTATGTTTTTTTTTAATTATGCGTAATGATTTAGGGGATTTAAAACACGTATTAAGCATCGTAAAATCTAAAGCTTAACATTTTTCAATGTAAAATAATGATTAAAATGGTTATAGGATATCTTTTATCAGTTTCGAAACATTTCCGCGTAGTTAGAAATCTTTATTTCGAAAAAATTTTGAATAGGTGGTTACCACCTATTTGAAAATGAACGAATGTAATTTAGGTGTCAAACGAGAGGGGTATAAGTAAGCTTTTGTTTCTAAAATATTTTTGAAATAGGCTTCCCCCTGTTCATTGATTTTGACCAATTTAACATGTTAAATTAAATAATTTATATGGTTATTAAACGAGAAAGGTTTAGGAAAGCTCCTTTTCAGAAATATTTTTGACAAAAGCTGCATTCTGGCGAGAGACTTAAAATCAATTAATCGTTAAGTTTATTAAATGAAATATTTTTATGTGGCTGTAAAACGAAAGAAGTTTTGGAAAGGTTTACTTCGAAAATGTGTTTGAAGAGCGTTGCCACTTGTTTCGATATTAAAAATCTATCTAAATAACAAGGTTGGCAATTGCAAAATTAAGTTAACTAATACGCTAAATTAAATAATTTTATATGGGTATCAAGTAAAAGAGATTTAAGGAAGTTCTATTTCGAATTTACATTCGACGGGGGTGACAACTCTTTAGAATTTAAAAACCAATGTAATTAAAAAGTGAAATAAAATATTTTAGTTGAGTTTTAAGCGAGAAAGGTTGAAACAGTTTTACGAAAATATTTTGTAGGGTTGCCACCAGTTCAAAACGAGAGAGGTTTAAGTAAGCTTTGTTTCTAAATATCTCAAAACGATATTAACTAAGAAATTTAGGCTTAGCGAAAAATATGTACTTTTAAGGTGAAGGGAAGCACGCCGGGTATTTGCTAATAATTAAGCAAAAATATATTTTTCTAAAAATGTATTGAAACAAATCCATCCAATAACTTAGAAGCCTTTCATTGAGGGTGAATTATTTTTTTGGTATCTTTACAGCCGATCTATTGCAATACATGTTTGTAAATACATTTAATATTGCATGTAAAAGTTCCGCGGTGACTCATTTAGTCTGAACACTTGAAGCTTCGCTGCGCTTGAAACCGCTCAGACACGTAATTTTTAATTTTTAATTAATTTAATTAGATAAATAGTCAAAACTTTTCAAAATATTGAGAAGCTATCATTTTGACGCGGGCTGTATCATTCTAATTAAAAATTAGACATAATAAATTTAACTACATTGATAAAATTTTTAGTATTTCCTTCATGTTTTCACCTAGGCTGTGACCTGCCAGAGTTGAATTAAAGTTTTTCTTAAGATACACTAATAAAAACCAACAAAAAAAAAAAATAATTTTATTTTGCAATATCGGGTTCTTGGCATCTCAAAAGTTGGTTACCCTACTCTCCAGTTTAGAGGATATTACCGCAGCGAATCCCTTCAAAACCGAAGCTACGCCCTTATTATAACCAATATTACTAGATTATCAATATTTGTACCAAGGGCGATATTTTTTTAAACTTCACATATTAAATTAAAGCACCAACTTAAAATTAATATAGCAAAATTAAAGAAAGAAAAATGGTGACTTTTTCGACCTGTTCTTTGTAACCAACAGGAAAATTTCAACAAAAATGCAAGCAAGTATTGCCAAGGAACAAAATATTTTTAACTTTCCGGTGTCAGCCAAATTTAAGTACAAATAAATCATAAATTCCCTTGTAATAAATAATGTCATTTGGAATTTGAATTCAAATACCAACACGCATTTAATGTATATGAAAGCACCAAAAACTTGACTCTGAGTGTGAAATAATACACATAAATACTATAGGCACGATTTGGAGCAAAGAACAAATCTGCCAAAAAAAATGAAAAATAATAAAGCCGGTCTTTTTCAAAACTTAACAAATTCGCGCCGCCCACATACAACAATACAATGCTCGGCAGGATAATATAATTTGTACGCCCACATTCAATTTATTTAACTTTCACAAAGCATCGCTTCCTTGCATTCCAATCAAAGCTAAGTTCTTCTGGCATTGTGGTAAATTACTTTACAGCGCCAAATTACAACTTCCTTCAGAGCAGAATAGATTCGGAGGCCGGCAATATTTGTTTTGTATATGCCGAATAAGTAAGCATAAATCTAAATATACATATATGTATGAAAGTAAATACTATGTACGGAAAAACTTTGCAGAATGGCGACAAATCAAGCATAAAGTTTTCTTTTTCTTTCAATCATATGTGTTTTGCTTAAATTTTTATATTTTCTCATTCTTCCGGTATCTAAAGAAATGAAAATTTATGTTAAGCAAAGAAATAACAAGCAAAATATTCAGCGGAAATAATATTATCTATGTGTATGTGTGTGTGTGTATAATACTCGTACAATTGTAAGCAAGAAAATTAATACCCTGTGGGGAAAATTTCTAGTTCTGAACTGGGACGCTTCTAGTACTTTTTGTCTCAATACTTTATTTTTTTAGAATAAGTGAACTTAGGCAGCAACTTTTTACCTAAATGTAGCTTTAAAAAGTAAAAATAAATAGGTTTTTAACAGTTGTTGGGGATCTACTTAATTACCATGGGACCTGTTCTTTTTTTACGGTACAGATCTAGTCGGGAACTAGGAATTTCGTTCACTAGTTTGGGGCTCCCCGCAGGGTAAATTTCGCGTATGTACTTATGTAATTTTATGTCATACATACATATGTACATACGCGGGTAGAGCAGTTTAAACAAAAAAAAAACCTTGCTATGCCAATTGTTGCCTGCATTATGATTCCTTTTTCCTTTTGTGTTTTTGTGCCGTCTTGCTGTTGATTTCACACACGTTTCATCATTGCCTGCATGCCTTCTACTCATTTCCTCACATTTCAATTCATTTCCGCGCTACTTTTCCTTTTACTTTGCTTACATACTTTACACTTACCTATACATTTTTCATTTTACATTAAGTTGCCTTGATAAAAAAGGGAAGTTTCCACAGGCGAGTAAGAACATATGATCTCTGTTTAGATTTGCCCACGAAATGACTTACATACATACATGTATGAAGCTCAATTCGGAGTCATTCGGCAATTGAAGAAATAGAGGGAGCTTGTTCATTTCGCTTTAACTTATAAAATACCAGATCTCAAACCTCCGCCAATGAGCGGCTGTCCCATAAAACCAGAGCGAAATTTCCTGGATAGCCACCATTGAGGCTTAATTGAAATAAGTGGAACACTTCTACTTTCGTTTTTACTACAATACTAGACGCAGCAGGCTAAGTTTCCACTGCTCGTGGCATGAGAGGGGGGCTTTAAGTTCTCTTACAGCTACCAGTACTGAGGAGTTCTAGAAAACTTCGAGTTGATTTTGGGGCTGAACTGATCACTGTACACCAGCTCTGCAGCCGAGTGGATCTTTGACCATCCATATCCACTCGTAAAAGGATTACAATATCTGAAATCATGGCCCTGGGAGCGTATTTGTAGATCGAACAAAGTTAGATAGAAAGCTTTTGTTATTTTAGTATACTAAGTATTATTTTTATTATTTTTTAAATTTATTAGCTTTATTTAATAAATAAACAATTAAAAAACAACATATATTTATTATTTGTTGTAAGTACCTTTTCTATTTATACATCTTTCCGCCTATTTTGTATGAAGGTACCCAGGAACCTCGGTTGAAATATTCGTGTATATTTTTTTCGAATTCAAAATTTTCTGAGCTGAAAAGAAATATGTATAAAATATTTTAAATGTATTTCCCGATGTAAAATCAGGCAAATCGTGAGGATCCGGGAGTATTTTAAAAAATTTGTTCCAAGAAAAAAAAGGGTAACCGGATACTCGGTTGGGCACACTAGGATTAAGGAGGTTTGCATACATTCTAATGGAAATGAAGGCAGTAGCTCCTTGGTAATGCTCTCGAAAAGGGTCTTGACCTGTTTCTAAACTTCATCCTTTTCTCTCTAGGCTACAGCGATATCGTAGAAAAATGGATTGCTGATGAGCTGACAAGGCAGAGCACAATTACGGAGCTATTTTATTTTGTTGAAAAATAGAGCGCTTCTCCGTCATAAAATCTTAGACATTACTTCCGTTTTTTTTTAACTTCGTATACTTACTCTGCGCCCAATGGCAACTAAATAACAAATTAATATAATAGTCTCCCCCTATTGAGGCAGCCTTCTTTATCTACCCTAACCTGTTTGTGCCACAACTTTCTTGCAATGGACAGATAGGAGAGAAGGATAAAGTGGTAAAAGGGTTAAAGTTGGACGACAAAATCGCGAAAGTGTGTTATATCAATAAATCCCCGTCAATATCTGATTTAGGCTTAACATTTCTGAATCATGTTTCGAGCATAGGTTACTCCAGGAAACCATCATCTAGTGCATCGCAATAACAATTCTGGTAGCCAAGCTGCAGTCATTTTTTTCATATAAAAGAGATTTGCTTTTTATAAGAAAAGCGAGGCACCTTAATGGAAATACATGATTCTTTATTTGACGAAATCACACAGAAAAAGTTTTTCTTTTAAAGCAAAGTTAGCGTTTGTATTGCGCTTGTTCTACGCATATTTGCTAAAATATACATACATTAGTATGTAGTAGTGTATATTAGTATTTGTATATGTGCATACACATACATATGTAGATGTGGATATCTTTCTTGAAAGACACATCCACTTTTTCATTAATATATGTATGCTCATATTTATGTATGTAGGTATGTCCAGACTGTAACTGATTCACAATCACTTTGGCAAAACTCATTACTTAAAATTTTGTCATCTTTTGTCAACAATTTTCTTTTGCTTAGCTCATTCAAAGTTTTTCAAAATATGAATAAGTTTTTGCTTTGCATAATTTTTTCTGCTTGCTTTTTCCCGTATATTTTCGGGATATGCATTTATTGAAGTTTGTTCGAGCAAAAATTTATTGCTTCACTTTATTGTCGACTTCTGGAATTCTCTGACATACATACATATGTATTAAGGTAGAAGGGAAATGTGTAGACAAAAAATTGCATGTAGTAGGTATTGTGTGTTTTATCAACGTTAATGTATTTAAGGTTAACTACTTAATCAAAAATTAACCAAGAAGAGCAGATTTTTATGCATTTCTTTTGATCCTTATCTTACATGTGGGCCATGGGCCATTAAATGTGAAGCGGATAGGTAACCAATTTTGGAGTTTTCGATTAATGCAGTACTTGATTATTCTGTTCGTATGTATGTATGTAAATATCGTTACCTTGATATAGAAAGTCCCTATCTAACAATTTGGTTTATTTACGGAGTGATTAAAAAAATGTATAAAAGTTAAGATAAGATGATGGGTAAGCAACAATGGTTAACGGTTGCTTAGCTCAGTTGTTAGCGTTGCCGACTTTGAACATCGCTGAAGCGGGTGTGATTCCTGCTAAATTAGTATAGAGAAATAAATCTGACGAGGAGATATGGTGATCTCTGAAATAGCAGCTTTAACTTCTAACACTTAGACTTTGTTGCTTTTTCTATTTTTCCCCAGAAACCAATTCGTGCTACAAAGCTAAATTCCACAGTATATTAACACGCAAAAATAAAAAAATAAAATAAAAATTTAATTTAAAGTTGTATTTTTCATAATTTCTCCCGTGTAGGTCCTAAAACTGATGAGGCTATGACTTAAATACTCGGTTTGAAAAGCGCCAGTTTCAAGGGCGCTTCTAATGAGAAATATTCATTTTATATAAAAATTGGGACCAGAGTACAGCGTGTCGTGTGGAATAAGCTAGGTGGACTAGATTCATTCCCAGATTTCTAGCAAAGGGTAACTTAGTAACATTAAGGATATTCCGAGAGCCCTTACTTACACGTGTTTTTTATGTCCTACATTTTACTGAGGGGTGTGACACTGTTTAGAAATCAATAAATATATTTACTGGAATTTAAAAATATTTTAGTCGAACTTTTACATTGTTACATTTACCTCACATGTTGGAAGTATGTAATTTTGCGTGAATTTTTAATAATGGATAATATTTTCGGTGGTGTGTGTTATATATTTACTTAAACGAAGCTACGGGCTAAGTCTAACATTGTGAAAATAGGATTAAAAAAATATATATATAATCTTTTTTTTATGATTTTACATGTTTAACGGACCAAAAATATGATGTCACAACATGTCACCGGGCTAGGTTTTGAATATGTCTTAGCAGATTCTTTTTGTGTTTATAAAAATATGAACCTTATGCAGCACACTGGAGTACACCTATTTTTTATATACTTTTTTACAGAACGAACTCTTTATATTGCAAGATGATAGTTTTTCGAAGAATGGCTAAAGGCCTTTAAATCTGATAACTATATTCGAAATAAGGCTTACTTACAACTCTTTCTACTGCTACTCGTTTGATAACTACTTCACTAAAATTAATAAAAAAAGCTTATCTAACTTTTTAAACAGGTGGCAACGTTAATGTCTTTAAGCTTAACTATTTTTCACTTTTGAAAAGGTACCACACGTTTGACAACTACGTCACTAAAATTAATAAAAAAAGTGACTTTTTCTTTTTAAACTGGTGGCAACTCTCTGCCAAAATTTTCCGAAGTAAAGTTTTTTAAATCTCGTAAAAGTGCGTTGAACTTACAAGTTAAATTGAATTTAACTTTTTGAACAGGTGGCAACCCTCTTAAAAATTTTCGTTTATCTTAGTCCTTACTCACCTAGACCTTCTAAAAATGTCTGGAATCAGCCACTTTGAGGAATGTTCTTCAAATTGTTTACTAAATGTTGACTGTATATACGAACAGTGTATATGTACATCTGAATATATGTACATATATGTATACCACAATCACGATTTAATAATTCATCAGTTTATTCAAAAGAAAACTTTGTGTTGATTGTTCTTCGACAAACACTAGTTCACTCAAAGGACTTGAAATTGCTTGTAACTGTGATTGGGAAGCTAAATCCCAAATTTTACCCATACGTCGTGGCACATTTCCTTTCTCAGTAAACTATATTTATGCCGAAAATACACAGAAAATAGAACTGAATTTACATACATACTTGTATATATGTTCACATTAAAAATCGTATGCAAGAGCATGTGTATATATATTAGTAAGCTAATTAAAGCACAAAAGCTGTTTAATAAAACGCCTTAAGTTACGCTTTAGTTATCCGCAATGAAGCGTTTCAGTGTATGAATATATGTACATACTCTATAATATTCGAATAGGGATACACACTTGCAAACATATAAACACCGAAAATGTGCTAAAGAGCGAAATTTGTGCAAAGAAGTAAGCATAAAATTGGCTGAACGAACTACAGGAGCAAGCTGCTACGACGCAAAATGCAACGGTGCAATCAAAGCTGGCAAAAGACAATTGCAAATGTGCAAAGATGAGCACATACATCTGTACATATGTGCGTGCCTTCTGTTGCACACTTACCTTCATATTGCTTTACACACGCGTACCAAAACGCACACACAGACGCACAGACACACGTTTGTAAGTTTTTGTGTCGAAATTTGTTGCTTCTGCTTATTTCTTAATTAAAAGTTGGCTTGCCTGCGTGCGTGCATGCAGAGAGAAAGCGAGAGAAGAAAGCCGAAAATGCACAGTGAACACAACCAGCTGCGCTCTTAAGCACATTTTTATCGCCCCATGATGTCAAAATCATATTAACCCTTAGCTATCCACCATGGGCAATAAGTACTCATTACATAAAAAAAAAATAAATAAATAAATAAAAGAAATTTAAATTAGTCACGGCCAGAAAAAGAGCGTGGACACATGTATCGGTACTCTCTTAAGTCCTGACCCCATGCGACCACTAAAGTAAAATGTTTTGGCGGACTTAAGTTTTTAATTTGTTTTTGTAAGTTTAAAGTCGAAATAATGTTTTTGTTGTTTTTTTTGAGTTAACGATAACACAGGCCAACAAAATTTAATTAATACTATGTTGACTAAAATATTATAGGCGATTCTTATAGAATTTTCCCAGTATAATACGAGTCTAACCCCTAAACACATTTTTGGTTATTTTTGAGCCTCTCTAAAACAAAAAATAAAGCAAATTATTACTCAAAATCAAAAAATTATTAAAAGTTTTGAAGATCAGATTCGAGCTCTACGGGACAAATTTTATACGGATCGGCTGTAATATTCGTGTCAATATAAATTTTATTGGCCTGTCTGTGTTATCTTCTCTTATATGAAGGTTTCGGCTTCAATTTTAACCTCTTCAGAAATTTCCAGCGCCTCAGATTCAATTAACACAAGTGATCAAAAGCAGGCAAAACAAGAGTTAAAAATTCGTGCGTACTCATATAAAAAAACTGTTTTCAACTGCTTTCAGTGTTCGGACTGTAATTTTTTGATTTTAAATATTAGGAGGCAGTGTTTAGGCTTTCATATCTTCCCACACAGACAGATATATTGCATCAATTCATTGTTTTACAGAGGCTCGAAAATGTCCAAAAACGCGTTTCGGCACCTTTAGACCTAAGTTACGGTCAGATTCAAATTCTACGGGAAAAATCCTATAAGAATCCGCTACAATATTATACGCAATAGAATTGTGTTGGTCAGAGTAAAAGAGTACTTTAATGTCTTTAATAATACAATCTTCGTCATCTTATTTCTAAAACTCTGTTTTCGACACTTTTATTGGGGATACTCGCAACCCCATGCGACTAATTGTATGATTTGCTTTATGAACCTATTCAAAGGCCAGTCAGTATGCAGCTGTCAAGAAAAGCAAAAACTCCATATAAAATGACGTACAAGAAATGGCTAAGAAATATTCTTGATTTAAATTCCCTTACGGCAGTACGCAGTTCTTAAGAAATTTGCTACGCTTTCTACTACGGTTTTCTAAAGTTTTTTGTGAAAAAAGAGCACAAGGCAACTGATGTTTGCAACAAAAATATATGCCCGTTCCATTAATCCTTGAGGAGGGAGTGAGGCAACATGCTGTGACGTATCAGATGTCAAAACTTCTTGGGCACACGCACGAAACAGTGGCAATTTTTTCTTGATCGTTTTCTTAAGAGCTGCATACTGGCCTTAAAGGTTAAATTAACAGCCACACACACACTTATGCTATTTCGTCGAATGCCGCGTTTTGCGATCGAAAAAGGTCAATAGACGAATTTTACAATTAACGCAAGAAAAAAAAAACATATGTGTTGTAGAAAGGATAAGCATTTTATTTTGGTTGAAAAATATTTTTTGTTTGTCTCTAACTCGACAGTTTTTACCGCGATAGAATCGCAGAGATATTTGCATGATGTTTGTGTAGCATCAAAAACTGTTCGGATTCGTTCCGATAGGATCGCACAGGTGTATGGGTTCCTTAAAAGTAAAATAAAAACAAAACCAGTAATATCCGGATACAAATGTACATATTTTAATTTAAAACATTCAAAAATAATTTATTTTCACATCAATTAATTTACTTAAATTTATATAAAAAAATAAAAAAATATTTGGTCGAGCACACAGCGAAACAGAAGAGAAGCTAGACAGAGTTTACAAGCGTTTGGTTCTGTTTCCTTGTGTTTTTTTTTTAACAAACTAATGAAAAAGTAGCTGAGGGCTAACAATATCAAGTTAAATATTTTACTTTAAAAAATATCGAATTTTTTTTAATGAAAAACTTATTGTGGAAAAGCAACAATAATTTGAAAAAATTGTAGAATTGATAGCTATTTCAGAAATCACCACATTTCCTCATCAGACTTCTTTCAATAGGATTCGAACCCACGATCCCACTGACTCAGTTGCCTACGCACTGTGCTAAAAGTTCGCCTTGTAAATTATCGTTTCTTTTTTCCACTTTTTCATTTGTTAAGCCAACCACAATCAAGCGCAGCTATTCCGCTGCGATTCACACCTGATCATGTGGTTGTTGGTTTTGTTCGTTTTTGTTAATAATTCTATTTTTTAGAACGTTTAACTTTTAGGTGTGCTCGTCCTTAAGTTATTTGTTTTTGTTATTTTATGGCCTTATAACAATTATATTCAACAAATTTTTATTGAGCTTGAGGCCTTCTTAGCTACTTTTGAAAAAAAAAAAACATAATGACAAAAAAATTCATGCCAATGGAGTATGGAATGGTAAGAGCGTTCCTTTTTCACTATGGGCAGTATTTTGAAAAAAATTTAGATTTGCAATCCGGAGTTGCGATAGGTCGTTCATACAAATTTGTTTGCAAAGTTGCCATTTCACCAAAAATGCCAACATTCTCATTAAAATTTTTGTCATTTAATGCTTAGTGGAATTCATCATTAACCCTAATCAAGAATTTCTATTATTTTTTTTTCGATCACAAATGTGAAAAATGTTTATGTTTTACTCCGAAACTAAGCACTATTTTAAAAAGTGTAAAATACAATGGAGCTTACATATAAATATATGTAAATTTTTTTTACGCATCTCGATTTTTTTTTAATTTCGCTAACTATATTTACCATGTTTGGAAAAAATTTGCTGAAAAACTGCGTGTGTACGTACTCAAATTTTTTTCTAGAAAGAGTAATTAAGAAGTGCAAAATTTTTATGAAAGTTTCCATAAAGTTTGGAATTCCGATTTTTGGGGCTTTTGTTGTAGTATAAGCCATAATTTTGTATGGAGTTATTTCTTAGAGGCTAGCCTGGGAAGCCCTTTAGTCGGAGGAGAGAGAGAGATTCCTATTGACCTATTCAAATCTTTGGTCTTTGCTCTCTTAAGTTAGGAAGGTGGAGGTGTCAAGCCCGATTATTTATTTTGTACCAGCCTCCAATTAAAATTTCTTTAAAGTTGTATAGATTTTCTGAGGATTTTTAAGGATCATAATTTACCCAAGTACCAGATACAGACTTAAAACTGTTCAGGTTCAAATGCAGTGCATATTTTTGGTTTTTGATTCAATTCTGTGCTTTAGTGAACTTGCATTTGAAACACCCTATAAATTAGTGGCATGTTTTTTTTTTTTTTAACCAAACAATTTTCGCTTTTCGGTCTTTCATTTGCTACATTTTATTTGCTTTTTACCATCTGCGCTTTGTGCCAGCCAGCATCGGTTGCCTCTTGCACAGCCATCTACTTGCAACATACATATATTAATGTGGGTAGGTATGTAGCATGTTGCATACATCGCCTGCTGTTCACTAACAGTGCCATTACTGCGACTGATGGCGGTTGTAGCCAGCACTCCTGCGACTCCTGTTTGTATCAATGTATGTATGTAAGTATGTATGCCGGTACTGCAATATTGTTGGAAGTACATATTTTCATTTTGGTTGCTTGCAATTAAACAGAAATTGAGTTCGCGGTTATACCGCAGGCATTCCAAAATGTTGCAATGTTGCAAGCGCGCATTTGCCGACAAGCGTGGAAATTATGAATTTCGTAATTCCCTCCTTATGTGTATTTTCGTTCGGTGGTCGCTGCTTCATTTTGCTAAGAGCAACAACATATGTATGTATGTATCTGCAGTGTGTGTAAAGGAAACAAAAATTAATGATTTAATGATTTGTGTTTCGTCTTTTTTCGGAAATATTTGCTTTGTGGAATTTTCGTTGAAATTTGAGTTAAAATTGAATTTTGACTTTAATCTATGTCTTAAGTGTAACTTTGTTCAGCTATGTATTTGTGTTATTGTTTTCATTTTTACTCCACTTTTATTCCAACTTTGAGTTTAATCACAAAGTTTATCTTGTTCAAAGTGTTGGCATATTTTGGAAAGTTTGAATTAGCTTTTGCTAAAATCTGCTGATTGAGCATTTGAATTGAAAAATTAAAATTTTACTGAAGATGGTATAATTGTTCGTGGCGTTAATGTTGAGTTTTTGGTGAGATTGGAAAGGAGTCGTTCATTTGGGACTGCAAAAACCTGGCAAAATGATCAATTCAGTTCTATACTGGGTACAACTCGATCGTCTAAATAAAGAAATCAAAAAGGGCGGCCAGAATTTGTCAATGCCGGGCGGCACAGATTTTTGATGGCTCGGAACAAATTGACGGAACTAGGTTGGACAGTTTTAATGCATGCCTGGGCCTTGCACTGTCCGAATTTTACTAGATTCGGCCTCAATAAAAGTCTTTTGATGGTAAAAAATTGGCTGACCGAAGAGCCGCTGAAAATCACTTGGCCAAGTGTCTTAGTCGAGAAACCACGGAAGCTCTACACAACAAAAGAAAATAATAATTTTATAATTCTTGATTTGGTACTTAAGTTTTAAAATTTTATGTTTTGCTTTTCAATTCATTTGTATTATATTTTTTTTTACACTTGGTTCATTTTTTTGGTAAAAATCTTTAAGTCAATCAAAGGTACAGCAATTTTTTTTATGAAAGTAAAATTGAATGTTTAGCGCAAATAATGCTTTTTGAATTCTTTTCCTCGGTATATGGTAAAATAATTCAATTGATTAAAAAATAAAATTTTTTATAAAACGAGAATCGAAATTTTATAAACGGACCACTTTATTTTGTTGCCCAATAAGTTCTCTAATTGGTGTCAAAAACTCATAAGTTCCGAATGAATGGTTGCTGAAATATTTCAAAAAGTGTAAAAGCCTGCATAAAAATTTGTTTGCAAATAACTCGTAAAAAAAATTAAATTCGCGCTAAATATTTGGTCTCAATATTGCACACAATTTAAAAAAATCGCATAATCAACTTTGGGTGGCCCACTTGAGAAAACTTTACTCATATGGAACATACATATGTGCAACACCCTCGGTAATAAAAAGTCTCAAAAATCTGCTATAGTAAAATTCATTGGGCTTCAAAACTGCATACTCAAAATTTGTACGTTCGAAGTGAAAATTTGAAAATTTTAATGTAAATTTATCCGTATTTCTTACATTTTCCAGAGTTCCGTATCTTTGAAACCGCTAAGCTTTTTGAAGGTTCGGTGTGGTTATTACTTACAACGGCAGTGTTGCCAAGTCGCAAAATTTAAGAAGCACCACAAACACAAATTTTTTCATGGAATTAACAAGGGCTTCAACCATGTTGAAAAATATTTAAAATAGATTAACACTTTTTATTAGACAAAAATGGTTTAAGAAGTATAAAATATATACGAAAGTAATTATCTGTACTCTTTCAATTGTTGAATTTCATCCTACATACATACAATTTAACCCTGAGTATTTAAAGCTGAAGTTCGACTTATCCCCAGTAGTCTCATAAAAATAAAATGTGCATAACTGATTAGCCAAGCAGTATGAAAGCCCTACTTACATATGCAAGCGTATTAGTCTGAGGCATATCTGCGTGTGAGCAGCAATATTTCAAAATTTACATGCCTACATACATACATAAATATGTACTTAACTACACATATCTAAGGCATGGCACTACCTAACACTTTTGGATACAAAGTACCTTAGTTCCAGTTCATGGCACTAACAACAAATCACTGCCACTTCATAATGCTCCAAAGGCACCAAAAATGTTTCTTCTTCACCCGTATGAGGTGTCTAAATACCGATGAAGCTAAAACTGATGTTCAAGTTGACGTTAAGACTGACGAAGGCGCTGCTACTGCTACTGCTACAATAACGAGACTGACATATGTGCACAGATTCGAAAAAATGTGCCTTCCTTCCTTGAGTCTGTATTTTTGTGCTCAACCATATAAGTACGTATGTACATATGTACATATGAAGGTAAGTTTGCCTTACACCATATATCCTTGTCCAGTTAAATAAAGACTACACTTGAATGGGACGCAATATCGAATGAAGTAGATAGCGTAGTTCTAAACGGCATAGCTTTTATGCGGGCCAACCTGCTCACCATCAACTTTTTGATAGTTTTTTTTTTGTTTTTGCATTGCTTTTTGCTCAGCATTTTTGGCAATTCAGCCACTTGAAACACTTTCCTGCAGTCTCTTGTTCGACACTGCCATCTGCATAACCCATTTTTCATGGCACTTATTTTTGTTGTGGTTGTTGTTGTTGTTGTTGTTGTTGTTATGGCGAATGACACTACATACAGCTGCTGCATTCGCTGCTGTTACCTAGCATTGCTTAAACTCTTCCTTCGTTCTGTCGCTTCACTCTTGTCGTCCCAACACAGCTGACACAATGCGTCGCTTGAATGCAGTAAACGCCCGCATATCCTGTTCTGTTTTCATCGTTTTGTTGCTATTTCTATTGTTGTTTTTGTTGTTGTTGTTGTCATATTGCAGGTGTTTGCTTTGCTGCACTTGGCCATCGAGGCCAAATATGAAATAAAGTCTGTGCTAAAAAAAAAAGTGGAGCACTACAGTACGCTCACTCACTCACTCACTCACTCACCCACTTATTGGCCAATGGTTGAAGAAGAAATTTTTTATATATTTTTTTTGCCTTAATTCCACTGTTGCACGCTGGTCTCCAGCTAGTGGGTTCCCTGTTGAGTTTCACCGTAAATTGTATCCACTTTGGGCACATAAATTCTAGTGCAAAGACCGTTTATGTTGTTGGGTTGTGCGAAGAATTTATGGCTGTGTAAAAAAGCGCAACCATAAATAGGGACACCTCGTACGATAAATATATACGATTTTGTGGGTACGCATGCTTACACTTATATACTATGTATACATCATATATATATATTTTCGATTTTGATTAGTGTTCATTTAAGAAGAAAATCAGGCAAGGTCATTGGTAGAAACTAAGCAAATATTTTTTTTTTAATTTTTGCAGAAACCAATTCGCAGTATTGTAACAAAATCTTACAATTCGAGGTCGCCGTTCAGAAACATTTCGGCACTTCTTTTTGTTTGGCGCTGTAGTTGCCTAAGCGATTTTGGACGAGTTCAACAAAGCACGCCAGTATTTTCTCTTCGAAGCCAATTGACACCAATCGAAGCCAAGTCCTTCTCCACAAAACAACTGCTCCCTAAAGTATAATAGATAGCGCATCGTGTCGATAAATATTTACAATTCTGTATACAAAAACAACAACCCCTAATGGTTAAGTATAAAAGGTTGTTTTTTTATATCACATATTCTTTTTAAAATTCCGTCACTTAGCGAAATTTTTGTGGATCCTTTAATCAGAAATATCAACCTTATAATTGGCTTATGGAAAACTTGATGAAAACTAAAGTTAATAAAATTAATTTTTACCGCAATGCTGCGTTTAAATTTAGATATTATAAAATTTTTCAAGTGCAGGCAGACACTTATCACCAATTATCAATAAATTTGCAAATTCATTACTCATGGCTTCGTCATTGCCCGAACGGCAGTATTTGTTAACTATAATATTATCATTCCAGACCACATACACACACACACACACACACACACACACAACTAAGCGAACTCAACAATTCATTGAATTTCTGTTAACGAAATAATTATGTCTTGGAAATATCCGCAATGACCACAAAATGCATAGCAAGCAAATATACTTATACTCGTACATACTTAGTAAAGCAAATGCAAGCCGAGCTTAATGCAAAAGCGTATTTGTATAGTTATTGTTGCGCATTTACTGCATGCAGCCATCTTCCGACATATTGTCTATGATTTTGATGCAACTTAATTATTATTAAGTACAACTGCAGAGCAATGCCAATGCTTACGAAGCTCCGGTGTAAGTTGCACACACTCGAAATGTGTAGTTGTTGAATAAAACAAAAGCATTAAGATGAGAATACCAAAGCAATCAGCTTAGCAGCAGCAAATGCGCAATAGATCAGGTCTGTCATTCGAGCAAAGTTAGTTTGTCATTGTAGGAACAACAAGTGGTGCTATTCATTTGTAAACGTAAATATCCAAATATGTATTCGTATGTGTGCTTGTTTGGGGTTTTACATGCCTCAATGATTTTCTGGTTGCTGCAGTTGCTTGGCCACTAATTTTGTGCTTGGCTTTGTTTTATTATCTAATACTAAAGGTTGACTGTAATAAATGTGCATATGTTTTTGTTGTGCTGTACCTGAATTTTGCAAACTTAACTCAGTGAACTGTAAAGCTTATCATAATTGCTCACAAAAGAATGCGGTGTAAGGAAGGAAAATCAAATTGCTGACCAAAAAGAAGAGAGAGGGCCGGTGCGTTAAGAAAATGCACTTGAAGGCTTAAGGTTCTGACTTATTGATTCTAAACAAAAGTGGGCACTAATATACATAGTCAAAGTTTGATAATGGTAGGCACAAAAAATATAAAAGTTTAAGTTTGAATGCCAATATAGTACCGCTGAAGATGATACAATGATGAGACCTGTTTAACCAAATTTGGCAAAGGACAACGGAAGTTTGTTCAAAATTGCATAATTTTTTCACCCTGCCTTTTTTTCAAAACTCAAATTTGTACACCACGGTGTATACGTTACTAGGTGGTGACGGAATGCCTGCGTACTACGATAAATATACGTAAAATACATATGTATGTAAATGCAAGTGGAATTTGAAAATAACTAAAGCTTGATTCATAATTAAAATAGATCAAGAAAAAAATTTCAAAATTTGTATAGCGTTAACTTAAAAAAAATACAATCTAAGGCAGATTCTCTTTGAGTTTCACCTGAAAAAAATTTCACCCGAAAATTTGTCATCCGCCCATAGTAAAACCATGGAAGCCAAGAGTGAAAAGTGAACCGGTTCGGGGAAAATGAAACTAATGATAGGGCTGATTACTTTGTAATTTTGCGAAATATATTTAAAAAATGTGAATAATAAATAAATACTTAAAATTTTTTTTCCAATTCCGGTTAAACCTGAATATAGTAAAATTGTGCACTTCTGCGAAATTTTTCATTTTCGTTAAAAACCATGGAAAAATGCACCCACAAAATTAAGCTAAAGAAATGCGATAAAAAGTAATGAAAAAGGAGCTTTAGGCATTGAAAGGGTTAACATTTCAAAAAGATTTTCTATATTTCGGAAAAAATTTAACTGTGGTTTTGTGAATTAAAACAAAGTTTCTATTTTTATACCTTTCATGAGCATGAAATGGTATTATAACTTTGGTCCGATGTTTGTAAGTACTAGAACAAAAAGAGATAGACCCATTAAAATGTATACTTATATGATCAGAACGTCGAACTGAATTGATTTAGTCATGTCCTTCTTGCCGTCTGTCCGTCTGTTTGTATGCAATCTAGTCTCTCAGTTTTCGAGATATCCGGATCAAATTTGGTAGGTGGGTGTATTTTTATAATGTATTAATCATTTGTCGGAACCGGAAGAATCGGACCACTATAACATATAGCTTCCATACAACTGATTGTTCAGATATGAGATTTTTCATTATAACTTCTCCATTTATGCAGCTACGAACATGAAATTTTGCAGTACTTGCACCCATTATCAACAGAATACTTACAGTGAAAATTACAAAGATCGGGTCACTATAACCTATAGCTCCCATACAACTGATTGTTCAGATATAAAATTTTTCGTTATAACTCCTCCATTTATATAGCTAGGAACATGAAATTCCGCACTGTTTTCAATAATTATCAACAGAAGACTTATAGTGAAAATAACAAAGATCGGGTCACTATAACCTGCAGCCCCCATACAACTGATTGTTCAGATATGAGGTCCTTTATCATAACTCCTCCATTTATGCAGCTAGGAACATGAAATTTCGCACCATTTTCACTCATTATTAGCAGAATACTTACAGTGAAAATTACAAGGATCGGATGACTACAACATATATCTTCCATACATCTGATTGTTCAGATATGGGATTTTACGGTAAAACTCCTTTATTTGAACAGCTAAAACCGATAAATTTCGTAAGATATTTTATAAATAATAATACAAAGTCTACTGAGAAAATCGTCAAAATCTATTCTGTATAAGCTTTATCTCCTATAGCACTGATTGTTCAGATACCAGTTTTTGCGATATATCTCCTTTATGTAGGAAACTAAACCCAATAAATTGTGTTACCGGTTTACATACCGATCACATAGCAGTGAAAATCACTTAGATTGGTGCCATATAAAGTATATCTTCCATACCTCTGATTCTTTAGATGCGATTTTTTATATAAGTATGTAACTCCTCTATCGGTGTATGCAGATGTATTCAAAATCAGTAATCTGTCAAACTAAAATTTACAGATGTTCATGAAAGGTATGAAGCCTTCGGCATAGCCGAAGACAGCGCTGCTCTTACTTGTTTTTCTGTCAAATTTACTCGTAATTTTGTGGTTTGAATTTTATCGATTATACCACAAGCGTTATTTCCAAATCTAAATTTTGTATGTCGTAAAAGATTTTGAACGGTCATAAAAACGCAATCTAAATTAGATCCGGTCAAAAATTTTCGAAAAAATATAAATCCAAATTAGTAATTATTTTTAACAAAAAACTGAAATGCGTAAAATAACGAACAAATTTGACCGAAAAAAATAAAAATTCATATTTAATAGGTTTTTGGTCGAAAAAATTAAAATCTAACAAATCTTGTTAATAAATCGATATTTTCGGACCATATTTTGCACTTTTTAAAAATTAAATAAAAGGTCAATGTTACATACATATATACAACATATGTATAAAAAAGTGCTTTTTGAAATTAATAAGATAAAGAGTTTTATAACTAATCGTTGTAGATTGGCTTATAAGTGGTAACGTTGCACTAAAATTCTTTCTAATTCTAAATTTCTTTTTTTTTGTACTCACGAAGAGTAAATTTTAAAAATTGCAATACCGAAATGCTTCAGAAAAGTAGTATAGTTACATATATCGAAAATGAAACAGGATTTGGTTACCTTGAAATTCCTACATACGAAAATTTCAAGATTTTCAACCTTGAATGAAATTCGTACCCAAACATGTGCGTACATAAATGCAATTATGGCAGAGAAGTGAAAGCTTCTGACATAAAAATTTACTTAACTTTTTGTCTGCGAAAAAGGTCACGGTAAACGAGCTCACTGCGCGAGTGAAAAATGGAAATTACTGCACTTTTGTTGTGTATGTTTTCCATTTTCATTAAGCCACCAAACCAAAAATAAAAATTCATTGTCTTTGATGTTAAAACAGCGCTTAAAAGGCACGTAAGAAAAACAATTATTTAAAAGCGAAAACAAAAAGAAAAAAGAGATAAAAAGTCTAACGCAGGCAGCAATGAAAGAGCAAAGCGTCTAATTTGGAAGACAACAAAACACAAACAATACCTACATACGTGGCAGCAATGCGAAAGTGAATGCCAGTGCATTACAAACGTGTGTACATACATATATACTCGTATAAAAACAAGGAGAAAGTGCTAGCGTAAAGAATATAAAGGAAAGGTTTAAAAAAATACACTAAAATTAAAACAAATATTATTCACAATTAGGCGATGGTGCGCTTATTTCGCACTTAATTTCTTTGGCAGCAGCTGGCTAGGCAAGCGACAAAGGCAACTGAACTGCGAACGATGCAGACCAGCTGCATGCGAAACACATTTACATTAAATGTTGCAGATGCGTTAAATGGACGTGTTTTGCCACTGCAACTGCCATTGCACTAAACCACTTTCAAGGCTATATGCACTCATATCTAATGGCGATTTCGTTAAAAAAAAAAAAATATGTTGCCTTCTCATCGCCTTCTTCTTAGTGTTTACAATGCAAAAACAATGTTAAACAATGCAAAAGGCGTAACAACAACAAAGCTATGCGACGAAACAAATACAAATGCGCTTAAAAAAGGTGGAACAAAAGGAATTAAACACACAATGCTTGTAGAGATAAAAGTAAGAGGCATCACTTTTTGCTTTCTTTCTCCTCTGTTTTTTTTTATTTTTTTATTTATTGTTTTTTGCCAACGCAAATTGCTCATTCATACTCATTGCCCGATGCTCTTAGTTCTTAGCCGATGGCTGTTTGCTGTGCGGTGCTTATTTTAATTGCCTAATCCTTTGCTGTGCATGTGTGTGTGTGTATGTGTTTGTGTGACTCTTCAAAGGCATACCCGCATATGTAGTGCTTATGTTTGCTATGTACAAGGCAAAAGCTTTAGCAATACCGGCTAACTGTACACCAAATGGCTTGTACGTGTGTGCGCGCTCCCAAGCAAGCATCTACTTTAGCTTTAAACAAAATTATCCTTGTCCACATTTGACTTGCCGCTCAGCGCAAGAGCTTGGCTCACAAATACTTGTGGGGATTTGTGTCTATATATAATTGAAATGAATGCATAGGAATGCAAGCTGGTAAAGTTTTAAAAGATTAGCAACTAAGGAGAAAACATGGCGGAAAGCAAGAAAGTAAGTAAATAAAAAATAGTTTTCCTAATGGTTGCAATAGTTAGGAAAAAGCTAAGGACAACAAAAAAACTTTTAAAATATACAAAACATGCAAGTTGGTGAGAAGCAGCGCTTAGTTGAAGTGGAAGATTATTATTTAATTCAGTAGCACATATCTGTGAATCAACAACAAAGGGGATTTAAACTACAAAAAATAGTAGTAATTTAGGACACTTGAAAAGTATTTATTTACAAGTTCTAATTTTTACTCAAATGCAATATTTTTTTTTTTTTAAATAACCATAATTCCATTACACAGTTTTACAAAAAAAAAATATATCCATATTAAATCAAACCCATATATTTCTATTTTATTCGACATGCTGAATGCGAATCCGAGGTCCGTTAGCCTCCAATACGTCAGGTTCGTGGTCATTTTAAGGTCAAGTAGGGAAAAGTTCATTGAATAAACCTGAAAATTCAATACAATTCATATGAATTTGATCTTCGGATTCAGCGACAAAAAAAAAAAACAAAAAATTTTATTTTTATTTTTATTGAATGAGGTTAACGGGTTCAGCGAATACAAAACCCCATATATATGCATTTTCAGGTTTTTTCAAACAATTTTTCCCTACTTGACCTTCAATTGACTACGAACCTGACGGGACCTTAGATTCACATTCAGCGTGTCGATTAGCAGAGGGATATGTAGGTTTGATTTAATATGCATAAATCTCGATATCGATTTTTAAAAACAGTTTCCTTTTTTAAATGCCTGTATTTTTGCAAAAAATTACCGATAGACCTACCTACTCGGCATTAAAATCGTCATGCATGAATTGCTTAGAAAATTCTCAAATCCAATACCGAATTTTTTTCTTTATATTGCATTTGTGGAAAACAAGGTCCCATTTATTTTTGTCCATCCTTCGCATCTATTGGGTGGCGGTAATGTCTGCCTTTGCTCGAACGAGATCATGAAACACCTTGCAATAGGTACCTTCGTTATTAAGGGCCCCGACATTCCTTGTGCATACCCTATGACTATAATTGTATTCCCTTAGTTACAGTTTTCATGGTAGTCATATAAAGAATCGGGTTTTATCCGAGGCACTTCTGCCCAATTTAAAAGTCTTTTCAAGGAGGTTCATTTATTTATTTATTAGGGATACATTTTTATTTATTTTTTGTTATTTGATGTATTAGAAGTTTTATTTAACAATTTGATTGAGCTTGAGGCGATAAAAGTTTTTGTGGAAAGACAACAAAAACTTATCAATTGGTAGAAGTCACAGCTGCTGTTTTGGTGATCCCAAAATTAGACTTCTTCATTGAGGTTACTGGGATATATACAAATCAGTAACTCCGGATTACCAGTGGCCTACCCACTGAGAAAGTTCGTCTTTTGAAATGTTGTTGCTGGAATCAAGGAGAACTGTTTGCTGCTATTAAGACTGGATGATGTGGTTGTTTTTTTATTTTCTATTAAGTTCTATTTTTAGGAATTAACTTAAAGGTGAGTTCGTCCTTAAGCAAATATAAAAAATTTAAGATTTCAAAAAACAGGACAAACAAAAAATTTGCACTAAAAATGGCCTCGTAAGATAGTATAAGAAAAATAATTATTTATTAATAATTATAAAATTATAATTATAGAGCTGAAGTGCACTAGCGACAAGGGCTATCAGTCTGCCTCCCAAGAATAATCTAAGGAAGAACTCTAAAATTTAAAACATTAAACTCAGTAATAGCTGGCAGTCGCGCTAGCTGCAGCGGCAATCGGCTGGTGAAATATTTTATTTTATGGAAAGCCACCGCAAGTACTTCCCGAAAGACTGGTTACAGCAACACACATATGTATGTTTCAAAAATTCATGGGTATCTATGTTATGCTTATTTATATATGAAAGGTCAAAGTCAAATCATAAAAATGCCAAATAATATTACAAAAGGTCATAAATTCAATAATCGACAGCAAAAGATAGCGAGCAGCGAAAAAAGTCAATGCTTGCATAAAAGAAAGATAGATGTCACACTCAAATCGAGGAGATCAAGCAGCCAAAGCAGTTGTAATAACAATGCTAAGCTGAATAAGTACCAAACTTTAAAAGCTAATAAAATGCGCACAATAAAAATAAATTAACGCAACCGCCGCCGCCGCCAGTGAACGAAAAGTGGAAAAGTTGAATGGAGGGAAGGGAAATAACAGCAGGGATTATGTCGGTCATGTCGTTGGGGTTTGCACGCTGGTGAGAGACTGCGTCTGTTTGTTGTTTGTTTCATTTTGTTCATTTGGTGGTGTTGGCGCGAAAAGAAAACAATTTAATTATTGCAAAAGTTTTAACACTCATGCGCGCAAATCTTCAAGCAAAGCCACTTTATGTCACGAACGGCTTTCAAGCCACTTATTTGCCCTTCGCTCTGTCCCACCATCGTTAGCTGTCTTAATGACTTAGCCCGTAAGCGTACGCTAGTGCGCCTTGAATTATGCTACTACGTGCCACCAAAGTTTCTACATAAGATTTCGTTGGCCAAGTATTTGTGACCAAATAAGCGTGGGGAGGGTTGACGGAGTGAGCACGAAAAAAAGGCATTCTTTAAAATGTTTTCACTTCTACTGATGTGCATACTTTTTCGATTTCTGTTTGCAATCTTAATTGCTTTAAAAAAAAAGGTATATTGGGAACACTTTTGAAGAAAAAATACTTTTGGAAACCAAGTTAAACTTCTTACGCACAAGAAATGCAGAAGCTAGATAATCAAATGCTTGGCTAAATAGCATTTCAATACAAATACACAAGTAGTGTAGTAAAATATTGGTAGGAAAAAGGATAATGTTTGTCTTTTTATACAAATGCGTCATTAATGTTAAGTGTCAAAGTTTGGCACATGATCTCGCGTCACTATAGCTCTTTTGAGATAATTGTTGTTGTTGTATTCGCTGTAGGATCTCTGCCGATTGAGAAAGAATGGATGGGAAATTGCGCTGCATTTAAATAATGTCGATTCTAGTGAAAATATTGAAAAGCTGAACTTTAAAGAGATTCGATTGGGTTGGCTTGAAAAAGCTGTAGGGATAATCATTTTGACAATTAAGTTAGCGAAAATCATTCACGAACGTCCCGACTAGAAAAGGGCACTCATAGAGTTTGTACGATGTCCGAATGATGTCCAGCAAAGAAGAGGAATCAATGCTATGTGTCCAAGCCCCTCAACAGCTTAGTTATATGGAAATGTTTTTTCATCGTGGCCTATGGGCGTAATATAGGAGTTAGATAAGGGCATTAAGTGGATCACAGTACAGAGGACCAGGCTGAAGGCGCCAAACTAGCCTACACTGATCCGCACCCAGTGCGTAACTGATGGTTTGCATTTGAGCAGCGCGGATTTATGCCCAGGTGGACGTACCCCTTCTCCGAAACTCGTGAGGTTAAAGCAATAGACATAGCGCAATGCGGTGAAAGGACACGAAGAACCATGGAAAATGGTGAAACCGGGTCATAATTTCGTAGCAAAACAAAATTCAATATGGCGAAAGTCTAAGGTAAGGATACCATTTTGGGATACTCCCGACACAAGCGAAGTCTAACCTGATAAGCAGTCTGTAGCTAAGGGGAAGGCCGAAACGGATGAGCAGGCCCCCGTGGCCCATCTTTTTCGCACACTGCCTTCACGAGGCCAGATGGAAGGATATGTAGATCCGGCTATTGTCGGTTTTCACCAGAAAATATTAGTCAGTAAAATTATGCGTAGGCACATCATAGAACCTGAGCTACATATGTATTTAGTTTACTAAGTTTGGCACATGATCTCGCGTCACTATAGCTCTTTTGAGATAATTGTTGTTGTTGTATTCGCTGTAGGATCTCTGCCGATTGAGAAAGAATGGATGAGAGATGGTAGGGAAATTGCGCTGCATTTAAATTGTGTCGATTCTAGTAGCTGCAGAGCACGCAAACGAGATCAAAGCGTAGCAAAATTTCTATCTGAGTGAGTGTAAGGAGCCGCAAAGAATAACAAAAAAGCGCAATAAGTCGACCGACGCTACGCAAAACAATCCGAATAGGGCCAGAAAAGAGGGGCCTCCCTTTGCAGAATTTGCTAAAGAGAATACCGTTGGGAGTCCTTGACTAGAACCATGAACCACTCTGATCCCACAACTCCAACGGAAATGGGTGAAGACTAAGAGGGGAGTGGGATTGGTCCAAAGTAATAGCCGCGTCATAACGTGCAGCTAAACTCAACGAAGTGGACTTCAAATAGATCCGATTGAGACTACGAGCGCGGGTATGACTGCAGCCCAAATCATTTGATCTGTAAGAGATCTTGGAGACCATCAGGATCTTTAGTTCAGAACTGTCGACTGATAACTGGAAGTTGGTGAACAAACAGAGCTATATATAACACAGCCACAGTGCGACACGAGAAAATCCTAAGAGCTTCTATTATTGAAAATGGGAGAAATATCGTGACAGGGTAGACTTACGGGCCACACATATTTAGGGACACACGCAGAGCGTTTGGGAATGCCCAGGAACGATTTCTAAAAAGGAGCATCTCTTTGTGAATATCCTGCATGTCCATACAAAATGCATTTTCGCGTCAAGAGAAAAGCGTGAATAACTTTCGTCTGGATGCATTGCGGGAATTTTTTTTTTTTGCAAAAAATTTCTAATAGAACGTTCAATAACATACACCCAAAACGCGATTGAAATGTCAGTGATATTTAAAAAAATTTTAATAACTTTTATAAAAAAAAAAACAAATTTTGCCAAATGAAAAAAAGGGACTCAACTGTTTAAAATATGAGCAGAATCGGTATTACCATTTGCGAGAAAAAAATTAAAATCTAAACTTCCAAAATAATTCGAATTTCGGAAAATTGTGAAACTCGTATTTTTCTTTTATCGTTGTGAAATATAAACAGGTAATTGCACAAAAAAAGCTCGACCTTCGAAAAAATGGTGGCCCACTCCACAAATTTTAACTCATAAGTTTCCTTAAAGAAAAATTGTTTATGAAAAATATAATTTTGGAAAAGTACAGTTTTTGTGGCGAGAAATATTTTTATCCAAATGAGAAAAATTTACCAAACATCAGAAACATGTTTTTTTTTTGGGAAACAAATTATTTTTTCTCTGAAAAAAAAAATTTTTTTAGGATAAAAATGCTGCGGAAGTAAGAGTTTTTAGAAATATTTTTTAGGGAAAAAACTAGTTTTGTTTTTAGATTGTTTAGGAAAAATTATAAAACATATGACCTATTATTTTAAGTCACAATTTTATGAAAAATTTGTATGGGAAAACACATTTGAATATTTTTTTTTTGGAGTGTATACATCTTTGGTTTCGGTAGGGGTAAAATTTGCGAAGCTGTAACGCATAGCGCAGCAGAAAATTTCGAAGGTTTTACATGTGTATTTCAGCAGACAATTTTTAATTTCATTAGAAGCACCCTGTGCTTATTTGCTATTGAATATGGTTGCATAGATTTAGGCATATGTACAGTAAAAGGAAATGCCGTACTAATGAATTTCACTTCCTACTATGCAAACACCGCGCATGCAAAAGGATACGGCACGCATTTGTGGCGGTTAAGCAAAAAAGATATACCTCTATAAGAAAAAACTCATTTTTCTGCATTAACAAAAACCATTTGATGCCTTTAACTAATTTCGTTTATTCTTGTTGTTAAGAAAACCATTCTGCAACACAAATACATACGTTATTGATTAAAATATTATTAATATATATATTATTAATATTTATGCTATCTACACTGAGGGAAAAAAATATTAAAATCGAATAGAAACGTAATTCATCTTACTATAAACGTCAACGAAAGTACTGTATATTGGTAGATATTCAATTCAATTACGCGCATATTAAAATAACCGCGTTCGTACTGAAAAAGCATCCGTGAAGTGAATAATCAAGACCAAAACTAAAAAAAAAAATTTTATTGCATTGTTGCCTGCAGTGGAATTAGAACCCGACCATCTCCGGATATCAACAACTTGTGGCAAGCATCTTTGCGCACTCAGCTACACCCAGGCATATAAATTCGCTTTCAAATGTTGAATATTTATCAACACCACAACACGCGATTTGTACGGATAAACATGTATGTACTATGCATGTATGTGTGTGTTGTTACTGCTCTCAGAGCGGCGCTCTGCATGCTTGGGGTGCGTATGTACACTTTACATATATATACATTCTCAGATGTGAGGAGTCAAATACGTGCGTAATAAATTTTGTATGAAAATATTATTTTTAAATACCAACATTTTTAAACGATAATCAAATATAAAGTATTCATTTTCACTATGCATCATTTCCCTCAGTGTATGCACCATGCTGTACAGCATGCACGGTATCGTTAACACCCCTATTATTTCGATATAAAAAAATGTTGTTCTTTCATGATACAAAATATGTTTGAGGTTATACTCAACCCTGTAAAAGTGCATGTTTTGCCTACTTATCCTTTCCGTGTCACGCATTTCATAATATTTTCGTTTTAAGCAACCTTCGGATTTTCAGTGGACCCATCTCCCCTGACAAAACTTCAAAGAGCAGATGATGAGCCTTTCTGGCCTCTTTGGAGTGCAACATTTTAAGAATTGGACACAGAAATTTCCTCTTCAGAAGAATCGGTGTCACTGTATGTGACGAGTGCGCCTTTAGTTGCACACTAAATTTTTATCCTTTTGACTAAAAATATTAATCTACTACAAATATATGTAATTTAACCATAGTTTACGAATAGTCCATATTTGGAAGAAATAGTCCATATTTTAACAAGTTTTGAAAAACATTATTTGATACGAAATAATTATGAGATTACACTTTTGGTGTATGGGAGAAAAAAAAATGTCTGAAAATAAGTTATTAGTTGAAGCTAATGAAAAGTGTTAGGACAAAATTATCTTTTGCATTGTGGGATTCACACTTGCTTGGTTATCTTGGAGCATTTTGTTGGTTTGGTAGATGGAGAGCACATGGCAGAAGACCTCACAGCCAATCTTTCATTAACCCATCGATCTGCCAATGAAAAGTCCCACTGCTCGATCTTTCTTCTACCACTTTGTTCCACTCAATCATACCTTGAAGAATTGTGTGTGTGGTGAATACGATTCTTTGAGCTATTTCAGGGAAATAGTGATTGATGAAATCAGCGACGAAATCAAAACTTGCTTGTTACTGCTGCGACAGTTTTACTTGCATTGTTAATAGGGACATAATTCCATTTGAAAATCTTTTCTCCTTAATTGTATTAGTAAAACGTTAGCTTTTTTAATTGATTTTTCTATTTTTTATTTTTACTTAAAACATCTCTTATACATACATACATACGTATGTATGATGCAGCCTATTGGGCAAATCAGCACTTGCTATGATTCTTCGGTATTAACTTCTGGTTTCGGTCATGCTGTGACACTCGTATATGTAATCATACTCCTCCATTCTACTTTACATACATACACATGAATTATACTATTTTGATAACTTTTTGTTTTGTGTAATGCTTCACATTCATTACCATTTATTCAATTTCAAGCCAACTCATTCATTTTCTCCACATAGTCAATTTTTTATCGTTGTTGTTGTTTCTTAATTTAGCAAATTTTCTTGCATGTTTGTTTTGTGGTTAACTTTTTTTCCTAGCCCTTTTTATTCCCTTTGACATGCTGATTTCGTATGACACATATAGATACATACATATGTATGTACCTATGTCTGTATGCATATTCTTTTACTGGTTCTTGCAATTTATTGTAGTTGATTTTTACTAGCAGTTTTTGCTCTTGTTTTTGTTATTACTAGTAGCAATAGCAATTGAGCGCAATTTGTCTTTGCTAATGAATTCAATTTGGCATTTTGACAAGCAAGCATAGCTACTAGTACTAGATATACGAGCTCGTATAAAAAGTAAATAGAAAACGGAGTAGTTTAGGAATTTCCCACCCACTAACAGCGGCCCACTGCAATGTGCTTCTTGTTTGCTTTGCAGTTGGAGAAGAGGTGAAGTATATCTTTGCGAAAATTCAGCTATGTTTTTGGAAGAGTAAACGCATACATACATATGCATATGTGTGTGGGTAAATACTAGATATTTCATAGATGAGTTTAGCACTCATCATATATCATGTCCTATATCTGCTGATGAGGGAGTAACGAGTACAGAGCGAAATATGTAAGCAGTTATTGGCTTAAATATGTATGGTACTGAAAATGGTCGCGATCAGGCAGAAAGATACAAAAGTTAATTTTTGAATAGACAAAAACTGTGAAATATTACCAACTAATTAATTCAATTCCATAAAGTTGATATTAAAAAATTGTTTTCGAGAAATATATTAGATATTGCATCTCCTACCTATCGCAAAAAAAAACATTATTTTATATCTAATGGAAATAGACAACCCGTTATTAAATTCGGCAGTTTTGTTTCAATGTTTATTCAGATATGTACATTCGAGTAGTCCAAAAAAAATTTTCTAAGAAAGATGGTTATCTTTATGTGAGTTGGCGGGTTGGCGTTTATCTTTATCCGGGTACCCGGATAGCGGGTATATTTGTCTGGAACCCGGGTAGTGGATAATCTTTGCACGCGTACGCGGGTATAGGGTTAACCTACCGGCACGCCTTCCATTTTCTAGGGGCACCGAAGAATCCATATGTACGTACTCACCGGTACTCTTACTTGATTACTCACCCTTGTTGTAAGCCACCGGGGTGCTTGGATCTACCATCATCTATTTGTCGACTTCAAAAATGGTTTTGCCTGCCCTAAAAGGAGTTACCTATACGCCGCGATGTCTGAATTTGGTATCCCGCGACACCGCCAGAATAGGGAAAGACCTCTCTGAGCTTCCCTTTCCTGTGGTTTATTTAATCTGATATTGGGGAAGATAATAAGAGCCGCCGAACTGAACCGCTCAAGTACAGTATTTTATAAGAGCGTGCAACTGCCGGCGTATGCCAATTGCTTCTATCAATTCTGCCTTTTCCAATTTGGACCAGGAAGCAAAACGATTGGTTCTGGTGGTAAACGAGGCCAAGATGAAGTATCTTCAGTCATAAAATGAATAGTCAGCGCTTTTGCTACTTCGCACCCACGGCCCTGTTGAAAGTTATAATTTCGAGAAAGTAGAGAATTTCGTTTACTTGAGAACCAGCATTAACACCGATAATAATGACAGCATGAAATTCAACGCAGAATCCCTCTTGCCAACAAGTGCTACTTTGGGCTGAGTAGGCAATTCAGAAAAAAAGTCCTTGACGTACGAAAACCACACTCTATAACTCAGTCATCTTGCCGCAGGTGGTATATGGCAATGACAACATCCGATGAGGCGGCTCTTGGAGTATTCGAGAGGAAGATTTTGCGGAAGATTTACGGGCCTTTGCTCGTTGGCGACCAGACGATGGAATGATGAGCTGTATGAGCTTTACAACGACGTGGACATAGTTCAGCGAATTGCAATACCGACGCTTCAGCTGTGAAAGTATTCCGCGGCTCACGATGCTGGTAACAGAGGAAGAGGAAGGCCTCCTCTGCGTTGAAAAGACCAGGTTGAGAAGGACTCGGCTTCATTTTGCATTTCCAGTTGGCGTCAGTTGGCACAGAAGAAAAACGACTGGTGTGCTGTTTACACTCGACCAAAATCACTTAGGCGTACAGTGAGATTTAGTCCCGCTGCTTACTCTTTCGTTTCCTTGGAACTATCTGAGTCTAAGTCTGCGGGATTCTTGTGGAGATTTTGCATCTAAACAGAGTAGAGAAGTACTATAATCCAGTTTTCGTAGATAATTCGACAGAGTTTATACGACATATGCGTGTCCAAATTCCAGTTTATTGGATGGGGTTTCTTTGCTATCCTTAAAACTTTGTAATAAAACTCTAGCCTACCTATAAATAATCCCTATGTATGCTCAAGCCTACCTCCAACACAGCTCATACATACATACATATAACCCCCCGCATGTGACTAGTTTCAAAAATTTCCATCTAAGTAAACAAAACAACAATAAAGAATTAATTTTTAATTATTTTTGCGATTTATTTCTTCAAAGTTACTTCCTTGCTTTTGTTGAATAGGTCTTCTTTTTTTTTGAGTTCACCACCTCACTTATTTGCCATTGTTCTTTTTGTTGTTTATATTTACTTTTATCACTTAACAATTTCTCTGGATAGTGCTTAAAATAACGTAAAATATATTCATTGATTTTCATTTTAGTTAAATTTATTATTACTTACTAATATTTTGGGTTTCATTTTTTTGTTTAAATTCATACAATTCAATGAAATTAATGGAATGCCTCTAGCTCGCAGACATTGCCGCTACGTCTTCATCCGCTTCAGCCATAATTAATAACTTACAAAGAGTGAGTTGTATTTGAATTTGTATGTCAAAATTTTATTTAAGTATATTAATTAAAATTAGTTTACTTAGAGCTACTTAACAAGTTGTTGACTTTTATTAGGTCTCAGTTTTTTTTTTAGTTTTTGAATTTTTATTAAGCTTACAATGTTATTTTTTTTTCTTGTATTCTTAAGTGTTTCGAAGAATGTTTTAACTTGTGTTAATTTTGTGTTCCTAAAAATTTAAGCAGTTTGTTAAAAAAAAAATAATTATTTCTATAGCAATTTAATTACATACTTAGATAGAATTTTCGGATGTTTTTACATTTAATTTCAAAAGTTGCTAAATCTAATTATTTACAATACTTTTTTTTTTGTTATTTTTTTTTTGTTAGCTCAAAACATTTATTTGTTTGTGTATTCGTAGAAAAATCTTATATTTATTCAGTGCATGCGAGCCAAATTATTTACAGTTTAATGCACAAAATTGACACAATTACTTAAATATTTTTATTGGAAAAACATACACACACACAAATGTGCACCATTATCTATTTATTTATAAAAACGTGACATACAAATGGTGCAAGTAAATTAGTTGAATTATTAAACAAAATAAAAATTTTAATTAAAAAATTTTTGCTACTCGTTTTTCACTGCTGCTGCAGCAATTATTTTAATTTAATTAATGTTGCACATTATGTAACGATTTAATAATAACTAACTTTTTGAAATAATACTGAAAATAGCAAATTTAAAGAATTGCAAATTTTTTTTACAAAATATAATTTTTACGCTATTTATGGCCTTATAATTTTATTTTTAAAATAAGTATTTATTAAAAGGTGCCAGTTTAAAAAAAGCTACAATTCAAATATAAAAGTATTTTAACTAGATCCACATACATATGTACTATAATACAGTACGAAAAGTTTGAAAAAATCCTATGAAAAACAAGTAAGAAAGTCTAAGTTCGGGCGGAGCCGAACATTAAATACCCGGCGCAAGTATTAAATATATGTTTTCCACCTTTCCGAAAGCTACCGCTACATGATAAGCCGGGGTGTATACATTTTAAGTAAATTAGCGTCCTTAAATTTCGAAATATTGAAATTTCAAGCATATCTGAAATTTACCGTTATATGAAAAGCGGCCTCAATTTTAGTCCGATTTCAACATTTTTCAACGGTTTGCTTTTATGTGGCAAGCACAATAACCATACCGAGCTTGGTACAAATTGCTAGAACGGTTAGCGAGATACATATATGTGATCACAAGTGGGCGGTGCTACGCCCATTTTCCAAAATTTTGTCATAAACGTATTTCTTGGTAAAGAATTGTTGCAATCATCAATTTTGAATAAATTAGCTTTAATATTTACTGATTTATCGAAGATTTTGTATTTCTCGAAATTACCGTTATATGGGATGTGGGCGTGGTTATTGTCCGATTTTAGAAATTTTCGGCCAGTTGGTATGCTGTACCAGAACCAACAACTGTGCCAAGTTTGGAAGAAATTGGTGTAGCGGTTACCAAGATATACACATGTAACCATAAGTGGGCGTGGCTACGCCCATTTGGCAACATTTTGTAATATTCTTATTTTTCGTCTAAAACTCATTGCAAATATCAATTTTGAGTGAATTATCTTCAGTAGTTACTAAAATATCGCAGTTTTCGTTTTTCTGAAAATTACCGTTATATGGGAGGTAGGCGTGGTTATTATCCGATTTCGCCCATTTTCAATACCATCCGTCCCACGCCCAAAAGAAGTTCACGTACCAAGTTTCGTTAAGATATCTCAATTTTTACTCGAGTTATCGTGATCACAGACGGGCGGACGGACGGACGGACGGACGGACGGACAGACAGTCACCGCTTAATCGATTACCTCGATTCGTTTTGCCTGTTACAAACAACCGTTATGTGAACAAAGTTATAATGCCCTTGTGCACAAGTGCGCTCGGGTATAAAAAGTAAAATTATATCGCTAACTTTTTGTCCGATTCTTGCGCTGAATAATAAAAATAGTAGTTAATTAGGAAAAAATAAATAAATAGATTGTGTCGTAAACTATGTCCCTTCTTTTATGCTGCGGAGGTTATGGTCCTAGTTTCTTGCCTTCAAGTGTTTTTTTTTTTCTTAACTTTAGAACAGCGTACTACACTCAAGTGGCCCATTGCAACTAGTTTGGACTAGTCTTAGGGCCGGTTACTCAATGTCTGGTTAACACTAATCTGCGGTTAAACATCGTTATCGACGTCTCCCACTCCATGTATACAACAGGGAGTCGGTAACGTCGATAACGATGTTTAACCTGTAGTTAGTGTTAACATTGAGACATTGAGTAACCGGCACTTAGTAAGGTCGCAAAATTGCCATAAGCATTTTTTTTACGGCGGAGGGAAGAAATCAATCCACAGTACATGCGCTCTGCTTTGCCCTCTCTTTCAAATAAAATCAACCATGATAAAGGTCCGATGTTTTAGGGTAGAAAAATCGCTTAAAAATCCGTTTACTTTGAATCATTTGTCCGGAAGGTGAAAAAAGGATGGTATTGGTATTGGCGGACTTTTCACAGCTTCCAGCCAGCGACTTTTACGTAATGGATCAGCTGGGAAATGTGCCAGAAGACTACAGAACCCGAAAAATGCAAGTTATCCATCAAATTTCTCGAGTGGCAGGCCATATGCAGCTGCGGTAAAAGAAGCTAGCCGTACGTAACTCCCTGGTCAATCGACAGGGATATTTGTGTATATTTATGAAAGCTTTTAAAGGTTTAAACCTTTTGTAATGCAGTGTAGGGTGTTCAACTCCTTTTGGCCTGGTCTGGCATCATGCCATGAAAAAAAGGCCTTGTAGTGCTCTAGTGGTACACAAATAATACATAATATAAATATTGTATTTAGAGAGACTAATACGCCAAACTGGTTAGGGCTAGGACCAGTGGAACTCTATTGGGCTATAGTTAAGCGGAAACTGAAGGCGAAGTTTGTCTATATCTATCTCGATTCGTTTTGGCTGTTACAAATAACCGTTATGTGAATAAAGTTAATATACCCATGTGCACAAGTGCGCTCGGGTATAAAAAGCTCTACGACTTCCACAAGAGGGGAACTGATTTCTACATGAGTGGAACTGATTTCATTGTCACATATGAAAAATATTGGAATATGTGACCCAATATGCAAGAGGGTTCTACAAAAGCCAAGAAACACAATCATAATATCAGCCAATGATACTTCGGAAGTTCCTTAATATAATGATTTTATCTCCTTGCCTGGGTGGTGCCACTAAACGAATAGAACTCAACAAAGAAGGAATTGAAGTAGATGCTTATGCAGATAGCTTGACGATGGCAGCTTTAGGTGGCATTAGTAAAATCTTAGAGGTAGCTCTGTTCCGGCTCATACTACAAGACAATGGAAAGAAATTCAGACTTCACTCCTTCGATTGAACGACTCTCATATTATCCTCGTCGGCCAAGTACCTGGCATCGTATTTGACGCCAAAGTGGGGTGGAAGACAAATGTCGAGAGTCGCGCAGAGAGAGGCATTGAGGCGTATGACTAAAAACTAAGCAATGACTTTTTCTAAAAACTTCAAACCTTTTACTCCATCCATTTAAAAAAGTTTAATTAAAAGGTCTGAACATTCAATAAAAAGCAATGGCTTGGTTTTTATTCATACGGCCCAATATTGCTTAATATTAGTATGGTGGCCAGCGCTGGGTAAAGACTAATTTATCGTCTTCTAGATGGAATTATAGTTAGTCAAAGGTTAGTCAAAGGATATTCTGATGTCATCTGTACTTACAGATCAAAATTATTTGCAATGTGGATGCATTAGGTTCTATGAGATGTTGGATATCTGATGATATTGAATATTGAAATGTCTTGCAGGTTATCTATATATATAATAAAATAAGAACATTAGGGTGCATCGCTATCCATACAAAAAACTGTATATTGTTTTTTCATCAGAACTATTAGATATATTATACTTTACTGCCGCAATATATTTCGGAAAAATACTAGGATTTACGTAAGTTCGATTCATTCGAAAATAACACCAAAAATCGAGTGTTTTATAAATAAAATTATATTTTAAAAATATTAAGGCAAAAATCACATCCGGTAAAAAATGCTTAACATTTTATCAGCGGAATAATCAAAAGAATTTTTTAAATACAAGCTTTCATTAGTGCTTAGTAAAACATCAACTCCGCACCAACTTGCACTTTTGCAGTTATTTCTTTCCATTTAAGTAATAAACGATCTAAATATGAAAACAAATTTGACCATAGATAGAGATTTTACAAATATCTCAACCCCTGCGCCACCTATCGGGCAAATTTTGTGAGAAGTTTTTCCCTATCATATCGGTTCATATATACTGGTTTCTAAAATATATCGACACCCGCGCCATCTAGCTGATTGAGCTTTCACATTGCATTTCCATCGGGTCCTGGCTAAGTTTAAAATTTCAAGCCTCTAACTCATCGAGAAGTTGGTTAAAAATTAATTTCAAGATTTGATTACACAGAGGTGAAAAACATAATAAAAGCTTATAAAAAGAATTAGATTTTTGTAAATATTTTTAAATCATTTTCGTTGTTGGTATTTCCGGCAGGGTAGGAGTTCGAAAAATGACACTGAACATGGCACAACGCCGAAACCGGTTTGTCTCCAAACCAAATTTGACAAGGGATGACGGGAAAACGTTCAGCAATACATCATTTTCAAATCAGTCTAGCTCACGTAAATCTTTATATTTTTCCGAACTATTTTGGCGGTAGTCTTAAAAAATAAAAAATGTTGGTACTTCTGGTGGAAAACGCGCTACTTTTTTTTGGCGATGCACCCTAATGTACATACATATATCTACATATTCATTGAAAGCAATAAAATGAAAAAAGCTTAACTTACAGAAATGACTCATTCACGCCTTTTCAATCTAAAAATAAATGCGCACAGGTCCACTGAAAGGAAATTGAATAGTTCAAAAAACTCAAACATCATTTAAAAATAATTTTAATGAAATATATGTGCATACATATGTAGGCACACAGCTCAAATATGTACTATATAAAATAATTAATTAAACTTTAATTTATGATGTTTATTATTTAAATGTTTTTCTTAATTGCATTGGCAATTGTCAGTATGTTTGCAATACCTGCATGCTCTTATACCAAATGTGAAAAGTGCATGTATGCATGTATGTGCATATGTGTTGGTGCTTTTTTACGCAAATGTGAGCAAAAACGAATAACTGTGTAGGTAAATGTATCAGTCGCCAATTTAATAGGGCTATTCGCGATCCGGTGCAAATGGCCTAGCATCATTGCATTGCAAATTTGTATTGCAAATTATTTGCAATACACAAACAAAATACACGCATTTGCATTTTTCATGGCTTGGCAAATTTGCAATACCGAAAATCCATAGCATAAATATGCTATGCATTGCATTCATAAACAAAACCAAAGCTGATGCACAAAAAGTGTTTTGCAAAAGCTTTACCATGACAGTTTAATAAAGGTCGCTCACAATCCATGGCATATTTCTGCAATTGCATAAATTTGTCAGCTCTTATGCACCGAATCGCGAATAGCCCTAATGAATTGAATGATTGAAAAAATTTGTGAGCTAAAGGTCTATAAAATGGAAATGCTTTAATTATTATTTTTTCACTTAGGTCTTTACACTTTTTATCAATATTTCGCTATCTTTTATTTTACACTAAATGTATTTACATTTTTTATGTATGTACATACAACAATTTTTCTTCGTTTCATTTCAGTGAGTGTGGAGAGTATTTCTGAATTTTACATTAAATTATAATATGTTTTAATGGAAATCCTTTTAACTGTAATACAAGTACACATATACGTATGTACATATGTATTTACAAGTACTCAGTTATACATGCAAGTTTAACTATTTTTGTACAAATGCATATCGTCGTTTAAAGTACAAAACCGCGTAAAAAGGCAATGCGAAACCTCACATACGTGGTTGTCCAAATTTTACAGTACATAGAGCGTAGAAAACTGCCTTATTGCAACACAGTTTTTTTCCTTTATAAGCAATCCGATTTCAGGCTAGTTGCCAGCAGCTTCCGCTGAGCAAATATAATTTTTGCCACAAATGTCAGTTATGCGGTTCTGTGCTTTATATGACGATGAGTATGTACAAGCTTTACCTTTAATAGTACATACATACATATGCACATGTGTTACTCTCTCGAAGAGGAACATTTAAATGGCATTACACTGTTTTTTGTTTTTCAACTCCCATTTGCAGTTTCACAAGTCAAGTTAATTTTGGAAAAAATGCAATCATGTTAGTTAAATTGTTTTTAAATTATTAAATTCTCGTTTCTTTTGGAAAAATTTCATATTTCAAAAAATCAAAAAAAATCAAGAAGAATGGCGGAATAGAAACTTATGCCGATTTTGTTTCTACCGAAAAATGCAACCTTCTCTTTGCCCTATATGCACAAACACTAAGAAGGGGGCGATTCGAAGGCAAGGTTTCTTGTAGAAACAAAATCGCCATTAATAAAAAGGCGTGAGTCCCAAGTACAAATGTAATTCGATATGTTAACTTCTTACATACATAAATAGTTAAAGTTAGAAATGAAACATTAATTTCAATTTACTTTACACGACTTTTTTAGTTTTTCAGGAGCATTTTGTGACTGGTCCTGAAGTGGTTCGGAAAAATCGTGAACTTGTCTCGAAATGATTTCGAATAAGCCTTAAAATGATCCCAAAATGGCCCTGAACTAAATAGTCCCTAAACGACCCCGACCTAGTCCGAAAAATTATCCCAAGCAATTCACTAAATGTTCCGGAACTAATCCCGAAATGGCCCTGAAACAGTCCTAAGCCAGTCGCGAAATAGGTCTGCAGTAGTCTCGAATTAGTCCGAAGTGATCCCGAACTAGTCCCGAAATCGGCCTGATATAGTCCTAAGCCAGTCGCGTAATGGGCTGAACTAGTTTCGAAACGAACTCGTAATAGGCCAGAACTAGTGCCAAATGGTCCGGAACTAAATAATACAGAAATGTTCATTTGTATGCACAAGAAGCAGTTACACATTCTCTGCTGGGTTAAACAAGAAGTAGTTACGAATTTTCTGAACTAATCTGAAACCCTGCCCTGGACTATAGCAAAAATAGGAAATTTGAAAATTTCAAAATAACATTTTCCCACATATATACATATGTACATACCCGTAGACACTTATCGAAAAATATATAGCTTAGCTCTCGGTGCAAGAAAAATTTTTGTTAACCGAGCAGAAAATTTGTAATTGCTCTTCTTGTGTAACCTAACAGAAAATTTTTAATTTCATTGCAAACAGCATATGTTTACTACTGTTGCAACCGACTGCAACTTTTCGTGGCATAATTCTAGGCAAATGCACTACAGTAATGTATTGATAAAAAGGAAAGCGGAAATTTAAAAATACCGAAATTATTTGCACTTGGTCACGCGTAAGCCAAGACGAACTCACAAGTTGTACAAATGAAATCAGCTGTTGTAGTTCTGGCCTAGTTCAGGACTTTTTCGGAAATAGTTCGGAACCGTTTGGGGGTAGTTTGGTATTATGTCGAGCCCAGTTCGGAACTTTTACGGAAAAATTTTGTGAGTCATTGCGAGACTAGATCGGAATTGGTTCAGACCTTTTTTGGGGCCATTTTGGGACCAGTTTGAGACTATATCGGGACTTGTTCAGGAATTTTTCGCGGCTATTTGAAGTCTAGTTCGGGACACGGAACTTTAAACATCAAATTTCATGAGTATCCGGTACCATCGCCTTATTTTAATTAAAAACTGGGAAAAAATTTCATTGTGCACTCAACATTTGGAATGATAGTATCAAGTGAATATTCTTAAAAGGTTTAACCGATAGAAAGAAGACAATGAGATTTAAATGTGTAGTAAAAAGTGTTTTTGTGTTTTTTAGTTTTTTGTATCGCCCGATAGTCAATTGTACCATCTCCTCAGATACCAATGCATCAAGAAAGTTTTTTCTCACAAATTGTCCAGCAGACTTTACCCTTGATATTTCTTTTTTAATGCATATATGCATGTAAATACATATATGTATATATATACGCTTCCTCATTAAGTGAATCGTTTTACATTTTATTGTTATTGGTTGCTTTCAAATGCGGTCAGTTCATTTCTTTGGAGTTTTGTGTTTTTTTTTTGTCAGCTAAAACTATTGCTCTTATTTGGAATTTTTATTATACATATGTATTTTCACTTGTACATAACTAAGGGCCAATTTCACAGTGCGTATTTAACTCAGAATCGACAGTTAACTAGAGATTTTCAGTACAAAATTCTGTAGTTAACTCCCGATTCTGAGTTAACTACGCATTGTGAAATTGGCCCTAAGTATTTCCTAATATACTTAATTTTTTATCGCATCTTAATTGCTACTTAAATTATTGTTAGGTTGTGTGCTCTTTTAAATTTATCTTATTTTTTTTTTATGTTATCTATTTACTAAATTACTAAGATATGCACAATTAAATAAGAAAAATCTATAAGATTTTATTTACACTACTTAATATTCCCATGTCTAGTTTTATACCTTTCTTAACTACTATATAAATCCCCTTTTTACAATTTCTTAGTAGTAGTATTTAACAAATTTCAATTAAATATTTACTAAGTGTATTTTCTCAACCTAACCGCACTGAGTTTATGCTCTTTCAGGGCAATATTCTTTTTCTAGTGCACAACCCATTTTCATTTCATTCTATCTCGTATACAAAAAGAATTCGACATAATTCGGAAGCTGTTTTTTACTTAAATTGATTATGTTTTTTTCACAAATAATATCCGAATTTCCCGGTTTTGAACGAAAATAAAAAACAGATCCAAAAAAATTTCAGAGAAAATCTCAATAAGTCTCGTTTAAAAATTGGTGTACAAACTTTCAAACTTTTTTCAACGATAAATAAAATTGAGGAGGAGTAATACATATTGTATAATAACCACGCTTTGCTCCGGTAAATAATTTGACCAGAATCTAGTTTTAAAATATGCTCTCAGATATCGATTTTGGAACAGGGTTCGTTGACTTCTTATTGAAGTCAGATACTCCAGTGCAATGGTTCTCGAGTTCTAGCTTGATTTCAACACAGATGATAAAGGCTGTCTTGATCTATTTTTTGAGTAATATACTTTCGGCTTTTAAGCAGAATTATTCACAATACCTTAAGGTTTTCCAACCGCCTGCTTACCAGTGCCTGGTGCCAGCTAGGAGCAGTCTATCGAAGGCAGAGTCGCTCCTGGTTGCTTTGCTGCATAGTTTTATTTTAAGTCTCTTATATCATTTCAAGGAAATAACGCTATAGGGAGCGAGGATTCGAGATATTCAGGAGTAACAAATGCAATAAGGTCCTGCCCGACAGACGTCATCCTCAGTCTCATCTTTATCTATACTTACCTAACAAAAGTGACTATGGAGTTGGCAGTTAGGCTGTAAGAGTAAGATCTGCGGAGAATAAGACACGGCGGCATTGTGTTGATCCTTAACGAAAAGCAATTAGAAAAGGGGACACACCGCAAGATAGCCAATCTTAACTTAAAAATAATCTAGATGACCGATAAAACAGTTTTATTTCTCCACGCCGACGGATCACATATGGACTGCGGTGTAGGAGAGGTAGTCTGCTCTGAGGAATTTAGGTTCGCTTCGCCGGTATGTCTGAAACAGATACAAGCATCTTCAAAGTAGAAGTTCTTAGTTTCTTTGATGCCTCTGACCAATTAGGAAATGAAGTCGGAAACAAAAATCTGCGGTTATAAAATTTTAACCAATAAAAACATACAAAATGAAATTACTCTCAGTACGAGAGCTAATGGTTTTCTCTCTTGCCTGGGTACGCGCATATAATAACAAGGAAGGTCATGAGCAGACCGTCGGGCAAACGCGTGAATCCAAACGCGGCTTGGGTTACACTCTTGCAATAATCCAAAAATTAATTTACTTGCAGCTCCTTCGACTGAGTACCAAATGGTGATGAGACGTACAGACATGCTAGTTATAAAGGAAACGCTCACTTGACTATAAGAAAGTGAAAATATAGGATCTGCTGATTATATCTAGTAAAAAAGTTATCATGTGTCCCATACGGGAATACTAAGAAGGCCTCATAATTGAACTAGCCTCACTTGTCAGCTAAAAGATAGCAAAGAAAATGTCCAGCATTTCCTCTGTGAATGCCATGACATTCAAAAAAATTTGGCGCAAAGCATTAAGAGAAGACATAGTAATAAAACTAGCGGATTCATGAAAATTTTCTATGAGCAAAGTAAATCGGTAGATTCATCAAAAATTCTGGTGGCTCGACCAAACAATCTAGGATAAAACTCATTCCCTATGAGAAGTGTATCAAAATGATGGAAAAATGCCGTAATTATATTCCATAAAGCACCATCACAAACAAACCAACATGCATCTGATAACAACCCCAACGATTTTAACTAGTTTTAGATCGCCATATATTCATTGTAGAATTTTCTAAAAAAATAAGCTCGAAAAATTTATTATTTTTATACGTTGGTCCGATATTTGTAAGTACCAGAAGAAGAAGTGATAGATCCATTAAAATGCATACCAAAATAATCAGAACGTCGAGCCGAGTCGATTTAGCTAAGTCTACCCGTCTATATGTCTGTTAGAACGCGAATTAGTCACTCAGTTTTCGAGATATCCAACTGAAATTTACTGACTGTATGTAATTTTGTATTGTATTAATCATTTGAAGGAACCCGCAAAATCGGACCACTATAAAATATGGCACCCATTCAACTGTCTGTTCAGATATGAGATTTTTTTGTAACCCTTCCATTTATGCAGCAAGGAATATGGAGTTCCGCACAGTTTACACCCGTTATCAACAGAAAACTTGTGGTGAAAGTGAAAAAGATCGGGTCACTATAACATATAGCCTTTCAAACCCCTTCATTTGAATGGTTAAAACCGAGAAATGTAGTGGGCTATTTTCTAGGTTAGGTTGAAAAAGCTGCTAGACTTAAAGGAAGGCAGCCCACTTAGGCCAAATCAGGGGTCCATTGTGATACCACATGGATCAAAAACCCCAAGGTTAGGTTAGATTTAGGTGGCTGCCCCTTATAAGGGGCGCACTTAGACCGTAGAAGTTGGTCGCTGAGTGCGGAGAACGAAGTTTCGCAGGGGCAAATCTTAATCTCGGAGAGCTTTTCAGGACCTAAGCCAAAATCTAGCAAAAGCTGGGCAGATTAGGAAGGAAATGCTGTGATGACTCCACCTCACCTTCCTCCATAGAGCTGCGACTAACGGGGTCCGGTAAGACATTTCATTTCACTGTATGAACCCGGATGAAATAGGATAAGCCTTTTCAGTACACCCACTAGAACCGAGAGATTCGGCTCACGAGCTTAAAGAGATATTGAGACCGCCCCGGTCTACTCTCACCTAGACAGACCTCGCCGTAGAACATGCCTCCAGCGTTCGCTGAGTTGACTCGAGGACCATATTCCCAAGAGAAGTCCACACTTAGTCAACGGAACTCCCACCTTCTCTCTTCTTGGTGATAATTCATAAAGGGCTCCGCCTCTCACCAGTTAATCAGCCGCACAGTTTCCTGCCATATCACTATGGACTGCCACCAAGACAAGTCTGATAAAGTAGTACTTCGACGCTATCCAAAGCGAATTTAAGGCATTCCTCAATAAGCTTCGAGTGTGCCATAAGTGAGCCTGATTGCCGCCTGGCTCTCTGAGTAGATGTTAACCTCCCTCACCGCCATTGCGCCTAACTAGCAGCAGACAATCGACTGGTTTCTTAATAGCAGCAACCTCTGGCTGAAACATACTATAGTGATCCTGAAGCCTAAATTTAAGGTTGATGGAGAGCTCACTGAAAAAAAACACCTCCATCGACCCTTCCATCAAGCTTCGTCCAATCCGTGTAAAAGTTCACCGTTGCCTCCCTAAAACCACCGCCTTGCATCAATACATACCTAGAAAAAATATGCTTTGATAAATAGCTAGCTGGAGAAAAAATCCGTACACCTTAAGCCAATACGGGGTGTTACGAACCTCAGCATAGCCGCTGCCGTATTCCAAACTTATCAGTTGCGCTGGGACCAACTCAAAAACCTATAACTATCGTAATCGTGAAGCAAGTGCCTGGTTGCTTTGGGCTCTTCTTCGTGGTGACAGCTCCTGCAGAAGTCATTGTAACTGACCCCGAGGCGTTATGTATGGCTTCCTATCAGGATATGTCCTGCGGGAAGGCCAATGGCCAGTAACAAATCGTCCTTATTGAGACTGAGAATTTCTCTCGATCTCCGTATATTCCATTTCGGCCAAATAAGCTTCGTTTTATTGCAGGTTGCAGTGCGCTCCCATCTGGTTACCGCTTCTTATTTCTAAATAATCATGCAAAGTCTACCGAGAAAATTGGTTTTGTTATTTAACTCCTTTATATAAATATGTATGCAGTGAAGGTACAAAATTCTCCCACTCCCACCCAAAAATTTAAATTCAGTAATCGGTTTAAGTAAAATTTTCTGATGCTCATGAAAGATATGAAGCCTTCGGCATAGCCAAAGACTGCACTGGTCATGTTTTGTATTATTTTTTAGATATTTTGTAAAATAAAAAAGAGCGCATAAAGTGAGCGCTTGATGACGCATAGATAAAATATATAAATCTTAAAATACTAAATCAACAAAAATACGCTCGAAATCTTTCAAATTATCCCCAACCCATAGCCCCCATTTGATTTAAAAAGTCATAGCTATGCATATTGCGCCTCCACCCTTACCCCCACCCCCTATCTCATAACCTACACTACTACAACTAAATTTCATTTATACTTATATTTCTCAAACACTTAAACGCAACTCTCCTGCTGCGAGTACATCAATGGCGTTCGCACCGTCACAATTTCACGCGAATACGATTTCCCGATGGCCGAGAGCCCCGACAACGAGCTGCTCGGACTCGTCACCGCCGCAGTCGTCGTAGCCGAACCGAGACCACTGCTATTGCTCGATACCAGCATTTGACCGGTGGCTTGCTGTTGTTGCAGCTGTTGCTGCTGCTGATGTTGTTGGTATGTTGGTGGCATTGGCAGCGTACCATGATGATGATAAACACTGCCAGTGCTACCTTGAACAACTGCTGCCGCCGCCATCATTTGCAGCATAGATGAGGCGGATGTATTGTGCGTTTGTTGTTGTTGATGCGATTGTTGCTGATGCGCTAGTTGCTGTTGCTGCTGTTGCTGTTGCTGCTGCTGCTGCTGCTGCTGATGATGATGGTTGTGTGGCAGCGTATGATAGCCGCCAGGATGTGAGGGCAAGGTATACATCTGCACTGTGCCGGGCGAAACCGTTGATGGCGTACCCTGCGAGGCAGGCGATGAGATACAAGGCGGGAATGGCGACACTGAGGCGGAGGAGGAACAGCCACCATTGCTGCCGGCGTTTGCCGCTGTTGCCGTCGCCGTTGTTGTTTTGTAATGATCGATTTGCGCGTATATCGTTGGCTCTTCGAAGTAGTCATAGGAAGGTGGCGGTGGCTGTTGCGCTGCCGCTTGTGGCTTATGGCGTTGTAGTGTGCTCGCACCGGCATTGGCTGGTATGCTGGGTAGCAATTTGCGTATGCTGGAGCCATGCGGCAGTGTGCCACCGATTGGCATGGACATGTTGTTCGTATTTATGCCAGCGCCCTGCAGCAACATGCTGCTGCTGCAATCGACAGAAATCGATTTTTTGGGCATACTACTGGAGCTGGCGCCGCCAACGGCAACGCTGCCGGGTGCAAGTGAGAGCTCTGCGTAGTGTAGCTCGTCGTCCTGTAAACAGAAGAAAATTGCAAATGTTTAGAAACATAGAGCGACGAAACGATATGGTTTTGCGGTATTGCAAGGATGTTATTTGAGATGCGTAAATTTGTTAGTATTACAAAACTCAAAGCAATTTCAACAAGCTCATTGATTAACCCTTCTGCAGTGTTTGGTGGGTAAATTCCAATAATGTTTTGGGTATTTTGGATCCAATAATAGAGATTAGTAAATTTTAAGAAAAAAATAAACGATTGAAATATAGTTCATTCTTTAACAAAACCCGTGTAAATCCAAGTTTCAAACTTTGTACAATATTAAAAAAAAAATCAAAAAACTTTCGTAAATTTTTTTAATTAGATTTCCTAGTAAGATTCTGAGTATGCAGTTTTATAGCCCTTTGAATTCTAGTAGAACAAAGTATTAGTTTCAATTGACAAAAAAATACTGTTGATTGATGAGACGGAGTTCTTACCATTTTTTCTTACCTTTTTTTGCTGAAAATTGGTTTCATTTTTCATTACATTCGGTTATCCTTAGTAAAATTTGGCGCCTAATATTTTAGTGGAAGTTTTAACCACTTATAGGCCATTTTTTAACCAATAAACCCCCACCAGAAAGTGCCTTTTTGACCCAATGTTTAAGTAGTATTGGAGAAAATTGACCACTGCGTAAAAAATTGTCAGATTTCGAGTGTTCGACCTAATTTGACTGTAATAAACGCTTTCGATTGAAAAACGTGTTTCCTTTGTTTTATAATCCTAGTCAGTGGCCAAAATTAGTCAAAATAATAACTATTTTAAAGATGTAATTTTCATTTCGTAAAATAGCGTTATTTATATGTATTTCAATGTGCATACATGATGAAAATTTTGTACTAAATTTCTTAGTAATTATTATATTTTATGACTTCCGCCAAAATTTTTCTGAAAAAATTTTAAGATTTACGTGAGCTGCACCGATTTCAAAATTGCTCTCAAAATCACATTATTTTGATTCCGTTGATATAATTTCTAAACATTCTATGCATAAACTTTTCTAACAGTTGAAGCGTTTTCTTGGAAAAAATATTTTTTTTTGATTTATAAAAAACTCGGTTTTTGGAGGTATTTTCAAACAGGTTCAGCTCAAGTAAATCTTAATATTTTTTCGAAATATTTTGGCGGAAGTCTCAAAATATACTAGATTTTATATTTCCGATGGAAAACAGTATAAATTTTTCATATGGACAGTGATGCACCCTAATACATACATATATGTCTATGCAATATTTTATTGTTATTGGTTGTAAAAAACTACGGAAAATTCCCCATATCTATATACAATTTTGAATCAATATAATAAGATTACTTCGCAGATTAAATATAAATGTGAACCAGGTTTAAAAGTTGTCGACGAGAGAAATCAGCAGGGGCCTATCCGGATTTCCTGCATCAAAAATAAAACCAGCAAAGTAACTATTTTAAACCATCCCGATTACTTTCCAGAAGTAAGGATTCTGATTTATACGAGTTGGTACTTAGTTCACATGAGTTTCGCAAAAATTCAAAAGAAAAAATATCTTATAAAACAAAACTTATATTTTTGTAATTTTTATTAGAGACACATATTTTAAAAACTCATACAATGCCCACGAACCTATCTTAAAATTTCTTCTTTAAACCATCAATGCCAAGATACCTTTCAATTCCAAATTTTTTAGCTGACACAATGTCTCCGGACAAACTCCTTACGCAATTAATGCAAAATAATTCCGCAAAGTTATTAAACATTCAATTTTGTTGTAAAACAAAGTAATTAAAACTTTTGCCGATTGTCTACACGAAATCATCCTTGTGCAAGCACGTGTACCTACCAACTAACTTTATCTGAAGGTTCATATTTACACTGCCACATTATCGCCAACGCGACAGCCGTCACCGACGTAGAGCCATCCGTGTATATACGCGCTATTTGCGCAACATTTCATTATCTATGTATGTATTGACGCGCGGACGCCATCAATGACGATGTCGCGCTGGCAACACAAATGCCTACCGCCAACTTTTACTTTAAAAACATGCCACATAGACCCACACATTCTTAGCCATTCCGCCGAGCTCAACAAAAACAAAAGCTCGCACTTTGAAAGGGAAATGAAAGTAAATAAAAAACTTGAAAATTTTGTAGAGCATAAAAAGTAAAAGTTCTTTAAAAACTTGCTAAGAGTATGACGAAAAGGTCAGTATCTAACAATGAAACCCACAATGACAAATTTATTTTGTAAAGGCGGAGGGATCTAATTTCACCAAGTTGATATAACAGTTTATGTGCGAATGTATATATATGTATGCGCACAAGTGTGAATGCGTGTGGGTGTATGCCACTCACCTTATTGCTTTGGTACATGCCAAGCTCGTCTGTCGATGGCTTACAGCTGATTTCCGCTTCACTGGTTGTGGACAGATGGCCGGATGGTGTTTGTGTTGCTGATTTCTGTTTGTATTCACCATCGACTGCAAAGAAGGGAATAAATTTAAAATTATTTTTGTGGAATGATTTGACGTTGGTAAATACTGTAGAAACTTTTGATGGTTTTCATCTATTTTATGAATAAGTTAATGATTTTTAGACGACAATCAGCCCAATGGTAACTGTTTGAATATAATAACTTTAAAATTTAGTATGGTTTCGACTATCGATTTTTTCTATTATATTATTAAGCATATGTGACCTGGTCTACGAAAAGGGAGCTTACGTGCGAAAACTAGTTTTCTGTGAAAAAGCTGTTAAAAGTAAGCAACTCGTTTCGTCAGTTTCTCATTATCTCGTTAATTGTTCTCCGCGCATTATTATTTTTGGCCCATAATACGTTTTTCTAGTGTATAATCTTGTCTTTATAGCTTATAATTCAATGTATTTTGTTCATTACCAATAAATTATATTTTGTCGTATTTTTACTCTTCTTTCTCTACATTTTTAGTACACTTCTAAGCAAGTTAGGATTTTCTGCTTTTCACCACGTGAAAAAGCATCTCATCTTCCATCCGAATCAACCAAAAAGTGAAAATTGATTTTTTGACACCTAAGCCCCCTTTCCGTAGACCAGGTCACATATATCAAATCTATTTGATGTAAAATCTGCAACGACCTGACCATTATGATCCATTTGTATGACATGACCAAGCCAGCACACAGTGCTTCCCTTCCAAATAAAATGTGTGCAAAAATAGAATTATGAGCGGATTTAAATTAAAATTCGCTTCTTAGTAAAATTGAGGACGCTAAATTCAAAAATACTTTCATACTTTCACTGTAAATGCACGTAGAAGGGTTGCCTCATATTTATAAAAATAAAATTAACTTTAATTAAGGGAATGGTGTAACTGAAATATGTACACCAATATGAGTATCAGAAAAAAGGAAAAATTTGACATATTTAGCAAGAGATAAGTGAAGAGTAAAAACGTTCCAGAGTTAATTTAAGAGTCCAGTAATTTAAAAGCAATGCAATCAGAACAAATCGCTGTTTGACAATGCACGTATTTGTAATAAAATTACCAATAAGTTGTCGTAAAACGTTCTTCTGACGGAGCTGGTGATATTGCTCAACGTCATTTTACACAGCCAAATTCATACATCGCACATACATGTAGTATTCGCCCTGCCGCAGCGGCTTTAAAATTGACAAATACATAGATGGTCGGTATCGATTACATACTCGCGAGTCTTTTCCGAGATTCGGCGCATTTTGAATACCTGATCTACGGTGGATTTGCCTTTTCCATATAAATGGTAATTTCGTCGTTGATGTTATCTACATGACTTGGTCATGCAGTGATCATTAATGACATTCAAGCGACAATGAACTTTTTATAAGTGACCGGTGCAAGACATTGTCTGTTATAAGTCTTTGATAGGAGTACACCTGCATTACGTTGTCATACAGTGTCATTGTCAGCTATATGTCATTTAGGATTCAGAGCAAGTGCGACGATGTTACTAAATCCGCATTAGTGACGATGTCACCGCTGACCATTTTCGCTACTGGGTACGTGTAGTTGAGTCTGATTTAGAATGACATCCAAGGCAGCGGCGAAGCAAGTGCGGACTATGTAACTACTGGCTTGACTATCATGGTGTACATCGACCGCAAGATGTAGGGACTGCACACCATTAACTAAAACCTGAGTGGCTTTTGTGACAGTGTGCTTTATAATTTGTTTTCATAAAATAATACATATGATGTAAAAAACTTTCAAATGCATTTGGTTTACAGGGCAATTCTGGTAAAGTCTTTCCTAAGATATACATATGTTCATTCTGGCTACTTTGAAAGGTAATTCCTGTCGAAAGCTCTTTTCGAAAGACTAATTGAAAGATCCGCTAAGGAGGAGCTATAAGCGTTTTTCTGTTTGTCTTTTAGCAATAAGGTTTCTAAAAATTAAATCAAATATAAAAATTATATATTTTTCTTTTTTTGGGAACATAATTTAAAAATTAAAAGAAAATTACACTGAAAAAGGAAAATAGTAAAAATTGAAAAGTTTCTAAAAACTAAATTAATTTAAAAAATATTTATATTTATTTTTAACCCAAAATAAAATTAGTTTCTAAAAATTAAATGAAATAAAAAAAATATATTTCATTTGAAAAAAAAATTTCGGTAAATTAAGAAAAAATTAATCAATAGCAGCAACGAAATTTATTTAAATAAGAAAAAAATTAAATAAGTTCCTAAATATTAGCTGAAATAAATAAAATGTATTTAGCTGTTTAATAAAGCAATTCTAAGTAATAAGACAAAATTAAATTAAACATTAAAAAAAATAAAATTAATTCTTAAAAATTTAATTAGGTTAATATAAAACATATTTCTCTTTTTAAAATAATGTATTCTAAAAACCAAAAGACACTAAAAAAGGCGAACAAATATTT
>NW_023458555.1:28872537-28880856 GCF_013731165.1 Rhagoletis pomonella | reverse complement strand
ATGTATTCTAAAAACCAAAAGACACTAAAAAAGGCGAACAAATATTTACTTAAAAAAGGAAAAATAAACTATGTTCTTTTTGAAACAGTAAATTTTTTAATTAAAAGAAAATTAATTTACTAAAAAAATACATAATAAAAGAAAAGAATAAGTTTTTAAAAATTAAATTACATTAAAAAATTATTTTTCTTTTTAAAAGAAAATATATTAAAACAATAAAATATGTTTCTAAAAATTTAAAACAATTATATTTTTAAAACAATAAAAAAGTTAGATAAAAAATGATATATGCTTTTTGTCAAAAGAGCTATTTACCATGAAAGTCGACAAAAGAGCTTTTTTGCAAAACTTTCGTGCGAATATAAACAAAACCTTTCAAACCATCTTGCATAATGTCTTTCAAGTGTCTTACATAAGACTTTCAACTAAGTTAGCCAGAATTATCCTGTTAAAGAATTTAGAAAGCAGTAGCCGAATTGCTGCATTTGTTTCAAAGTAATTTATTTCCAAACAACCTATTCATTTGGATAATCTTTGAGACTGACCGCTCTATTCCGACAGGGTGTGTATACATTAACTGGCAAGTAAATTTACTTAGGTGGGATTGTGCGTATGCGTAAATGTAACTGTACACAAAATACAATTAACCAAATGCATTTATAAGTATGTATGTAGATACGAGTAGGCAGTTGCTACAAAATTTCAGATGCGTAAAGTTTGCTAAAGGCCATCGACAAAACGTTTTATGTGTATATACATATAAGTACATATGTAGTTATGAAAGTGGTCGATTCCTCACAAACAAGCATACATATGTAGATACATACATAAAGGCCAGCTCTGCTACGAATTAAACAGCCAGTAAAGTACTTCATTGCAAATGGTTGTAGGTAAGCAAAAATTTTAAAAGTGTTTCAGGTGACGCAAAACGACTGTATATACGTACTTGCACCTACGTACAATATTAAGTACATATATGTATAACGCCAGCTACGTTATGCTATTTGTGGAATGTGCAAATTGGCGCACCATACTTAAATGAATTTAAACGCAAGCATGCATACTTACATACACATAAACAAATATTTAAGTATGTAGGCCCAAGTAAGTGCAAATAAGTATGTATGCCTTGCTGTTGCACAACTCCATAGCAATCACATGGCCTACGCTGTCAGTGCAGTTAAGGTCCTTCGTCTGCTAACGTAATCTTCTGTGTCCTGTTGTATGCTGCCTGTTTTACTTTTCTGCAACCACATCGGCAGCGGCACCATGCCGCTTGAGTGTCCTTTAACTTCCCACTGTGCACTGCACAATTCTTCGTGCTGGCCATTTATCATGATCTACTTATGTTTGTACACTCGTAAATATACAAATATTTATGAATGTCTGTATGTATGTATGCATGTTTATATTACGATGACCAAAGCACTTATTCCACTATCGGGGGCGCCCAATTTCCCTGTTCCCTGCCGCCTTAAATGCTACTTACAAGTGCTATCTTCTTCTTCTTCGATTGTCTGTCTACGCTAGCGCGTAGCTTGTGTTGACTGCTACCACCTGGTTGGTGGTTTTGCTTACTTACCTTCATTATACGGCACCACATCAGGATTCTTCTCGTCGTACATCTCCTCCGAATGACTTAATGGCAATGAGATTTTATCCTTAATTTGTAAATTGCCAGGTCGTGAGAATTTCGCATTTTGATGTTGATATTTTTGTTGTTGTTTGTGTGTACGTAATTTCAATGCGGCAATTGTTCCGATGGCAATGCAAACCAAAGCAACCAATATGCCAACGAAGATGCCGACCGAGAGTATGGGTGTGAGTTCAAAGCTCGATTGGGTACCCTTGTAGGATGTCAGTGCGACTGAAAAGATGATGAGAATAAGAAGCGATGAAAAGTGAAACATGATAAAAAGACACTCGGTAATTAAATTGTAAATGTAGGCACATTGATATAAATATGTATATGTAGTATGTATGGAGATAGACGTTTTATTTATGAAGGCATACTTTTTTCACTTTAAACGCAGCTGACGTTGTAAGTGTTGTAAGAACTTAAACAAGTAAGAAAAAAATGTAACTTTCCATAACTTCTTCTTACATTTTTAATCACTTGCTTGCGAGCAAACAGCGTAGCCATTTAAATGGCAGAGATGACGTTGAAGCTTGCTGAAAGTGGTGGAAAGGGGCGACGGTAGAGTGGTAGAAATGGAAACATTAAGTAACCTTAACGAATCTCATAAAAAGCCAGCTAAATAAACTGGCGCACTGGTGCAACATTCGAGGCTTGGGACAACAGACAACATCCGGAATCAAGTCCATAAGCCGTCTTCCCTCAAGGTAGGAATGGTCCGTAGATACAGTCATGGTAAGAGGATTAATTAGAATAATTAGTTATATCATTCAGCTTTCGCCTCCCTAACTACTGCAGTGTTTTTCACACGGGACTGATGGCCATCTCAAAGTCCGAAACATTGGTAAAGTGCAATACGATACCCAATTAAGATATTTAAATTTTCACTGACAGGCGGCTATTAAGTCCCTGGGAAAAATACGCGAGAGTCGACGAAAATTGGAGAGGAAAAGCTCTTGGCAGCTGTTTCTTCAATTGGAACGGCGATAAATCAAAACCACATGCGGTATCACAAAGTAGCCATAAATTAAGAAGCAAGTGGACGTCACCAAAACTAGCTCTTAGCCAGAGCTAACGTGCGGTTCATTATTGATATCTTGGCTTTTTAAGGATGAGCTGAGGTGCGGTTTAATGGAACACTACCTCCAAAGGTTAGATAGTATGAGAAATTACCTTGATCTCAAAACTTTAAAATTAATTTTTTTTACCTAAATACTGGATGTAATAAAATTAAAAAAAGTAAATGCGGTCAACCCGAAACGACCATAGAAATGTGTTCTTTGTTGAAAGAACAGCAAAGATATGTGTTGAAAACTTTTAGAAATGTCATAACACACTGGTTTCATGTCAAAAAAAAATACCTTCTCTTTTTGAATGTCATTTCAAAGGTCAATTCAATTCTTTTGTATTCGCAGAGATCTCAGCACTTCTGTCTCCTCAATGTCACATAATAAGAGATTCTTTAATGTTTAGTTCCCTGAGAGCGACTGTTGGCTTAATGCCAACAACGAAGTTGATGGGGATAAGCTTCACCACTTTTCTCTTGGGGAGTTCGCTTCGGTCTTCCAGGCTAAGGTATTTGCAATGCCAAAGCCATGGACTACGTGGTAGAGAATAGGTGGATGGGGAAGGTATTTACGTGTCTGCAATGGCAACCAGTCTATACTTAAGGCATTGGTCTGCCCTCTAACTACTTCCAAACTTGTTCGACTTGTGATTATGTTGGCAAACGTAACGAACTTACTTCGCTCTGGGTGCCAGGTCACTTGGGAGTATCTGGTGATGAGACATCTAACCAACTGGCCAGAGTTTGTTCAGATCACGATCAGATCACATTCTTCGGTCCGCCAACAGTTATGGCACTACCACCTTCGGTCATCGAAACCACCATCAGAAACTGGGTGAATACTTTGTTCAGAAATGACCAGAGGGCATCGAGGGACGACTGCAGGTGGGCAAAACTCATGTTGCCTTAAATCTCAGAAGGTATATCTAGTTTTTTGCTCTCACTGAGCAGACGGGACTGCAGACAACTTTTTGGACTGCTGACTGGTCACTTCATATGGTACAAATACCTGACCAACTCCATTTGCCCATACTGCCTTGAAGAGGATGAGATTGTGGAATACTTTTTGTGGTTCTGCCCCGCTTTTGCAGTTCATTGACTAAAAATTGGCCAGAGGCCGAATATGGGTTAATTTCGCAAAGGTATGCTGAACCGTTTTCTTTTGTTATCGTAAGTCAAGTCGAACTCCATATTCTGAAATTTTCAGTGAATATCAAACTGAAATAGTTCCTTTTTTATGAATATTTCTTAAAACTTCATCAATATTTATAAATTCGATCCGTCGTAAATCTTTAGTATTTTTTAATGCATTAAACAGGTTGTTACTGGTTTTGTTTAGCAGCTTTCACAGATTTCGCGAAGTCTGAAAATCTCCATAAAATATTTTCGTTTTTATAATATTTTTAGAAGCAGCTGTTAATTTGCGACCTTCAATGGCATTTTTCTGCTTATTAAACTCTTTCTTGCGCATATAATAAATTCATCTACTTTCTAAGAATCTTATATCAATATATGTGTGTAGCAAATAAAACAGGTTTTTTAATAGATAATTTAATTTCTTCTGCCTTTTTTACGCTCAATCTTTCAACAAAAATTGCGCACTCGCGGTGTTTTAAAGAATAAATGCTGCAAACACCATAACCCTTTTCAATTTACCAAGTTGATATAAATCTTCTTAGCTTGTCTTTGTTGTATAGCTGCTGTGCTGTGCTGTCACCCACCGTTCGCCGTCCACGACACTGCTACTTTTGCCGTAGCTAATTAGTATTACAATTTTCATTACTCTGTGCGCTCTTTCTTCAAAATTTTTCTTCACTTTATTTAGCTTGCTTGTTTAGTTTTCCTGCTTTTTTTTTGATTTTGCTTACATTACGGGCTGCCCTTATTTTCATTAAAGCTAATCATTTTAAATTTTCCGCTTCCTCTGGGCATTTGAAGGCGCACCCTGCACCGTCTTGCAATGCAACTCGAACTCTTTCGCAGTCTGCTTTATTTCGACATCTTCTTGTTAGTATCTATTTACATACAAAGTCGTACATAAGAAGATTTTAATATTTTTTTATTATTATTTTTAGTGGCCCCTTCAACTACTCAGGTCTAAGAAAAATCCAATTTTCTGCTTTAAATTATACACCAATGCATTTAAGCGCCCACTCAGCCGCCCGACCGCCCTCCAAAAGGTTTGACGTTGCCTCGTCTGCTTGCTGTTGTGGTCTGCATATTTACTACCTTTTTGGACGATTTCTTCTGCATAATTTAAGGCAAGGTGCTACTTGCGAAAAAAGGTAAATAAGCTCATGCATAAATTGAAATGAGTTTTACTTCCAATTTTCCTACCTAATTTTTGCCCAGGTTTTTGGTTTTTTTTTTTGGTATTTTTTCAACATTTTTTTTTGGTTGTCATAAATATCGCTCATAAGCTGTCTGAGCGATGCAGTCTAGCGTTTAAATGCTACCTTTTCTGAAGGACGTAAACAACAACGTACAAAATGAGAAACGTAAAAAGAAAAATCAGCAAGAAAAAGCGAAAATTTATTTCAGGAAAGGATTTGCAAAATTTTTTCTTAATTCCCATTTTACATTAGTCCAACCCTTTTTCAATTTGCTAAGCGTCTATTATAATGCCAAGAAAATTATCTTGTACTACTAATTTCAATTACGTGACAAAAATTGGTTTACATTACTTAACAAAATGTATGCATAAATAGACATGGGTGGCTGATGGCGAGAAAAGTTGAAGAGAATATGTGTACATATGTAAATATGTATGCAATACTTAAATTTATACGGAATCTGTTTATTCGTAAATGTAAGAAATTTTGTGTTATCACTAATATTAATAAAAAAAATCTCCTACAGTTACCAATTTCATATGTTGAAATTTAAAATTTTGCAAAAGTGAACAAATAGTTTTGAAATTTTGCTCAATTAATTTCATCACCGCTTGATTTAGCTTTAACCCAAGAATCACAAGATGCTTTCATAGCCCGTTAATCAAATCATAAAATACATAAATGTTACGTAATTCGCCGTTGAAAAAAATTAAATTTTGCTTAGACAAAGTTTATAGATTGCAATCGATATCAATATATTTTGTCTTTCATCCACCAAAATATTGGAGTTATTGGCCCATTCTATTTTAAGATATTTGCGTCTTTCCAACTACAATTTAAAATTTAATTTTTTTTTTTTTTTGGAAAAACCATACCTTCCAGAAAGCTTTCAAATTTTGTTACACGATTAAAAAGTATTGGAACTCTTTACAAAAATTTAATACAGCCTATGTTGCGCAAGTCTTACAACAAAAACAACGTAAAATATATATTAGGAGCCGTCTAGACGTCAAGCATTCGGACGCAAAATATAATTTACATGTAAAAGAAAGTCGTAGCGTTCATTTTATTTGTCAAAATTTTAATACAAAAACTAATTTTGGTTACTCTTACCAGTCGGATAACATTTTTTTTCAGAAAGCTATAGGATTACCGATTGTAATTAAATTGAAAGTCGGAACGTCCGAACGCTTGAAATAATTTTGGGTCCTATTGTTTCTATGTAGGTGAATAAATGTATTACATACTTCTGCTTGTACGAAGACATGACTTCAACGAACGTTAAAAGCACGGCTGAGAGTGCAATGAAGTGGCGACGGAATTTGAAAAAAGATGAAGAAAAATGGGCGGAATATAAAAAAGAGAGACCGAAAAAAAAAAAACTATAAATCGAAGAAGTATAAAAGTAGACAATAAAGCCATGAAAAATGTTGAAAAAGCATTAACCAAAGTTATTAGACAAATATGATAGTGAAAATGAGGAGGCGAAATGCGAAAATGAGGACCCTTAATTTATAAAAAATGTACAAGCAGCAGGAAAAAAAGAAACATTGTTAAGTAAGCAATAATTGCCAATACCAAAACGCTATATGGTTTTGAGGGTAAACGAAGCATATAAGCTTTTTAAAAAGGAATTCAAGGATTTTGACATTAGCAAAACAAGTTCAATGGAAATAAGGCCAATTGACACTACTTTGCATACTGGTACGAAATAAATTCAATTGACATTATTACCAAAAGCAAAAGAAATGAAATCCATTGACATTATTGCTCCTTCAAACAATAAATTAGCGTAGCTGCACAGCAGCCCGCGTCCGCGCGCCACACCGCGCCCGCGACAATATTTTGTTGACTTTATTTCGCTTTTGGAAAGGAAATAATGTCAATTCACTTTATTTCGCACCAGAATGCAGGTTAGTGTTAATTGACATTATTTCCGTTGATCTTGTTACATGTCACCCACTAGCTACTCAGGCTACTCAGGCCTTAAGTGCGTTGTGTTATCTACAATACAACCTCACATTTGCATTAAAAAACGAGTGTGTTTAAATTCTTAAACAAAAAATGTTATCTCATTAGAAAAACTCGGAACGTCCGAACAACTTGGCACAGTTTTTGACAGCTATTAAACATCGTTGGAAAGTTTAAGTTGGCGCAATGGTTATGGTTGCTTAGAACGATTCATACATAATTTTTTTTGTACCGTTAACAGATTCGCAGAATTTCGCAAGAATCATCAGTCAACTTCGATACGAGTTCCATTTTGTGAACGTCTGAACGGGTTCTTTTAATCGCTATGCATTTACCATATAACATTTGTGGAAAATATTTTTATTGGCTACTCATGACAAAAAATTTGTGTTCATTCAGAGTCTACTATAGTTTTTATGATGAAAAAAGTGTTTACAAACGGAATGTCTGTAATGCAGGAGACACTCATATGTGTATGTACTTAAATGTATGATTGTAACAAATTGGGTTCATTTATGTATTGAAGTAGTTATGTACCATTCTCTTTAAAATCCACGCATATTTTATTTTGGTATTCACCACCCAGGGGAACTTCTTTACATGTGAAGCAATATGTATGTATGTAGTTGTCATTCGTTTTTACACATACACTTTTATTGTGATTACGATCAAAGCAAACATCTGTTTGGCATCCGATTTTTCATGCATTAATTTTTGTAACTAAAGCACTGCCGAAACCGAAATAGGGCGTTTTGAACCGTATTCTGAGATGGGGCGTTTGGGCTTCCAAGCTAGGACGATCTTCCACTTAGCCATCGATATGAGCACGAGTTGTTAGTTTTACTTTTCTGGGTTATCGTTTTTAAGTTTTTTTACAAATGCAATTCCTAAATTTGAGGTTAATGATACCTCTACCGCCCTTTTCGTTCAACTGCATTCATCCATAATATTCACCGACGGCCACAACGTTCGGCATTGGAGTAAACCCGTTAGCAGGGGGGCCCAAGTGTCCCACTTATTTCAATTAGGGCGGCGTTTTTTTTTTACTGCTTCACCGTGGTGAACTTAGTAATGTAACTTGAGGCTAAATTCCGTTGCGAAGTGGAGTGGGCTTGAAGTTGAGTCCCACCTCATTGTAATGTTAAGTTAAGGAACTGGCCAAGTGCCTATTTTTCAGTACAAGTTTTGTAAAAATCGTTCGGTTCAGGTCTTGGATCCACTGGTGTTAAACGAAAACATAGGAAATAATAGAAAAACTCAAGACTTATGAAGCAACTAACCTAATACCCAAATAAAATAACGCCAGCGGAAAG
>NW_023458555.1:28867679-28872437 GCF_013731165.1 Rhagoletis pomonella | reverse complement strand
ATGAAGCAACTAACCTAATACCCAAATAAAATAACGCCAGCGGAAAGGCAAAACTCGGTCGTCGGTTGACTACCCAAATAATATCTCTCCCCTTTGAAAAAAGCTGACAATTTATGAAAGTTTCTTTAAATTTATCTTTAATTTTCTATAGTAATAAATTGCATTTAGGGGCGCAGCTCTCAGGATTCATCTCAAGTTTCTTGAAAAATACGAAAAGTTCGAACTAAAGCTTGTTATTCGTTCTCCTCCTTTTCGCGTTATATTATTCATTCTTCTTGTCTCAATAGAAGTCTTTGTTGTTACAATGTAAATGTAAATATCTGAATTTGGATCCTCCACTCTTCTTCAATTGTTCAGTACAAACTACTTAGCAGTTGTACAAACCAATTTATTTTATCAGTCGCTTCATTTCGACCAATTTCACGATCTCACTTATTTTCTTAACACTTAAATGTGTCAAGCATACTATATCTATATAATAATCCACATTCACATAACTCACCTGTTTGCTTTTCGGCCGCTTTCAGCGTATAACCTTCCACCTGCACCGCTTCACTGCGTCCGCGCAAATTCACTGCATAAACAAATATACGAAAGAGGCGACCCGAATCTAGGCCGGTTACACTCAATACTGGATATTTTGAGGAGATATTTGCTTGCAGCTGGCCAGTGTGTTGATCGAATATTTCCATGAGAAACCATTGACGTAAGCCACCATCGAAACCTGAAAATAATACAGAAGAGTTTTTTTTTTTGTGAGATTTAAAGCTGTTTTCTGGAATGCTCTAATTAAATATACATACTTATATGTAAATGGTTTACATACGTACTTTAGTTTTCGTAATTTGGGAGTTTAAGTATTTCCAAATCCCAGCGAAAACAATAATATTGAGCCCTAACTGCCAAAAAGAAGCAAGCGATACTTTTTCAAAATTTCATTTTTGATTAAGAAATGCATCTAGATACTCTCTCTGCAAACATTTCTGCATCAAAAAGAAAATTTTTAAATTTTTAAAATCTTTAAATTCGTTGCATAAAATTGTCATTTAAATTAAAAATACATGGAAACTATCGAAATCGATTGTTAAACTACTGCCTAAGGACGACAGTGCGCATGAGTAACAACAAAAGAAAAGCTTACATTCTCAGGCTGATATCATAAAAGAGAGGGAGGAGTTTCACGGTAAGACTCGGATTTGTGCTATCAGAGAGCAGTCGTTCAGTGCATACCGCAGCATATTCGGCGCACTGGAAAAAGTAGGTGGACAAAAATTGCCAAACCGGTCTTAATACTGCAGGCAAGTATTCTGGAAAGTCGAATAAAAATGTCCCTCCACTATAACAACGGAACAGTATATTCCAAGCATCGTTCATTTACATAACAACGGCGTATTCTTCATTAAACGCGCCACTTGCGTTGCCCTTCAAAAGCAAGCAGTGAGAAGTGTTCTCTCCATATCTCTAGTGTACTCTGGAGGCTGTAGCAACCAGACGTAGTTTTGAAATCTTTTGATTGTCGGCATATTTTTAAATGAAATTTTTGCCTGTCAACAATAGCAACAACAAACTGTTCTCAGTCACGTCGTTTTAAATTTCATTCTCCCTGAAAAGGCATCCCTCCTCTTCTTCTGAGATGCTTGTTTTAGCTGAATTTCGTGTCGATCTATCCGTGTCGATTTTTTAAAATCGCTCTGGTTTTTTATTTATTTATGTTCAAAAATGAAAGAACAAAATTTTTACGTTTGCATGCTTCCAATCTTTTGGAAAATACTTGAAATTAATTTCGCATGCCTGCAATTATTTAAAAAACCATTCATAAAAATTTTTCCATAGGAATCATTTAATTAAAAAAAATTTTATTTGCAATCTATACTGATATATATTTTGAAAGCCGTTTTTTTCTAATCGAAAAACTCGATATTTTTGAAATTTTGGACCTCGCCTCTTCACCCTCAAAGGATGATAATAGAAGAAGAATAATTTCGATATCTCAAGGGGGCGTGGCACCTCCCATACAAACTTAAGTTTTCACACAACATATCTCTGGATATATTCCTCGTAGAGTGCTGCAACTTGGTATAGAGATATATAATATCAACGCTAAACTCATGGAAAAAATGGGAATTATTGAAATAGGTGCCACGCCCTCTTGATATATCGAAATCGTTTGATCAGCCTTGATCTATTATCAGCCTTGAATAGTCTGGAGTTGATGCCTAAAATTTCAAAAATATCGGTACAGCTGTACTCGAGTTTTTCGAACAGAAAAAAAAGTATAAATAACAAATAAAATAAATTTTTTAATAAAATCTATCCTATGGAAAAATGTTTACGAATAATTTTTTAAATAATTGCAGACATTTGAAATTAATTTCAAGTATTTTGCAAAAAAGTGTAAGCATTCAAATGTAATTTTTTTTCTTTCATTTTTGAACATAAATAAGTAAAAACCACAGGATTTTTAAAAAATCGCCACGGGTAGATCGACGCGAAATTGCATTATCCTTTATTAAAAAAAAAGAATTTTGAAATCGGTTCATATTTGGGCTCCCAAAATTAATTTGTCCAAAGCAACCTTTTTGGCCCACTGTGCGCCATGCGATACCTCTCATCACTCAGAAATGGTTTAAATGAATCCATAGGAATATTTTTTGAGGTTTTTGAATAGGATTTCACCTATTTAACCCTTCGTCAGGCGCAATATGGTGACTGTGAATTTCGGGGCCAATGTGCTTAACTGGCATACTTTTAAAAACACATACTAAACAAACAGTTATATTGTTTATATATCTGGGGAATACTGGCAGGGCATTTAGGGATGTTGAAACGAATTAAAGGTAAATATTTTCATAAAAATCCATTTTTTTTACACAAATTTAGCAGCTACTACAAAAATCTTAAAATAAAGTTAAAAAATCAAAATGTAAAACATTCCATAAAGATTCAACTCTGGGACATGTACGTAATAGCTACTTTTAGATGAATAATAAAATTAAAAAAAATAATTCAAAAAATTTAATACATTTGACGAGTTTGGGCGTAATGAGCTTTTCAGATCAAATTCCGCATAACTTCTCGTTCTGGGAGTCAAACAAAAACTGAGGGGTTTTGCTGTATAGAGCACTTCAAAAGAGGCAGCTACTGAGCGTCAGCAAAGTTAACGGTATAAAAGGGCACGGCGAAAAAAAAATGTTTTGGCTGTGCCTCACAGATCAGTTGCGCCCGACGAAGGGTTAAAAAGTTATATTAAATTTTGGCGTCCTAACGCCATGCGGGTTCACGAGCATATTCTATCCCCTGAAAGTAGCTGGTATGGCACCTGCTGGTACAAAGAGAAAAAAGTTATAAAAATCTCATTTAAAATTTTTATTTTATAGCAAATTCATTAAAAATTTAAATATTTTGCTATTACTTTCTATGAGCTTTTAAACTTTTATTTGCTTTCACAAAAATTAAATTTTAATCTTACATGAATTCAAATTTTTTACTTTGGGATATTAAGGATGCAAAATATTCGAATGCATTTAACAATCATATATGTACATATGTACACGTGTGAGTGTGTACTTAGTGGGAGAGCAAGAAAGATCGATGGCCAGCGCAGCATGCTAAAAGTTTAATGAATACCTTAAATATTCTGGTTTACAGTAGTGCAAAGGTAAACTTGAATCAAATAAATTCGATTTGCAGACGAACGAAAGTTGTTTGCATTGCCAAATGTAAATAAAAATCAAATAAATAAAAAGCTTACATATATTTATTATATTTATCTTCATACGTTCATATGTATTTGTATATACATACATATGTATACATATATACACCTGCATATACATATGTATGTATGTATTACATTGAAATGCGCAATGCCAGTGCAAGGGTCACGAGTGCAGTTCAATTGGCAAGGCAACCGTGCAAGTCGCAAATGCAAAGCTCTTATTGAATGGCAAGGAAAGCTCTGATAACATTAAGGTAACGAAATATACATATAAAACAAACAAAAAACCAAAAACAAGCTAATACAAAAACAACAATCGCATAATAAGGCAATCAACAGCAAAAACAAAATATGTATCTTTGAAAATTACAGCACTAAATATATATATATGTACACAGCACGCACACCCTGCACCTACATACATACCTACACGAAATTCACTCAGCCAAGTCAAGTCAAGTACTAGTGGCAGCAAACTTTTCGACTTGTTGGCCTTATTAACCCCAAAACTCGACACTAAATCGAACAGCCAAGACAGCAAAACAACACAAACAAACAACTGCTACCTCCCTCACCTTTTAGTAAGTAGTTGTAGACAGTTAAACTGCCAACTGTTAGCTAACGAAACTTCTACGAGTACTCGCAACGGAAACGTACTTGGCTTTACCGGCTGCCTTGCGAGTCGACTGACTTACGTTTCCTAGCATTTGGCAAAAAAAAAAAACAAAAAACAGAAAGCATAACAAGTGCAACAAAATCATTGACAGCTACAACTACAATACACAACAGCACAAACACTAACTTAAATATGTAGTAGTTGGGACAATGAATGAAGGAGAGGCGAGGGGGGGAGAGATAGAAGAAGGAGTGAATAAAAGGTAGATAATGGGGTGGTAAAAGGGTAGGAACAACTAAAAATCCAACAGACAGCCACTCATACTAGCGAATGCAATTCGAGTGGGTAGGTATGTGTGCATCATGTATTTGCATACACCCTGCTAGCATTTATTATCGCGGAAGTGGCGAAAAAGTAACTTCAA
>NW_023458555.1:28860597-28867579 GCF_013731165.1 Rhagoletis pomonella | reverse complement strand
ATGAAGCAACTAACCTAATACCCAAATAAAATAACGCCAGCGGAAAGACAAAACTCGGTCGTCGGTTGACTACCCAAATAATATCTCTCCCCTTTGAAAAAAGCTGACAATTTATGACAGTTTCATTAAATTTATCTTTAATTTTCTATAGTAATAAATTGCATTTAAGGGTACGGCTCTCAGGATTCATCTCAAGCTTCTTAAAAAGTAAGAAAAGTTCGAACTAAAGCTTGGTAATCGTTCTCCTCCTTTTCACGTTATATTATTCATACTTCTTGTCTCAATAGAAGACTTTGTTGTTACAATGTAAATGTAAATATCTGAATCCGGATCCTACACTCTTCTTCAATTGTTCAGTGTAAACTATTTAGCAGTTGTACAAACCAATTTATTTTATCAGTCGCTTTATTTCGACCAATTTTATGATCTCACTCATTTTTTTTAACACTTAAATGTATCAAGCATACTATATGTAATACTAATCCACATTCACATAACTCACCTGTTTGCTTTTCGGCCGCTTTCAGCGTGTAACCGTCCACCTGCACCGCTTCACTGCGTCCGCGCAAATTCACTGCATAAACAAATATACGAAACAGGCGACCCGAATCTAGGCCGGTTACACTCAATACTGGATATTTTGAGGAGATATTTGCTTGCAGCTGGCCAGTGTGTTGATCGAATATTTCCATGAGAAACCATTGACGTAAGCCACCATCGAAACCTGAAAATAATACAGAAGATTTTTTTTTTGTTGAGATTTAAAGCTTTTTTCTGGAATGCTCTAATTAAAAATACATATAAATGGTTTACATACATACTTTAGTTTTCGTAATTTGGGAGTTTAAATATTTCCAAATCCCAGCGAAAACAATAACATCGAGCCCTAACCGCCAAAAAGTTGTAAGCGACACTTTTTTCAAAATTTTATTTTTGATTAAGAAGTGCATCTAGATACTCTGCAAACATATCTACATCAAAAGGAAAAAAAAAAAATTCGCTTACGAGTTTTTGGTGGTTAGATCTCTTGGATGTATGTATTTTATATACACATTTGCCATTTTGCGTGCACAAATATTCAATTTCAAAATTGTGCCCAATTGCAGCTGCACCGTAACTACATTGGTACATATTTGTTTTGTTAAATTACATTGCCTTGTATTCAGATTTTCCGATGAGTATAAGGATATTTTATGAAAATCTGATTTCACTTTAAATATGTAAATCAAAAGCAAATGTATACGGTTGCGAAAATTTGTTGCATAAAATTGTCATTTAAATAAGAAAAATACGTTGAAAATCGAATCGAAATCGATTGTTAAACTCCTGCCAAAGAATGACAGTGCGCATGAGTAACAACAAAAGAAAAGCTTGACATTCTCAAGCTAATATCAGAGAGTACTCGTTCAGTGCGTACCGCAGCATATTCGGCTCAATCGAAAAAGTTGGTGGACAAAAATTGCCAAACCGGTCTCAATACTGCAGGCAAATATTCTGGAAAGTCTAATGAAAATATCCCTCCACTCTAGCAACGGAACAGTATATTCTAAGCATCGTCCATTTACTTAACCACGGAGTCTTCTTCATCAAGCGCGTCACTTGTGTTGCCCTTCAAAGCAAGCAGTGAGAAGTGTTCTCTCCATATCTCTAGTGTACTCTGGAGGCTGTAGGAACCAGACGTAGTTTTGAAATCTTTTGATGGCCGCCATATTTTTAAATGAAATTTTTGCCTGTCAACAACAACAACAAACTTTTCTCAGTCACGTTTTAAATTTCCTTCTTCCTAAAAAGGCATCCCTCCTCTTCTTCTGAGATGCTTGTTTTAGCTGAATTTCGCGTCGATCTATCCATGTCAATTTTTTAAAAAGCTCTGGTTTCTTATTTATTTATGTTCAAAAATGAAGGAAAAAAAGTTTACGTTTGCATGCTTCCAATATTTTGGAAAATACTTGAAATTAATTTCAAATGCTTGCAATTATTTAAAAAACCATTCATAAAAATTTTTCCATAGGTACATTTAATTAAAAAATATTTTTAATTTGCCATCTATACTGATATATATTTTGAAGACCGTTTTTTTTCTAATCGAAAAACTCGATATTTTTGAAATTTTGGACCTCGACTCTTCACCGTCAAAGGATGATAATAGAAGAAGAATAATTTCGATATCTCAAGGCGGCGTGGCACCTCCCATACAAACTAAAGTTTTCACACAACATATCTCTGGATGTATTCCTCGTAGAGTGCTGCAACTTGGTATAGAGATATATAATATCAACGCCAAACTCATGGAAAAAATGGGAGTTATTGAAATAGGTGCCACGCCCTCTTGATATATCGAAATCTTTTGATCAGCCTTGATCTATTATCAGCCTTGGATAGTCTGGAGTTGAAATTTCAAAAATATCGGTACAGCTGTTCTCGAGTTTTTCGAACAGAAAAAAAACGAAAAAAAATGGCTTTCAAAATATATATTAGTATAAATAATAAATGAAATACATTTTTTAAAAAAGTTGTCTATGGAAAAATGTTTATGAATAATTTTTTAAGTAATTGCAGACATTTGAAATTAATTTCAAGTATTTTCCAAAAAGTGGAAGCATTCAAATGTAATTTTTTTTAATTAAGCAGCTACTACAAAAATCTTAAATCAAAAGGTAAAACATACAACGTAAAATAGTTTCGAAAAAATGCAAAGATTCTATAAAAATTCAACTCTGTACATGTCGTACGTAATAGCTACTTTCAGATGAATAATAAAATAAAAATGAAAATAATTCTAAAAATTTAATACATTTAACGAGTTTGGGCGCAATGAGCTTCTCAGATCAAATTCCGCATAACTTCTCGTTCTGAGAGTCAAACAAAAACTGAAGGGTTTTGCTGTATAGAGCACTTCAAAAGAGGCAGCTACTGAGCGTCAGCAAAGTTAACGGTATGAAAAGGCACGGCGAACTAAAAAAATGTCTTGGCTGTGCCTCACGGATCAGTTGCGCTCGACGAAGGGTTAAAAAGTTAAATTCAATTTTAGCATCCTAGCGTCATGCGGGTTCACTAGCATATTCTATTCCCTGAAAGTAGCTGGTGTAGCACCTGCTGGTACGAAGAGAAAAAAGGATGTAAAATTCTCATTTAAAATTTGTATTTTATAGCAAAATTCGTTAAAAATTTAAATATTTTGCCATTAGTGTCTATAAGCTTTGCAACTTTTATTTGCTTTCGCAAAAATTAAATTTTAATCTTACATGAATTCAAATTTTTTACTTTGGGATATTAAGGATGCAAAATATTCGAATGCATTTAACAATCATATACATATGTACACGTGTGAGTGTGTACTTAGTGGGAGAGCAAGAAAGATCGATGGACAGCGCAGCATGCTAAAAGTTTAATGAATACCTTAAATATTCTGGTTTACAGTAGTGCAAAGGTAAACTTGAATCAAATAAATTCGATTTGCAGACGAACGAAAGTTGTTTGCATTGCCAATGTAAATAAAAATCAAATAAATAAAAAGCTTACATACATTTATTATATTTATCTTCATACGTTCATATGTATATGTATATATATACATATGTATACATATATACATACATATGTATGTATGTATGTATTACATTGAAATGCGCAATGCCAGAGCAAGGGTCACGAGTGCAGTTCAATTGGCAAGGCAACCGTGCAAGTCGCAAATGCAAAGCTCTTATTGAATGGCAAGGAAAGCTCTGATAACATTAAGGTATCGAAATATACATACAAAAGAAACAAAAAACCAAAAACAAGCTAATACAAAAACAACAATCTCATAATAAGGCAATCAACAGCAAAAACAAAATATGTATCTTTGAAAATTACAGCACTAAATATATATATATATGTACACAGCATGCACACTGACACCTACATACATACCTACACGAAATTCACTCAGCCAAGTCAAGTCAAGTACTAGTTGCAGCAAACTTTTCGACTTGTTGGCCTTATTAACCCCAAAACTCGACACTAAATCGAACAGCCAAGACAGCAAAACAACACAAACAAAACAAAAGCTACCTCCCTCACCTTTTAGTAAGTAGTTTTAGACAGTTAAGCTGCCAACTGTTAGCTAACGAAACTTCTACGAGTACTCGCAACGGAAACGTACTTGGCTTTACTGGCTGCCTTGCGAGTCGACTGACTTACGTTTCCTAGCATTTGGCAAAAAAAAAAAAAACAAAAAACAGAAAGCATAACAAGTGCAACAAAATCATTGACAGCTACAACTACAACACACAACAGCACAAACACTAACTTAAATATGTAGTAGTTGGGACAATGAATGAAGGAGAGGCGAGACAGGAAGAGATAGAAGAAAGAGTGAATAAAAGGTAGATAATGGGGTGGTAAAGGGTAGGAAAAACTAAAAATCCAACAGGCAGCTGTAACTATAGCCAGTCATACTAGCGAATGCAATTCGAGCAGGTATGTAGGTATGTGTGCATCATTTGCATGCATATAAGCTGCATTGCAATGTATTTGCTGCTGCTGTTGTTGCTGCTTTCGATTTTGCTCTGCTCCATCAACTGAGCCTCATTTAAAAAACATGAACAACTTGAGTGCACTGCTGCAATATGTATGCACGCCACTCACTTACATTTGAATGCATTTTTACAACGTATGTACATATGAATGTATGAAAGGCTACATATTTATATACATATGTATGCATTTATATATGTAGTTTTTTTTTTTAATTTTCAGACGTTTTTTTTTAAATATTCATTATTTGAACCGAACCGTAAACCTTATTTTTGCATTGGATTAAATCGAGTTTTCACCCAAAGTTTATTTATATACCAGAATCTAGACTTCATAATTTTATTTTATTGAATAACTGCGCTTGATTGTAATTGGCTCAACACATGAAAAAGTGGAAAAAGGCAACAAGCATTCACAAGGCGAACTTGGCACAGTGCGTAGGCAACTGTCTGAGTCATTGGGATCGTCGGTTCGAATCCTACTGAAAGAAGTTTGATGAGGAAATGTGGTGATTTCCGAAATAGCTATTACTTCTACTATTTATTCTTATTTTTCTTTCAGAATTTGGTTGAAGAACGCCCTTAGAATTCGGTTCAAAAGAGCCCTATCTCACTTCAAAATGTAATTTTTTGAATCGGTAGCTGAATAGGGCTTTTTGAAACGAATTTTGAAATAGGGCGTTCTTGAAACTTTTTTTGAGATAGGGCGTTTTCGAACTGGCTGCCGAGATAGGTCCATCTTCCACTCAGCACTCGATATGTTGTCAAATAACTGACGCATCCTTTATATATGTACATATACATATCGTCGTTTAAAGTACAAGACCGCGTATCAGCAAAATGAAGAACTGCGTCAGCAGTCGATATCGAATTATAAACTTGAATTTACGTAGTCCATAGAAAATTTACTAAATTTCTTTGAAACTTTTAGAGTCAAGCCAGTGACTAATACCTATATATTTATCTAACAAAGACAGCGTTGGCGGCATTTACTTGTCTCAATTTTCTGTCAGAATCATTTGAATACCCCGATCTAATGCACTTCGTCCATATGCGTCGTTAGTCTGGAAATTTTTTTGCTCTTAGAGAATCAGGGGTATTATGGGAATTTCAACTGGTCCAACATTTAGCAACGCCTCATATATAGTCATCCAAATGATTAAAATCTGCACGGCTGGATAGCCATAGCTCTGGAGATATGGGGCCACGAAAGTTCTCCGATCTCCAATTTTCCGTCTTCATGGCCATGTGTGAAGGAGAAGAGGCCCGTTGGATTATGAATTGTCTCCCTCCACGTATACTCTCTATCAGCTGTGAACCTTCTTAAACCTCGACGTGTGAAATTACATGTTTTTTGGGGGAAAAAATTGAATGGCATGGCATGTCCTTCCTTGCTCACAACCCTCTAAACCATAACAGTCGCCGGAAACTTTAATGTTTAAGGAAGAACTCTTTTGTGTTCGATCACACTGAAGCTAGATATAATGTGTGGCCTCACATGAATTGTCTCCTTTCAGCATAATTGCCGATAAAGCCCCGTTTAGCCACACAGCCTTTCGACTACTTATTATCCTAATTGGATGATCACCTACAGCACCACTTATTCATTCCAGTTCAATTTGTTAATCTGTCTAATGCGACTTTAAAGATTGCATGGAGAAGATCTAGTAATTTTGAAGAAGTGCTGAAGTGAATTCTTACTTATTTACGACCTTAACCTATATAGGTAAATTTTAGTCTCGAAACCCTTATTTTTTACTAAGTTAAAACAAAGCAACAAATTAAGCTTTAGATACTTTTTTTTCGCAACAAAAGCTAACAGCCAACACCGGACAACTTCAGTTCATCTATGGTATATAAAAATATAGCCGAAGTATACTTTAGCTCACAGCAACTCCTTCACTTTTACTTGCGCAAAACTTCTTCTCTAGTTACTTATTCATTCACACTCATAATGTGGTTTTATTAGTTAGTAGCCATTTAATTAAATAAAAATGCATAACACGCATATAAGAGCAGAATATAGAGCAGGATGGTAAAAAAAAATAAATAAAAAAATAAAAAGAATTAAGCAAGTTTGATGAGCCTGTGAAGTGGCCACTTTACTTAATCAAGCCATGACTTCGACTTGCAGAAACTTTAACTTGTTTTGCCTTTCCAATTTTACGAAGAAACGCAATTTTCTGCTGCTTTCTTTTCTTAAGCTGTGAGCTTATTAGCTAGACTACAGAGATTTTCTTTTACTTTTTATCCCTTTTTTTTATTTTTTGTTTTCGCTTTGCAGAAAAGGGGTAAAGAAAAAGTTATTTCCGCTTTGTTAATGTTGTGTGAAGAGTTGGGGGGGGAGGGGGGGGGCAGGTAATGAGCAGTGCGATAAAAGTTGTGCTGCATTTTAATAGAACTTAAGGCCAAAGCTGCCCTGCCTGCTTTATGGACTCACTTAATATTTTCTTTCTTTTTATTTT
>NW_023458555.1:28856155-28860497 GCF_013731165.1 Rhagoletis pomonella | reverse complement strand
AAGTTAAATTAATCGCCAACTTATAAGACACAATTTGCTTTAACGCTAAACGGACTTATAATCGCCAACGTGCTGTACCGCTTTCAATATGTATGTGACTATTTATTTATTTATATAACATCAAATTTCTGAGTAGACGAATTTAAGAGCATTGTCTGCTAAATGTATGTAACTATTGTAATAAAAAAATTTTTGTGCTGAATTTTTTTTTTGATTTTTATTTCGCCGTTAACTAGACAAACCAGAAATTGTCTTCTTTTTGCACGATAAGAAGTTAAGAACGCGATAGTAGTGCATTTTGTTTTTGTAAAATATGGACCATCTTTCAACTAACGTTTAGAAGTGCCTCAGACGTTACTTCTTTGGTATAGACGAGAAAACGATCTTCTAAATGCTGGCAGGGCATATAAGCTGCATTGCAATGTATTTGCTGCTGCTGTTGTTGCTGCTTTCGATTTTGCTCTTCTCCATCAACTGAGCCTCATTTAAAAAACATGAACAACTTGAGTGCACTGCTGCAATATGTATGCGCGCCGCCACTCACTTACATTTGAATGCATTTTTACAACGTATGTACATATGAATGTATGAAAGGCTACATATTTATATGCATATAAATATGTATGTATGCATTTATATATGTAGTAGGGTGATTGACTAGGCTTTTCCAACCGGTTTCCGCCGTTTTTTTTTTAATATTTTCAGTTGGTTTTTTGAAATATTTATTATTCGAATACCGAGTAAACCGTATTTTTGCATTGGAATAAAGCGAGTTTTCACCTATAGTTTATTTATATACCAGAATCTAGACTTCATAATTTTATTTTATTGAATAACTGCTCTTGATTGTAATTGGCTCAACACATGAAAAAGTGGAAAAAAGCAACAAGCATTCACAAGGCGAACTTGGCACAGTGCGTAGGCAACTGTCTGAGTCATTGGGATCGTCGGTTCGAATCCTACTGAAAGAAGTTTGATGAGGAAATGTGGTGATTTCCGATATAGCTATCACTTCTACTATTTTTTCAAATTATTGTTGCTTTTCTACAATAAATTTTTCATTAAAAATGGCCTAAAGCTCAATAAAAATTGTTAAACATTTTTATTAATTTTATATTTATTTTTTACCACCCTCATCTCGAAAGCTTCTGAATTGATTTGAATTTTAGTACTTAGAATATCTATGTGGTTGCCACCTGTCTAAAAAGTTATAAGATCTTCACCGTTCGTTGGATTAAAAATTGAGATATCAAGCGAAAGGATATAGTCTGCGGATGTTCAATAAGCTTTTATTTATTTTTTTAGTGGGGTTGCGCCAATTTAAAAATGTTTAATTTACATGAAATACGTGAAGGAATTTTTTGTCAATTTAAAAAAATTAAGTATAAAATGAAAGGGCTTGGTTTTGTTTTTTTGGAAGAGGGTTGCCGCCTGTGGGATAAATTATAAGATGTGGGCTGGTCGTTGGACTAAAAAGTGCGGTGTCAAATGAAAGGACTTTTCCTCCAGATGTCAAAAGTATATTTTTAAGTAGAGTTATTGCCTTCCTTTTAATGGGGTGTTATTTTTAGTACTTAGAATTTCTATGGGGTTGCCACCTGTCTAAAAAAATAATAATATCGGCACCGTTCTTTGGATTAGAAGAAATTAGGTATCAAGTGGAAGGGCTTGTCCTCAAGATCAGCAATAATGTATTATTTTTAGAGTAGGGTTACCACCTGTTTAAAAATTATAAGATCTTCACCGTTCGTTGGATTAAAAAATGACATACCAAGTGAAAGGATATAGTCTGCGGATGTTCAATAAGCTTTTATTTATTTTTTTAGTGGGGTTGCCACCTATTTAAAAATGTTTAATTTACATGAAATACGTGAAGGAATTTTTTGTCAATTTAAAAAAGTAAGGTATAAAATGAAAGGGCTTGGTTTTGTTATACATATATAATCGAGTTCTTCTGGTCAAAAAACTATAAGTTAATCTTAAGTAGACTCGATTGCTAAAGCAACAGTTTTTTGACCGGAAGAACTCTTCTGTTTTGTTTGTAACCCAAATTACTTTGAACTTATTTTGCCTTATTTAATTCTAAATTAAATCTATACTTATTTTTAGCGGTTATATTGTAATTTTGGTCACGATTTCTCACTAACAGAAGGTAAGTGTTATATTAGAGAACGTATGTAAAACAAAATCGGTTTGGTTGGTTTTTTCTTAATTTGAAAATGGGAACCGGTTTTTTTCAAATTACCTTTTTCCGAAAAACCGGTTTTGAAAAAGAGGATAATCGAACACTCTAGTATAAGGCAAAAACTTATTCACACGTATGTAGTTATATTTTCATGCATTTTCCTACATATATATTTGCACATCTATACGCATTTTTAAGCTTTCCCTTCATAAATATCGTCGTTTAAAGTACAAAACCGCGTATCGTAATTCTGCAAAACCGCTTAACTGACATTGGCTGCCAAAAATTGGATTTGCTCACACAAGCTCTTGGCTCAATCCTTATCCATTCGTCCTGAAATATACTAGCCAGAAATGCGATTGCTTTATAAAAAGAGAACCATTTTGAAATATGAGTGTTTTACGCTCTAGAAAATAACTTCTACAAGTTCAATTACGCGGTTTTGAGTGTTTTTACTCTCTAGAAGATAATTTATGCAGCTTCACAAACGCGGTTTTTCATTTTGCTGATACGCGGTCCTGTACTTTAAACAACGAAACTTTTTTTTGAGATAGGGCGTTTTCGAACTGGACGCCGAGATAGGTCCATCTTCCACTCAGCACTCGATATGTTGTCAAATAACTGACGCATCCTTTATATATGTACATATACATATCGTCGTTTAAAGTACAAGACAGCGTATCAGCAAAATGAAAAACTTCGTCAGCAGTCGATATCGACTTATAAACTTGAATTTACGTAGTCCATAGAAAATTTACTAAATTTCTTTGAAACTTTTAGAGTCAAGCCAGTGACTAATACCTATATATTTATCTAACAAAGACAGCGTTAGCGGCATTTACTTGTCTCAATTTTCTGTCAGAATCATTTGTATACCCCGAACTAATGCACTTCGTCCATATGCGTCGTTAGTCTGGACATTTTTTTTGCTCTTAGAGAATCAGGGGTATTATGGGAATTTTAACTGGTCCCACATTTAGCAACGCCTCATATATAGTCATCCAAATGATTAAAATCTGCATGGCTGGATAGCCATAGCTCTGGAGATATGGGATCATGAAAATTCTCCGATCTCCAATTTTCCGTCTTCATGGCCATGTGTGAAGGAGAAGAGGCCTGTTGGATTACGAATTGTCTCCCTTCACGTATACTCTCTATCAGCTGTGAACCTTCTTAAACCTCGACGTGTGAAATATCATGTTTTTTGGGGGGAAAAATTGAATGGCATGGCATGTCCTTCCTTGCTCACAACCCTCTAATCCATAACAGTCGCCGGAAACTTTAATGCTTAAGGAAGAACTCTTTTGTGTTCGATCACACTGAAGCCAGATATAATGTGTGGCCTCACATGAATTGTCTCCTTTGTGCTGCAGTAAATCCTTACTTATTTACGACCTTAACCTATATAGGTAAATTTTAGTCTCGACAACCCTTATTTTTTACTAAGTTAAAACAAAGCAACAAATTAAGCTTTAGATACTTTTTTTGCAACAAAAACTAACAGCCAACACCGGACAACTTCAGTCCATCTGTGGTATATAAAAATATAGCTGAAGTATACTTTAGCTCACAGCAACTCCTTCACTTTTACTTGCGCAAAACTTCTTCTCTAGTTACTTATTCATTCACGCTCATAATGTGGTTTTATTACTTAGTAGCCGTTTAATTAAATAAAAATACATAACACGCATATAAGAGCAGAATATAGAGCAGGATGGTAAAAAAAAGAAAGAAATAAAAAATAAAAAGAATTAAGCAAGTTTGATGAGCCTGTGAAGTGGCCACTTTACTTAATCAAGCCATGACTTCAACTTACAGAAACTTTAACTTGTTTTGCCTTTCCAATTTTACGAAGAAACGCAATTTTCTGCTGCGCTCTTTTCTTAAGCTGTGAGCTTATTAGCTAGACTACTGAGATTTTCTTTTACTTTTTATCCCTTTTTTTATTTTTTGTATTGCGCTTTGCAGAAAAGGGGTAAAGAAAAAGTTATTTCCGTTTTGTTAATGTTGAGTGGAGAGTTGGAGGAGGGGGGGGGGGGGGGGGGGGCAGGTAATGAGCAGTGCGATAAAAGTTTTGCTGCATTTTAATAGAACTTAAGGCCAAAGCTGACCTGCCTGCTTTATGGACTCACTTAATATTTTCTTTCTTTTTATTTT
>NW_023458555.1:28820575-28856055 GCF_013731165.1 Rhagoletis pomonella | reverse complement strand
CCTGCCTGCTTTATGGACTCACTTAATATTTTCTTTCTTTTTATTTTCTATGGTCGGTTGGTCTATTAGTATTTCACGCTGCAGTTTTTAGCTTCATTAACTTCATTGCACTGCATGTTAAGCGATTTTATCATAAAAGTTTACATTTTATATTTCCGTTTGAAGGGGTGCCATCTAACAGTCAATAGAAGAGAAATATATTTATTTGCATTTACAATTGTTAAATAACCACATTTCATAGAACAAGAACAGCATTATTTTGTTGTGGTCACACTGACGTCGGCGGAGGTGTGGAAATTTAACAGCATTTCAAAGATTTTGAAATAGGTAAATGAGGAAAAATAATTTCTTTGGATACAAAAATTACCTTGACCTTTTTTAAACGTAGGACGTTCCAGTGTAGGACGTTTTGAATTTACTTCCTTTTTGACTTCAAAACAGTATGCAGTGAACTTTAAAAAAAATTGTAAACAGAAAAGTTTCTAAAGTCATTGGTAACTTAACTGTTATTCGCAGGCGTCTAGTGTAAAAGTCTTCTCATAATAATTATCAGCGAGATACATTTTTTATTAAGTCTTCCAAGTCTTTTATTTTGAGACTTAAATTATAAAATTTTTTACTTAGAAATTATTACGACTACTTCAGAGCCAATTTGTGACTCATTTGGAATTAGTGCCGAAAAAGTACCGAAATAGTACCGAAGGAGTACGAAGTGGTTCCGAAAAGGTCCTGAACTCTGTATGTATGTAATCCCGTTTTACGCTTCAACTTTCTTTATGTAGTAAAACTAAATGAAAATACAAGTCCGCGTTGTATGTGTGATATTTCAGCAATGTTAAAAAAATTCCACTTCAAACCTTTTTGTAGAATTAAGCTATCTTTTCAATTACATTGCGTACCAAAAATTTGTTCCGTACTCAAATGCTTACTTACCTTCAACACAAAAAACTTCCAACGAATCCGATGTTTGATTGAACATTGTACAATTGGCTGGCATTTCTGGCTTGCCAGCGGCGATTAGATGAAAAACGCATGGCTCTTTTTGCTGACCAACGTTATTATCCGCCCAACACATTATGGTACCAAAATCCATTTCCTGCAAGAAAAATACAAAATATTCAGTTTAGGCAATACGTAGTTAGTATTTGTACAGCATTTAAATGTACGATTACATAAATAGATACCTTAACCTTCATCCGATTTTGGGGTGAAATTTCAGCCATTTGGAATTTTATGATCACGTAACTCCTACGATTTTTCTTTAAGGAGAAATGTAGTTTTTTGTATTTGTGTTAAACTTCGATATCTTTTAATAGTAATTTATTAAATTTTAACTACAGTCGCGGAATTGTTTAAATTAAAAAACCTACGTAGGCGTTGTATGTGTGATATTTCAGCAATGTTAAAAAAATGATTGTTATACCTATCAGAATAAAGAAAGACCGGTTTTTAAAAGATATAGAAGTTTGCACAAATCAACAAAATTTCATTTCTTAAAAAAAAAACATAAAAGTTACATGGTCATGAAATTTCAAAAAAAAAATAGTCTGATGAATGTCTACTTTATTTAATTCCCTTTTAATATATATATATTTTTTTTATTTTTGCATTAAATTTAAATATTTTATGCTCTATTTAAAAATTTTGAATAAAAATAAAAATAATTAAATTTTCTTTAAATAAATAAACATTTTCTTATTTGCGCGTAAAATTTAAAGATTTTGTAGTTTATTTACAAATTTTGAATAAAACTAAATATAAATTAATTTTCTTGGATTAAATAAAAATTTTCTTATTTTTGCATAAAATTAAAATTTTTTGTACTTTATTTACAAATTGCGAATAAAAATAAATATGATTTGGTTTTCTTTAAATAAATAAAATTATTCCTATTTTCGCACAAAGTTTTAGTTTTTTTGCTTCATTTACAAATTTTGAATAAAAATAAATATAATTTAGTTTTGCTTAAATAAATAAAAATATTCGAATTTTTGCACAAAATTTTGATTTTTTGTGCTTTATTTAAAAATTTTGAAGAAATATAAATATAATTTAGTTTAATAAGCATTATGCTCAGCATTTAAGCCTTTAGCTAACACAACTTATGTGTATATGTAGTTACTATATTTATGGACTTTTACGCCTACACCACTTTCAAAGTTTTTCTCTTATATGTATAACTCCAATTTTGCACCAGCATAACTAATTTATATGGTAATAATGGCAGCATGTGCTCCCCACCCTTTTACTTTAATACTTTATTATCTCCCCAAAACTCTGATTCAAATAAAATTCATCCCCAATGTGGGGTCAAACTATTTCCTTTACTGATTTCGACACTCCTACCAAGTCTCACGTATTATCCCATTCCATTTCACTAACTTCAACTTTAGTTCTCATTATACCCACATTATACTTTACTTTCCTTCATCCATATATCTTCTTATATAAGCCTGCTGTTTTTTTTTATTATCTACATCCACTCATCCCATCTCAAGCTATACACACACTCTTCCTAATATTGTTGTAGAAGTGGACTGACTTACTTTTGTTACTTTTCTTCTAAGTAATTCAGTTTATTTCCTTTCATTTTTATCTATACGTTGTCACATTTTGTAACATTATATGTATGTAGTAAGTACTTAAATAAGTGTGTAAGTATACTAAGAATTCAGGTACCTCATAATATTTCTTTATTTGGCAACTAACTTAACCCTTCGTAAACGAAGCTGTACCACTGATTCAATTTGACAAAAAGAAGCACACGGAAGACAATAAATTAATTTGTATGTCGGTATATTTGTTTAAATTCCCATACATAGATACATACATATGTGTAGGAGAGCAGCTTGAAACGCAATTAAGATTTAGCCCAATATGTACATTTTAGCGTAGTAGTAGGGTTCTTTACTCGAGCACGATCCCTCACCGCTGACCGATTTCCGGTTGACCGATAGGGTTGGTAGTAGTCAGAGAGTCACTAAATTCTCCTTTTTCCATTTTATATGAAGTTCACTTGGATTTTTCAGGAGATTCGGTGTGAATTACAATGGAAAAGTCAATAGTCCGACTCTGTACTACTAAACTAACTAACTACTAAAACTAAAACTAGGATCTAATATTTTAAAGTAAGTGAAAAATGTACTAATAAATGTGAAGTGAACTAAACTGGCTTGCACCTCTTCAATTGACAATTGGAAAGGCGGAAAGTATTTATTTTTCGATTATTATATTCCGACAGGGCTATTGCTATATCCCAGCAGCGAAAATGCGATAGCATGAGGACGCCACCAACTCCAGAGCCGACTCCAAATTAATGCAATCGCATTAGAGCACTCATGAAATGCTTCGAAAAATCTAATCAAATCCAACGCATCAAATACTACATCAATTTATTTCGAATTACTTTCATTGATTTACAGGCAATTGATGGCGAACCCTTATTTTATATGCATTAAATCTTGATAAAAATGTTTTGCTAGACATTTCTATATATCATCATTACGTAAGCTGCATCACCTTTTACCTAGAAGTTATCTAATGTTTAATTGCCGCATTACTCTTTAAAACATTCTGCATTACTTTGAGCGTAGTGCTATGCTAAAGGTAATGCAGAAAGAGTGACATTTCTGCGTTGATGAAAAGTAATGCAGGAGAAGCCCACACCCCTTACTGCCAACGTCACACAATGTTAAATGTAATGCGTACTTCAATGGAAAAATAATCGAGAGCGGAATCAAATGCCATTACCTGTCATCAGTGCGGCAACCATGCGGCATGCATTCCATTCGCTGCTGGGATTGCACACGTACATACATAAATGTGTAATCGCAGACATCATAAAGCATTTTAAAAATGTCTTCGTTAGAAAAATATTGGATTCCAATAAGCAAGGGGAGCCGGAAACGGCAAATATGATATCAAAACGGAAAGCATTTTTCCAATCGGCAGCACATATACCGGCGTATGCTTATGAAAGGATGAATAATGTTTAATTTATTGCTAAGTTGATTATTTATGTAGAAAATAGTCTAGGGCAACAAAATTCGATGAGTTGAAAGCAAATCACTTAGTCACTGAGCCCACACCGCAACTGGTTTTCAGGTGCTTACCGATTCATGTAGTTTTGTGGAAATTCTCAAAGTCTTTTAGCGTAGTGACACTCGGAATATTAAAAACTAGCTAAGATATTCACAAAAGCTGATTTTTCTTTTCCTTTTGTCACAAACTATGCAAATGCGCTACAACCAAGTTTGACAAACGCTTTAATACTTTACAGTGACCAGTAAGAAAGCTTGAGGCTCAGAATATTTTTTGATTTTCTAGCTGCTATTTATGGAGATAAATCGTTTGGGCTTTCTTTGAATTCCTAAATACACTAGCATAGAAAAACGTCATTGGCGAAAAAGCTATGTATAAGCAATTGAATTTATTTTTAAACTGAAAAAATATAAAATTTTTTAAACTAAATATTTACGTTTACTGAATGGACAATCAAGTGTTATAATTAAATTAATGAAAAACTATGCTCCAACAATGGCGAATACCACAATGACAATAAGGAGGAATTAATTAATAATTATTCTCTGTTAATATGCAGGCTTGCAGTTGGAGCAGCTCAAACACCTGGGGTTACGTTTTTTCATTAGTCGGGCAGAGATAGCAAAAGTATAAGACTTCGAGCTCCACAATTTCATTTGGAATAGGAAATGTTTCAGCAGACTACTGCGTTGATTGTTCTTTCCTTTCACTTTGTAACGGAACCCATGATTGGGATATGCATGTTCGTCCTCCTAGAAATCACTCACAGGGAGCACCCACAATGGACAAATATGTTATATTGGCGTTCCCACGGCAACAATAACATATGGACATATTGGAAGTACGGAGCGTCGAGTACACGCATTACAGCTTAGACAGACGGCAACGTTGGTTCGGATTAACGGTGCATTTCATCTGATCAAAATTGTATCCTAATAGATTAACGAGTGGTCGTGGAATCGAGCCACAAGGCCAGTCAATTTTTTATTTTTTTTTTAATTCATTCAGTTATAATCGTTTCAATGTAATTACAGTTGTTGTGGACTTTTTTAATAAAATTATATCCAAAGTTTTAATTGACTAATAATAAAAAAAAAAATATTAATAAAATAAAACAAAAGATAACTAAATAACGTAGAATAAAATATGTATATAAATAAAATACATAAAAATTAAAATTCGTTGGCTATTGTTCGAACCCTCACCACTCGGCTTCCACAGACGCCAGACTCGCTTGCAATCAGCTCAATCAAATATTACCGCCGCGGCACGCAACGCACGCATGCAAGTTTTTCACGTTTGATAAACCGAAATCAACTTGCGCGCATGATTTGTCAGAGTTGTATTTATTTATTTATTAATTATTATTATTTATAATTCTAAAGATTTAAAAAAGCTGTCTTTGAACACTTGGATTGAAAAGTCAACGGCCACAGCATTATTCACGGTATTAAATTCTCGGATGGCACGATAAATCGGGGCATTACCTGCGTATTGCGTTCTAATATTACAACCACAAAACGGAAGGGACATTAAATCTTATCCTCTCTAACAAAAACGGGCAATCAATAATACCATTAATAGTATTACATGCAAAAGGTCAGTGTTGCCATCGAAAATTTTCCGGATCAACGCTATAGCCTGTCTATGCTTTTAGTTTTGAATATCGATACAAGTAAAGGATTTTGAAGCTAAGTTTCTATGGGTCTTTATATTCTATAGGTCCTCATATTTTATTCTAACATTACGTTCGCAGGTAATTGCAGGAAAGCATAGAAAATTCTGAATATGATTTACGCTTGGTGTATTTGAAATGGGATCATCGTTTAGCCCAAGCTGAAGATGGTCTCATTCACCTTACACTTAAAAATGGTTATTATTCAGAATTCTCCCGAAGTAGATATCCAGGAGTAATATTGGATACAAAACTATAGTGGAAATCTAACGTGGAGCACAAGACTTTCAAGGCTTTGGCTGCTCTTAACGCAAAGCTGCACTTACCGTCACTTTGAGTCTTCATACTTGGGGAAGCCTTAGAGGCCATTTGCACACTAAAATGAAACGGATGTTGGTTTAACACTGAGTGGGGCGAGACTTGTGTCTCTTCAATGCTGGATGATAGTGCGCCACCATTACCTTTGTTGAAGAGATTCTATAATGTTGAGTCTCTGAGGCTCAGACATTCCTCAGTCCGCAACTAGTTATAGCACTCCCACCTTCGACCAACGAAGCCAAATTCCAATGACTGGGTGACATCGAGGGGCAGGTCGGAAAATTCATGCCGCCTTAAATCTCAGAAGGTCTATCTAGTTTTTTGTTCTCACTGAGCAACGGGACAGCAGAAAACTTGTTGGGCTGCTGACTGGACACTTTACGTGAGACTAACACTTGACTTTTACAGGCGTGCATGACAACTCGTTTTGCCCATCCTGCCTTGAAGAGGATTAGAAGGTGGGAATGCTTTTTGTGCTTCTGCCTCGCCTTTGAGGGAATTAGGTGTGATATATGCTTGGTCGTTGGTCCATTAAATTAATTCAAAGATCTATCTATTTATTTAGATATCTTCTATTCATAGCTTCTATTGACATATTCTTGCAACATTTAAATGATTTTCCTTTCCGATTTATGCCAAGCACTTACTCTTTTCACTTAAAGCTTTCATAAGTAACGTGTATAACTGTAATGTACATACATACATATATATGCTTGTATGTATGTATGTATTTACGCAGGCATTTCGTCCTCCATTTAAAAACAAAACGCAACTCAGTGGGTCACACGCTTCAGCTGCAGAGTTACTAAGGTCACTTACATGTAGAAATACTCGTAAAAGCTTACCCAACACTACTGCAGAATATATGAATGCAATCATATATATACACATACTCTTTTATAAATCACGTGAGCATTATGCTTAGATACATAAATAAAATAAGCATGAGTCGACATATGAATAGTATTTACCATCATGTGTGGATATAATTATAAATAAGTAGGTATGTGGAGATAGATATACACATGTACACATGTATGTATGTACGGGTATGTGCACTCACCTTGACCGGCGTGTAGGTCAATGTCGATCCCTGCGCTGAATGTGCACGGAAACCACTTTGCGGCATATCAAATGTCTCTGCTGTATTATTGAAGGACCATTTGAAGTTTTCTGGCGGTGGAAATGCATCAACCTCACATAAAATCTCAGCGGCCTCATTACGCGCTACACCGTAGATTTTCTTCTGATCCGGACGGCAAATGGGTTTGTCTGCAAATAAAGGAAAAAAATAAAAATAAAATGAAGATAGTCATCAGCATCAACAACAACAATAAGATAAGTCTATGTTAGTATTAAACAATATATAAAATTGCATACAAAAAAAGTTACGAGCACAAATAAAAGTAGCGGAGTAGGATACAAATAGGTGTAGGTGCTGCATAAAAAATATGCGGCAATAAAAAACCATAAATGACGGCGGGATGAGTTGCATTGAAATAGTACATCCATATGTGTGTAGGTACATTTATTTGTGTTTGAAGATCTATACAAAATAGCAACTGCATACATATCATCTCAGTATTCTGCATGTGTGTGTGTGCGTAATACGTTTCGAAACGCTGCGAACTTAACAAAGAAAATATAAAAATTAAAAAAAAAAAGTAAACAAAACGCAGCAGAAAAGGAAAAATATGCACTTTGCCAGCGCGAGAAATTCTGTACGAAATACATAGCAAAATTACGAGTACGAAAATAAAAATGCGATAGCAAAATCGCAGCAGTGGCACCACTGTTTTGCTTCCGACAATGCGGTTGACTGTGTTGTGGCCTAGAAAGTAGGTGCAGACAACTTTTTTTTTGTTTCTTTGTTGACTGCGTTTGCGCTACGTTTTATGATTTTATTTTTTAAATTTTTTTCTGCTCTCTTCTTACTTTTAACTGCATTTCAACGTTTTTTATATTTTTATTTGTACTCCTACATATTACATTTACACATATATATGTATGCATTTCTGTATTTTGTGCTAAAAAAATGAGGCCATTTCAATGTTGGTATTTGAGACTTTATAAAATAGCAGTCGCCTGCAGGCGCACTTTTTGCATTGTTTACAAATAGTCCAAGTAAAAATGTATACACAGAAAGACACACAAACAGACACACCCTAGTATGCAATGGCAAACCTACATACATACGCGCCCCGCCTACACTCACGCCCATGCCCATACCGAGCCTAACTGGGACTCATAAATCGCAGCTTAGCTGTGGGCAAAGTTTTTTCGTAGCATACTTTTGCGCTGAAAAATGCCTTGAGTGAGATTTTATATGCAAGTTGGGAATTTTATGCGGCTGCATGATTTATAAATGCCTAGAATGTATGTATGTATTTACATATATGACTGATGGTATGCATGTGGAGTGTATTTTAAAAATTACTTGTGTAAATAATTTGTAGAAAATAAATTATTTATGTAAGAAAGTTTCTCTCTCTCTTCCAAAAAACTATGCAACGTGAAGCTCTCGCGAATTCGGTTTTATATTTTACAGCGTATTTCTTATGATGAAAACGATAACCTCTGAAAATAACAAATTAATAGAAATTTTCACTTAAATTTCTGGTGAAACCGGCAAGAGGAGTCCCAGTTACTGCCGAAATTCGACCGGCTTTTAATACTAAGAAAAAAAGTAGCATGTTATTTTTCAGGCAGACTCATTTTTGGCAATCTAGAATTTTTGAACAGAAAACATATTTTTTAAACAAATTTTCAATGAAATGAGTTTGAAAAATTTTATGAAATTTGATTCAAATTGAACATTGGAAACACACATTTTCATGTTCTGGCTGAAGCTCGGTGTGCACAGTTGCTCCACCTCTGCTCAATTTCAATGTCGAATTCCCCTGCTTTATGGCTTTCTAATGAAGTCTTCTCGTTTATCTTCTCTAAAGCCACTTTCTATAAAAATATTTCGATATTTATTTGTTTCTTTAACAAGAACTAAGAGGCGTTATCAAATTCAGAAACCGACTAAATTGTTTGTTATCTTTTCTTGACCAGCGGCTTATAACTGTGAATAACTAAGTGAGAGGAAAGACCGGTATCTTTGCATGTATTCATAAAAAAAATATTTATGGGATCAAAAAGTAGTTGTAAGGCCTGTCATGGTGGTAGCAAAATTTCTTCACAGCTAAAGAAGGAGCGATCTACGATCCCTGACAGGACTCATCACGTGGCATAATCCATGGGGATGACATATGGTCACATTGGAACCTCTTTTTCGGTTTATTATTCATGTTCGTGCTACTCTACACATTCGCACTCGTCTTCGTATTCATGTTCTTATACATCCGTGTATTCGTATTCGTCTTCGGTTCGTCCTCATTTTAGTTTTTGTATTCGGATTTATCTTCGCATCGCATTTATTCTCAGCTTTATATTCGTTTTCGTATTCGTATTCGCCTTACTTTTCCTATTATCTTATTATTTCTATAAGCACAACTTTTAAATAAAACGCAGTCACTAAATTCGCTCCGAAATGAAAATTAAGCAGTTGTAAATGCACTCTCCGTAGCCACGGTGGCTGAGTGGCTAGAGATGGATACTAGCATTCCATGGGACCTTCGATCTCTGGTTCTAGCAACAGCTAAATTAGAAAATATTTTTTCACCCTTGATTTTTTTGCCTTGAAAAAGTCTCTCTTAAAATTCCATTTGGCAATAGGAAGTGCCGTAGAACTGTGATCCCTTGTAGCAATATCAAGGCGCACGCCACAAATTGGAGAAGAAGCAAGGCAAAACTCTTAACAAAAGTGTAAGCGCCAAAATATTATTTATTATTGAACATCCATATAAAAATGAAACCCCAACTGTGCTCTCTACTACTTATATATTCCAACTATATTTTCATGCGTAAGCTGATTACCAAAAGCTCTCAAATAGCTGCTGCTCAATTACCCAGAAGCTTTCAAATCCAATAATATAAAATAAGGACACTTTACCAAAAATTTTGCTCTTGATAATAAACAATTTGAGTGCTTATTAAAATAACGATTTTTGTTGCTGCGCAGCAAAAGGACGATCTAGCCGACGCTTTGTGCTTTAAAATATAATACTTAAATAATTGAGTTTATGGCGCTTCATTAAAGTAAATTCGAAGCACTGAACTCACTCCTTTGCGCTCTCTCGACTAATAAATAATGCAATTTTCCATCAAAATACAGGGCAATGGAAAGAGAAGTAAAAAAAAAAACAGATGCAAAGTAGCAGCAAAATAGCAGCAACAAGCGACGGCAGTAAATAAAAGCAGCAACAAAACTGACCAGACCAGCATTGTCGGTATCAACCACACCCAATCTCAGCCACTGTGAAATAAAAACAAAACTTGAGGCTACCAACAAGCCGAAGTTAAAGTTAAAGTTTATATGATAAGTAGCAGGAAGAAAAATAAAATTGAATTAAGTTGGCACTAAACTACCCACATAATAAACAAAAATAAAAGAAGAACATTTAACAGTCTTAGAATAAATCGGATGTATACAATTTTATGCTTCTTTCGCTTTATTTGGGGTTTAGTTGTTAATATTTACAGTTAACTGTTCTTCAGTAAAATCAAATTTATTCTAATCTGAGTGCATCGTAGGTAGGAAGTAGAAGAAGATAGTTTTCGAGGTGGTATTATATACCCCGCATGGAGTTTCAAGTTACGAGCATGAGCCATAAGAGAGTTTATTCTGGTAAATTTACAGCAATACTCATACATACATACATACACATACATACGTACATATGTATATTCATATACACAGTTTCGTACAACCCACCACCACCTTTAACACTAGAAAGACGCAGAGGGATCATGCGACTCACTTTCATATTTGACTACCAGCCATTTTTATAAATTTATATGTAAATTAGTCCTTCGTGATTTAATTAAAATTAAATAAAATTTACTTAACTTAAAAGCATTCCTATTTTATTGATGTGTTTCAAACTTAAATAAATAGTACAACCACCGAGAAAGGCGGATAAGGGAGTCATTTGAACCTATTGGAAAATATGTTTAACTAGTAGTGGTTACTGTCGAAATTCGACCGTTCTAGTTCTAGTTCTAGTTCTAGTTCTAGTTTTTTTTATAGCCCTGGGCAAGTTTCGAAACATAGCACATAATTAAACAAACGAAGTCTACTGGCAGTATGATTGGAAACAGCGTACGCTGGAACGAAAACAACAAAATATTCCGCTGACAGTTAAATTGTTCAAAAATTCAATGGGGTAATTTTTGTGCTTGCGAACATAATCAGAATTAATTTTAGCAACACTAAAGTAGGCATTTTTCGTATTGATAAAAGAGCAATCATAATTTTTAGTATTTCACGAAAAAATGATTCAAGAAACTCTACAAGTTCAACTTCATGTGGGGAAGCTCTCTAATTGCGCGTCAAAGTCAAATGATGGAATGGGGAACTTCAGACTATGATTTAACAAAATTTTCAATTAGGGTGTTGCGGGAATCCTAGGGCAGTATGTATATCGATAGTTCTCGATAACTCTACAAATTTGAATAACTACATGAATTAAGATATCTAAATACGATACGTATTGATAGCTTAAGGAATTTCAAAAGCAAATAATTTCGATAACTCGATAAAATTCGATAACTTCAAAAATTTCGATAACTATAGATACATTTAGATAACTGAGTGTTTCCAGAACTGGATAAATTTCGATACCTCAACTCCATGAATTTCTATATCTATTGATACATTTCGATAGCTCTCTAGGTGCTCGAAAAATACTGATGGCTTGATAAATTCGTGTAAATTAAAAATTTCGATTACCCGGTATACTCGATAACTTTGAAAATGGAACTTGATACATACATCACGATTGCTCGATAAACTTCCATAACAATAAATATTGATCAGGCGATAAATACTGATTCCTCAATAAATATCGTATAAAATTAAACTTCAGTAACTAGATAAATTTCGTTAGTTCGATAAATTTTAATATCCCGATAACTACTGGCGCATTTCGACATTTAAGTGTATCTAGAAATTTTGATAACTGAATATAATCTGAAATATATCGATAGCTCCATAAACTTTATAACCCTGGTAACTCAATAAATCGATAAATACTGATAACTCGATAAATTCATGTAAATTAAAAATTTCGATTACCCGATGTACTTTGAAAATTAAAAAAACTTCGATTATTTTGTTACTAAAATAAGAATATATATATATATATATATTATTTTTAAAATGCATGAAAAGTTTTCAATTTAAAATTATAATTTTTTTGTTACTAAAAGTAATTTTAAAGAAGTTGGGTCAAATTAACCCTGTTCGTTTTTCAATGTATGTCGGTTTTTCAGCCTTTCTAGTGTTAAAAACAGGAACTCTCCTTTGCGCTCTCCCGCATTCACAAAAGTTCTCGAATGTTCAACACAGAGAGTATTAGAGCCGAAAAGCTAAAATTTATAAATTTATTTACTCAGGAACTTTGTGCATGTCCAATAACTTTCAGTTGGCCGCCAGGGAAGCTACTTAATTCTAGATTAGATATCAAAAAAAAATATATATATTTAAAAAGCATGCTAAAAGTTTTTGTTTAGACAGATTTTTTTTATTTTGGCTAGTCCATAGGCAGCTGAGCGCAAGTACATGTGCTACCACTAAAGTTAGTGAATTATATTTGCAAGCATACGCACATCCACGCATACACACATATTTACCGCCCACAAAGTGCCCCGTCAATCGACGCTTATAACGATTTGTTAACTATGGGAAATTTTTGTTTTTGACCGAAAGGATAAAGCTGTACAGCATCTGTTGAATTTCTGCTTTGACGAGAATTTAATTTTTATGTAGTTTGAGTATAACAACCTTGGAGAAACTATCAATTTTTGTTCAGTCTCTGGTATATTTGATGGTTTTTATACTTTGCGAGCCATAGGCAGAAATATAAACAAGTAACGAAATATAAATTTAAGCGAAATCGAATTTTATTTATATGGCGCAAGTATTATCTACTTATATTTATGTATGTATATTGTTTTTGCATTTTGTAAAAATAACCTTTATGTGGTAGTAAGTAAGGAAGTTAATTGAGTGTGTAAGACAGAAACAAGGCACACGGAAACATAGAAGACCTCTTTTTATCCCTTTGATAAGTTCCTAACCCTAACTGCGGTGGCCAAGGCGTCAACTCAAGCAAGTATAAAAACCTTGGGTTACTCCACCTGAGCTTGGGTTATATCTTTTGCTACAAAATCCAAATTTCTAGGCGTGATCTTTGAAAATAAGCCGAACTAAAAAGAGAATATATGTATGTAGCTCAGCGCTATGAGAAGGATTCTTTAGCCCACTATACTTGTAAAAGAGCCATAGGCGAGAAAAGGGGCGTTAATTCCCAGATTTGTCGATTCATTTTAATAACGGTCATATAGCAGATCAATTCTCTTGTACGAAGTGATCGTATTGTACTCTAAAAGCTTTCTGGATTTAATGTTGCTGAATTTAATAGGGCAATACAAGTAGATGACGCGGTTCGCTGTTCTTCGCTTAAGATAGACATCCTAGTGGCAAGCGGTAAACGAGGGGCACTCCTGTATATTAAATTATTACTTTTTTTAAGTGAAACTTCTTTCGCAGCGGTTAGTTGCTTGGGAGTAAATTGGCAAATTCAAAGGAAATTGGACAGGAAATGGCGCAGCCGACAAGGTTGGGACTGAAACAAGTACTTATTGACTGTATGCACATGGTATTAATTTAACAAAAAATTCCTAATAAAAGGTTAAAGAATAACACTTAGAAAAAGACCAATACAAGAATGAAAGTACAGGTGAGTACGTACATAGATAAAGAAAAGGATAAAGGCAAAGGTAAAAATAAAAACAAAAACAAAAATGCGTAAAGATAAAGGAAAAAATTAAGGTAAATATAAACAGTTTTCTTACATAAGGGCAATGGTGAAGGGGAATATGTAGATGAAGAAAATGATAAACATAAAAGTAGAAACAACGATAAATGTAAAGAAAAAGATGAGGATGAGGATATCGATAAAAGTATAGAACAAGAAATATTAAAATAAAGGTAATTATAGAGAAAAGGATATACAAAGATATATACACAGAGACTCAATCTGGGAAATATTTTTGGATTTTAGAGATTTTCGGGATTCTCGGGACTTATCGATATAATAATCGATATTTTTATCGGTTTTGTTATCGATATTTTTATCGATTTTATTGTGGAAATTTTTATCGATTTTGCTACCGATATCTTCGGAACTTATCGGAATAATAATCGATATTGTTATTGGTTTTGTTATCGATATTATTATAGATTTTGTCATCGGTATTTTTCTTGAATTTGTTATCTATAATTTTGTCGATTTTGCTATCGATATTGTTATCTATATTGTAATCGGAATTTTAATCTATTCCTGTTATCGATTATTTATCGATTTTTGTTATCGATATTTTTATAGATTTTCTAATCGATTTTGCTACCAATATTATTATCGATTTTGCTATCGAAATTTTTATCGAATTTGTCATCGATTTTGCTATCGAAATTTTATCGAATTTGTCATCGATTTTGCTATAGATATAGATATTTTGTTATCGATATAGATATTTTGTTGGATATTGCTATCGATTTTGTTATCGATAGAGTATAAAGATAAAAATGAAGATAAAGGAAAAGAGAATAACATAAATGTAATTAGAACGAACAGAGGTATAGTTAGGGACCTAGATAGAAAAATACCAAAGATATAACCTTAAGAAAAAGTAGATGTATGTATACATATATACGTATGTATATTGGTAATAACACAAAGTAGATATGTAACGTAAGTTTCACTTCTACAGTGTTGCCCATGCGCACTTACTTTTTTTTAATTTTTGCGCTTAAGTGTCGCCTCCGGAAGCTTTGTCACCACGACAACGTAAACAAATAACACCCCACCTGTTAGTAGATACTTAAGTTTTTAAAGGTGGCTTAAAACTCAACGGTCAGGTGGGAGAACACGTTTTCTCACGAAATTCTGCTGTGAAAATCTCTTTTAGGTTACCAGACTCCTGCAGCGTATTTCAGCTGAGCTAGCTATCATGGAGGCTGTGAGGAGCCTTTAAAACGAAATTCTAGTGAGACTAGTGAGAGACGTACTCATTTTAAGCTTGAAACTTGAGAAAAATATGTGTACCTGTTCAAGTGAATCGGGCTGTATGTCCTTTTACAAGTTTGCTTAAAATCTTTGTAAGTCTACAAAAGGCATTAGAAAAAAGTTACATACATATATGCATATCTATGTCATTAAATAGTTTCTTTTTGTTATGCAACAGCATTAAAACAACAACTTGGAAAAGTAAGCATCAACACTTAGACAGAAAGAAACGGGAACAGTTTGCTTTTTACTTCAACGCTGAGTTACTCATACGCCCCGACATACCACTGCGTTTTTGCATACATATTGTACACTTCGCTCAGCAATCACTTATGTACATTCCCAATGTTGCGATTACTCTTATTTTATCGCCTTATTTTAACTTATGTACATAAAGCACACTCATCACTTTCACATTGCACACCCCAACAAGATTTTTGCCTTTGGCATCTTTTGCCACAGGCACAACTTCAAAATGAGGAATCTGGGTTCGTGGGCGAAAAATAAGAAAAAAGTATTTCGCTATGTGAAATTCCACACAGCAACTAGAGCAGGCAAATATTTATGTTGTGTCTTTTGCTTTGTGTATGTAAACTAACACACATCTTTCTGCATTCGTCTTCCAGATTTGCAAACACACACACACATTCACGATGCATGCATGTGACTATTGTTTTCACATTGCGTCCAAGTGTGAGACGGTTGTTTGAAAGATATTGTAAAACTAAGCAAAATAACGAATTGCATGTAATAAGTATTGTTCTCGATTTTTTACTGAACTATAACAGGAATTTAAGGTTTTTTGGTGCACACAGTTAATTATAAAAGTACGTCTATTACATATACATTTTAGTAGATACTGTTATAGATTTGTTTCACTTACACATCACTTTCAGCTCAACAACATTGCTATCGCCATCGCCTTCCACATTGGAGGCAGTACACGTGTAGTTGCCTGCCTGGTGACGGGTCACGCCCTGCAGCGCCAAATCGCCACTACTCACTATGACGCCAGCACGTTGATTATGTTGAATTAGTTGATTCTAGAAGGCAAAATATAAAAAATTAAATATTTTATGTATTGACTAGAAATGTACTGTTATTTCGGATTTCAAAATATAGGGCAATTTGTAATATAAATCTCAACTTTTGGTTAAAGAAAAAAGGATAATTTTTTTTTTTTTGATAATAACTAATTTAAGTATAGATTAAATTGTTTCCATAAATTACGTAGATTTTATTATTTCACTTTACACAAACAAAAAACTTGGTTGTATCACATTTTTGGTGCGTGTGATTCGGAATTAGAACGCTTTTTAATTAAAGGCCACCACGATGGGTGCATATTTCGGTTATGCTATCAGCGTTGTGAAAATTTTTCAAAATGTCAAGAAACTCATGTTGAAAGACTGTACAAGAGACGCCTGGCATCAGGACACTACTCGAAAACAGCAGGCGAAAATATTATTTTTTGATGCAGACGTTATCGGGAGTTAGTTTTCATTACAAGTTTCTATTTAAATATCCTCATAAGAAAATTACTTTCAATGCACTTTTTTTCTGCACTTCACATATTCTTTTTCGAACTCAGGACAAATAAAATAAAGATCGAAATTTTACATTATTATTTTGATATTATGTCCGATGGAATTCAAATTTGGGATCACCTACAAAAGAACATGTAAACAAATAAGCAAATATGTAATGTCAAATAAAATAAGTAAATAAATCAAAAAACAAACAATTTAAAAAAATCAGTTGTTTTTCTTATTGATATTTTATGTCAAAAAGTAGCTAGGTGCAAGTTAGTTGACATCTAATGCAAAGGAAACCAGTTCTGACTATTTTGCGGTCAACGCCCTTCAAAAGTATTTAGTTACGGCCAAAGGAAATAGTTAATAAATAGTTACCACTAGTCGAGTAGTTACCACTACTAGTTAGTTAATTGTTAGCTACAAACTAGTCCCATTTCCTGCAGGGTTCTTTATCTCGCCAGAAAAAAAAACTCTAAAGCAATGGCATTCCAGAAAGAAATACAATAAAAAAAAATCAAGCCTTAAAACGTTTGTCGAAACAAAAAAGTACCGAAACTACTAATATTTTTTATTGTCGCGCACAAAATTTTAATTTTTTTTATAACTTTGAGAAGTTTTCAAAGAGTATGTTCATATTAGAAGTAAAGGATGCTGGCATCAAACACAACATATCTATCAACTCTCAAGAGTGTGCCACCAATAAAAAAAAAATGGCAGAATGCAAAATATCTGTCGCAGCTATTTTATAATTTTTGAAATTTTATTACTTTTTTAATTTAAATAATTTAAGATACTGATAAGCTTAAATGGTGAAAATATTCTTTTAGCCAAAACGATTGAATCTGGTGTGCCATCGAATGAAAAAAAAAATTATATTGAATAAAAGACGACTAATTTTAGAATAAAAAATTCCTTTTTAACAATTTTTCTGGCACAGTAGAAATTCAGGCCAAATTTATTATGCGCATAGGGATCAAAAACACGTTTTTTATGAAAAATTCTCTCACATAAGCAACTTTATATTTTCGAAAAAAAATATTATTTTGAAACGTACTGCACTAGATATTGACCTTCGCCAGCATAAATATTTACTAGCAGTAACTCTAAAAAAAAATATATGCAACTGTTAGCTTAATGCCGGTGAACTAAATAGCTTCCGCTACAAATATATATTTATAGGTACAAAATGTTTTTTCCACATACGCGTAATAGATATTTTTGCATCACTGCATATGCAAGAACTTCCTGTTTATTGATCCCCACGCCAAAGTGAATATTTGTTTGTTGGGTTTTTATTGTCACTACTGCCAAGTGTGGTACGATTTATTCAAGCAAGATGTTTAGACAAAAGAATTGTTGTATTCATATAGCTGCATGTATGTATGTATGAAGCCGCATGCATAAATAAATAGCTTATGCTTGCTTTATAAACGCTTCGTGCACAAATCTAAACAAATGAAGCGCTTGGCTACAAAATAGTTTTCGCGCTTTTATTTATTTATATTTATGATATATGTTGCACATGACATATGTCATGCATATAGATTTATTCATATATACTATAAAGAACTCACACATATGCCTAGAGTATTATGAATGTTTGAATCACAGTTGCACACACAACACCCCAGCCAGCATAGAAAAGTAAATTTTGCTGGTTCGTTTTACTTGAATTTTCACTCATTTCCGTATCCGAAAAATGTTCGGAAAATATAAGTTATTTAAAAGCAACAATTTTGTTTCATTTGTTAGAACTGAACATTTGATAGCATGTATACATAAGTAGTTGGCAATGCTGAGTGCGCTCAGGAGCGTGATACTATTTGTTAGCTATCAAAAGGTGCTGGGTTCGAAAGCCATCACGCGCCACAAAAATATTCGTTATTTTTTTTAGAGCTACGAAAAAGCATCTGTGAAGTGCAGATTCAACGAAAAATTTCAGAAAAAAAAAACATTCAAAAACGTATCCGTAACACGTTTCTGCCGCATGCTTCAATGGAAAAACGAATCGGCAATGTATCCGAAAAAGGAATCGGTAAACAGGCAAAAATCCTCATTTCGTAAAATTTTTTCTCCTTTTTGGATTCATTTGCGCGTATTTTACAGGCTGGGAGGTATTTAAAAATCACGTACATATAAATATACTGCAAATGACCGTGTTCTGCTGAACAATGAAAAAAAAATCGTATAACCTCGCATTTGCTGCCTGCTTTCAGGCGTTGTCAAACTGCGTTTTGATTTTTTAATTTATATTTTATTAATACTTTTCCTATATAAGAGTGGTATACATGTACGTATAAGTATATTTAGTTCTTTGTGCATTTTATATATTCATAGTTATCTAACGAAAAAGTATGTCAAAGTCACGCATTGTCAACGCCAATTTTGATTTAGCTCATTCTCTGCAAAAAGTATTTTTTTTTTTACTTCCAGTTTTGCTATTTGAGGCGTTTACTTTGATAGTGGCTTAGGACATATTATGCTGTTTGACTACAGTGATCACTCACTCCTTTAAATGAACGCGTCTGTTATTCGTTCAACTTCATCACGCAAGGTAAATAGTTACAATTAAGCAAACACATATAAACAAGAGGTAAAAATTTCCAGAAAAAAGGTGCACTTAACTACATATATGTATAATAGTACATACCATATAGCAAACATATGTTTTTATGTATATTTATCTAGCTATAAGAAAAAAAATTTGGGAAAGGTATTTGAGAAAGAAATCAAAGGATAGTTATTGTCCATTACTATGATTGCCAACTGAGTAGAACAACTAGATTTTTAAATCTAAGTACTTAATGCCGAAAATCTTGCTAAACCACTGAAGTCATTACAATTTACTTTAGTAAGTTCGATTACGGAGCGTTTGCAATGTCAACTTGAAATTCAGAGTGCTTTAACCCTTAACTACAGACGACCGGTATCCTTTTACCGGTAAGCGGTTTCAATTTTGCGAATTACAGCAATCCCCGCTTTTTACGCGCTTATATGTCAGTGTACCTTTTCGGCGCTTAGTATAAAATTTTTTGGCCAAAGTGTTCACTGCGGTTTGTTAAATCTCGCTGATTTACCGGTAATTAAAAATCGTAACCGGTAAAGTTTACCGAAGTTCCGTGTTTTCGTGAGCATTTATCCGCGATAGTAGTATTTTAAGTCTTTTTAATAAAAAAAGATAAAAACAGATAAATGTATAAAAAGCACACTTTTACATTGACATGATAAAAAATAGACAAACAACACTTTAGGTAATCTAAAATACCCAAAAACAAGTAAAGGAGCATAAGTTCGGGCAAAACCGATCTTTATATACCCCGCGCATGTATCAAATATCCTCGGTTCAACTTTCTCTGAACTACCTTTGCATGATAAGTAGGAGTCTATACCCGATTTCAAATATTTTCGATAATATGCAGAGTTAGACTTAATGATATAATTGAACCAAGTTAGGTATAAATTAGAGGGCTGCATGAATTCATTCAAACTTCTAGCCAAACAGAGTACAGTAAATTTGAATATTTTACTTCACATACAAAACACTCAGCGTTTGGAATTTTGTAAGTTATGAATATACATTTTGTTTTAAATTTCCTACCTACAAATGGAAGAATGTGAATGAATGAATGGAAAACATTCAAATCATTCAAACTCATTTCGGTAAAAGTTTTTTTCTACAAACAAGTTTTTATTTGTATGTAATAGGAGCGCAGCAATACATACATACATACATTGTATGTTTGTACATATGTGCATAGAAAAAATATTTTTGGATATTCATACAAAAAATTGTCATTTATTTCAATTCAATTTATTTTCACTTTGTTTGAATATTGCAATGTCGACACAAATATCGGAAGGTTATTAAGTGCACAGTGGCAGAAATTGATAAATCGGTTACCGAGATACACATCTGTGGTCATAAGTGGGCGACGACACGCCCATTATCTAAAAATTTATAATATTCTCATTTTTTGCAAATCATCGATTTTAAGTGAATTATCTCCAGCACTGAGCACTGCACTGAGCTATCGCAGTTTTCGAGTTTCTGTAAATTACCGTTATATGGCAGGTGGGCGTGGTTATTGCCCGATTTCAAAGATTTTGTTGATACATATACATTTGTCCACATCTATCTCGATTCGTTTTGGCTATTACAAACAACCGTTATACGAACAAAGTTAATATATCCTTGTGCACTAGGGCGGTTCAAAAACAGTTAAGTCAGAATTGTAATCCTCGCACTCCCTAGGATTGTTCTATGCCGAAAAAAAAGTATACCCCTATTTTTTTTTTAATTTTTAAATCAAAAAATATTTAGTGGTCGCTCAAAGCGCTCAAAATTTTCCATGTATTTTTATATCGGGAAAATAAATATTTTTCGATCGCAAAACTCTGGTTCACTTCGGGAGACTTTCAGTAATACTAAATTTAATTACGTATGCAACGTTTGTGTAGCCTTCCACATACCACAAACTAACTATTAACGTAATATTTTCCAATTAATTTTTTGACAAAAGTTTTTTGTTTCATGATTCACTGAAAAAAATATCTTTCATTTACAATTTTCCACCATTTAAATAGTTTGTTGTTTTTTTTTTTTGTTGTCTAACTAAGTTATCATATCGCTGACATGCCGACATTGTTAACAATGTTGCCATGACGTTGGAATTGTTTGAGTTGAGTCTAATGAGTTTAACTAACAACTATGGCTGCCGCCTTTTTAATTAATTATTCATGCTGTACAATTAACGTACACGCAAATTAAATTAACAATTAGTTTGATTAAAATTGGTGGAATTTATGTACATATATACGCATATGTATGTGGGTATGTACATAGTATGTAAGGATGTTTGCCTAAATATATGCATTAATGTGAGTGTAAATGAGCGTGTGAACATAGGTGTCAGAAGCATGCTTTGTCACCTGCATACATAAGTGGCTACGACTAAATATGTACATACATATTTGTTGAGCAAATAATAGGGAAAGTGTGTATGTAAATTATTGTAGTAAAATAGGGATATGAGCTAAAAGAAAGTTTGTGGGTCTACTTGTTGAAAGTGATGCATTAGATGAATGTTAAAATGTTGCTGAACAAACAAAGAATGCAAATGCTGTACCTATATGTATTTTTGTATGCTTGTGTATTTAGTTACACGTGAATGTGCTGACTTCGTCAGACTGCCGGAAAAGTAGTTGAAAAAGTTGTGAAAATATTATACTAGAACATTTTTCGTTCATACAGGATCTAGAAACCTTTGAAGAGGGGTAGAGTTCCTTTGTTATTATTTCCAATTTTATATCATTCTTAAAAAAGCTTTCAACAAAAAGTGAAAGCTTTATTAAACCAAAGCTAATATTTAATTATACTTTTTATTAAGGGGTCTGTGTAACAGAAAATTTGAATACGTTTATTTATAAAAAAGTGAATCTAGAATATTAAAAAATCGCTCATACGCCATGTACTCCTTTCACTTAGGGCAATCCAGTTTTCACTTCTTTCACTGTGGCACTGCTTCTCCCTCTATAATTCCGTGTTAGTATACGCACCTTCCGAGTTATTATTTAACCTGAGTCGGAATCGTGGCTATTTGAATAATTACTCGTTTCGAATAGAATCGAATAAAATTACAGCTAATTTCGCTGCGAGTTACTTTCGATATCGAATGCTGCAATTCGAGTTCTGAGGGTCAATTCCCGTTCTGCGTTATCGTGAATTGATAAAAATAACACCTTCACACCGCATTTATTTCGGTGTTAATTTTATACTTTTCACTTCATTTCACGATAACGCAGAACGGGAATTGACCCTCTGGCTTTAGGTTAGATTATTTCTCCGTGTCCTTTGTTGTTGTAAGATAAATAAAAAATCGAGGTAGATAATTTTCCAGATGGCACGATAAGTGGGAAGATCGTGATACCTACTATATTTTTTCTGACTCCAATTTTTTCCCGTTTTTGGTTTAATCTTTATTCTGTTCATCCTTAAATGTGTATATGTAAATGTCACTTTATTCCAATTCACTCAAAAAAAAAATGTGTTTAATTTTTTATCACCCACTGTATTTCACTCAATTCTTTTCCAATTAATTTCCGTTAATTGAGCTAATTTTCGGCATACCTCAAAGCATAGGGCATTCTTGCGCCATTTTTCATAGGGCGATTTCCAACCGACTGCCAAGATAGGTCGGTCTTCTACCCATCCGTCAATATAAGGTTCTATCAGACGTGAAAATTACAGTACATTTAGCAAGTTTTACTAGCTCAAATCCTCAAATCTCCCTTACTTAATTTTATGTGGAAAATGAGAACAAGACATGGGCGAGCACAATGGAAGAGGCTAGGAGAGTGAAGAACTTGCGGAGCTTAACAAAAGGGAGCACAAACTGTTGAAGGAAGTTTCTTAATCTCAGTTCAAGTACAAATATTTGTAGAGCTACATACATTAGAAGAGAGAGAAATACATAAATTATGAATAAATTACGAAAATTTGTTAAAAAATTTCTTTACTCCGTCCAATTTTTTGCAGAAAAACTTTTCAAAAAATAAACCATTTTCTTCATGAATTGACTTTAATACTTGTTCATAACACAATAAAAAAAAAATATCAATACTGCTCACTACTTTATGGAAGAATTTTATGGAGCATTTAGACAGAAACGCTGCTTAGATTTTATGGGCAAAATAGTATACAAGATACGAGTGTCATTGATTCGAAGTGCGTATCACTCAGTCACAAGAAATCAGGACGAAGTACTTGTGTGCTTAAAATAAGTAATCAAGCCTTTGACCATTAAAATGCACTTCCTAAGCAAATAAATTAAAACGGCATAACTAGGACACCTGAATACGTAGCTGGTAGCAAATGTAAAAGGACTAAACTTTATTTCAAAAACTCATTTATAATTACCACACAGTTCAGTAGTTTTTTTCCAGTACAAACCTACTACGTTTTTTTAATTTTTTTTGTTTCAAACTATATACCAACAAAAACGCTGAAAACTGTACCATTACTGCTTAAATTCCTATAATTTTAATACCATATTATATGTATCTACAATCCAACTTTTACAGAACTTATTATTATTTTTTTTTTTAAATCGTTTCCTTTAATTTCTTTTCAACGAAATTCCACGCGAAAATTTTTCGTTACCTTAAAACACTCAACCGAGCGTCAACTCATTAAAAATTAAGGGTGAAAAAAAAAATTACACAACACTAAATTTAATTGCGGTGCAGCGACAGTGTGGCCTTTGTTCCCACTTGCATTCAACCCTCTCTTATCTGTCATGGCAATGCCCTTATTTAATTTTTTATTCCGTTTTATACTAAGCCATTCATTAGCGATACGAAGTGCTGGAGCTAGAATGCTGCAACCAAAGGTGGCGCATTTAAAAATGCTGTCATTTACAAAATTAGCTGCCACTAATTGTGCGGCCACTTGCACTTACGTGCCACTAAAATGCTTTTTCTTTATTCCCGTAGCAGTTTTTTGTTTAGAGTTCTACTATTTTCGAGCAAAGAAATTTTTTATGGTAGGGAGGGGGTCAGCGAATACGCATACTTATTTTTATCTTTTATTTTTATAAAGAAATTGTACTATTTATGTAAGAAAATAAGTGGCATTAAAAATTATGCCCATGCATGGCGTATTCAGCTATTTATATTTAGTAGCATTTAAGTTCGTTTTTGGAAAGTTGAGTTCTAAGGCGCTTATACTTCATTTAGCTTTAGAATTATTTGGTGAACCCCACCATGAGGGGAAAATATGCATATAAACAAGCAATTCTTCATCGCATGCAAGAATAATTAACACGCTCAAAATACAAAAACATTCAAGTATGAGTAGTAACACTAAAAGCAAAGTCAAAGTTCGAAAACAAACACTAAGTAGAGAGAGAGAGAGAAGGGTGTAAGCATGTGGGGAACTGCAATGTTAGTTAACAGTATATAACGGGTGATTTTTTTGAGGTTAGGATTTTCATGCATTAGTATTTGACAGATCACGTGGGATTTCAGACATGGTGTCAAAGAGAAAGATGCTCAGTATGCTTTGAAATTTCATCATGAATAGACTTACTAACGAGCAACGCTTGCAAATCATTGAATTTTATTACCAAAATCAGTGTTCGGTTCGAAATGTGTTTATCGACAAATTTTGTTCAGCGATGAGGCTCATTTCTGGTTGAATGGCTTCGTAAATAAGCAAAATTGCCGCATTTGGAGTGAAGAGCAACCAGAAGCCGTTCAAGAACTGCCCATGCATCCCGAAAAATGCACTGTTTGGTGTGGTTTGTACGCTGGTGGAATCATTGGACCGTATTTTTTTCAAAGATGCTGTTGGACGCAACGTTACGGTGAATGGCGATCGCTATCGTTCGATGCTAACAAACTTTTTGTTGCCAAAAATGGAAGAACTGAACTTGGTTGACATGTGGTTTCAACAAGATGGCGCTACATGCCACACAGCTCGCGATTCTATGGCCATTTTGAGGGAAAACTTCGGAGAACAATTCATCTCAAGAAATGGACCGGTAAGTTGGCCACCAAGATCATGCGATTTGACGCCTTTAGACTATTTTTTGTGGGGCTACGTCAAGTCTAAAGTCTACAGAAATAAGCCAGCAACTATTCCAGCTTTGGAAGACAACATTTCCGAAGAAATTCGGGCTATTCCGGCCGAAATGCTCGAAAAAGTTGCCCAAAATTGGACTTTCCGAATGGACCACCTAAGACGCAGCCGCGGTCAACATTTAAATGAAATTATCTTCAAAAAGTAAATGTCATGGACCAATCTAACGTTTCAAATAAAGAACCGATGAGATTTTGCAAATTTTATGCGTTTTTTTTAAAAAAAAAGTTATCAAGCTCTTAAAAAATCACCCGTTACCTAAGTGGCGGCTTGATTGTTTGATTGCTGAGGTGTTGCCGCGTGGAATTTCCACGTGTTTTTTTTACTTAGTGCGCGTTGTTTTCCTTATTTTCATTGACAGAGGTGTTGTCGTGAAGGGTTGCGGGGTAATTGCTAATTGAAGTGTAAAGTATTGCGACAACTGCTGCAGCAACAAAAGAAGTAGAGCAACAATAATTAAAACTTTTAAGTGCTGTGGTTACACTGGAAGAATTATTTTAACCATTTCATGGTGGAGCAAAAATGATAAATTAAAACTGCTAGTGTTTAGGACGCTAATTAAAGCTTAAAATTTCTTAGGCTGAGGGACGTTGAATGGACGGAAGAATGGCGACCTTCTGGCGTATTTCTCTCATAAAAAGGCTGATGTAAAAATTTTAGACCCTGCTTTTTCTCTAAACATATATGTATTTTTATCGATAATTAGGTTTTCGATATATGTTTATATTTATTTCCTTATTAGCGGAATATTTATCGACATCACTATCGATATTGTAATTATCAATAAATTTATCGATGTTCCTCCATTAAAGACTTGCTCTGCATACACTTTTTTATTATTCGCAGTACAAGAGTGTGGTATAGGTTTATGTATATCAATCGATTTCATGCCAAATTCTGACAAAAAAAAATTAAATAACCAATTTTTTTTCGAGGAAAATCGATACCACTATCGCCGTTTTAATTTATCGTAACTTGGAATACTCTAGATAAGTTAGGAACGCTTTAAGTCGTTATTTTAATACGTGTCGACAAACTTATCGGCTGCCCTTTCTTTAAAACTGTATTATAATTTTCGATATCATTCTCAGTGTGGAAAAACTGCCGCCATACATATATTTTTATCAAAAACGTGCCAGAGAATTTAATAGTTTTTTCTTACAAAAATGTATGTTTATCATTATCAACAACATTATCGGTGTTTTCATTTATCGAGTCATTGCAATATCGATAAATTCCTCGAGATCATCGTTAGATTTGGAAAATGTTTAATCGAAGTTTTCACAATGATCGATAAATTTATTCGAAGCCTCTACAATTAAAACTAAATTATTATATATTTTTATCTATAACGCGCGGTAGTAGTGCGCACCATTTTTTCGACATAACTTTCTACATATATATCATTATCGATTTATTAGTAGAATTATTACATATTTTTATTTATCGAATAGTTCTCTTTTTGTTTACTAATTCAGTTTCTATAAAAGAAATAGTAATACATTGAAAAAAATTTATCGATACCATTACCGATACTTTCAATAATCGAATTATGGCAATATTTTATCGATGCAATTTCGATTGGTAAAGAAAAAAGAGAAAGGCACTTTCAGCTAGCCTATGGAAATTATTATGGTTCCTTTATGCTGCGGTTATCGATACTTTTAAATTTTTTTTAAGCAAAAAGTAGCCTATAAAAATAAGTATTTAAGTAAATTATCTACTTAGTTTTCTCAGTGTCTTTTAAAAAGTGTGTCAAATTACGGAGCACAGTCATAACATTCTCCATGACACCAATTTCAAATTTATAACAAAAACAGATAAAATGAATTTAAAAACCGCATAACCAATACAAGTGTTTGCCGTAAATACAAAAAAAAAAACAATAAACAAAGTAACAATAAAAAGCGAGATTTTGTGACTGTGCCATGCTCGAAAAAGTGGAGAGGGTCGACTCAAAAAGAGTTAGCAACCGCACCGACCCTGACCGCACTAATGAAATTGTCATGTACCTACTCTAATTGCATGGCATACTTTTGTGCGCGCTCATTTACACAGTCAGCACTCGTATTTACTTGCTTACTTACACACTTCTCAACCAAACCAAACCAAACGAACCAACCAACCAACCAGCCAGCCAAGACAGCCAGCTAACGCATTATGTTAAGTGACAGCGGTGGCATTGTAAAGTGGACACAATACGAAGTTGAAAGCAAAGCAACAATGTGAAGTACTTACACAGATACATATCAACCGTAACTACTAAGAAGGAGTAGGGGAAAAAACGCAATCGCATACAATTAACAAAACCCATTGTTTTTTTTTTACTTCTTGCACAAGAGGTTACGCTTATCTAATCTCTTTTGTTTCACATTTCGACTGTTTCTGGCTTTTTTGCGCATCAGAAGTCAAAACAACTTTTTGTGGCATATTTTGCGGCGGATTTGCACAATTTTTTACAAGGATATTTTTTTTCTTCTGATTGCTTTTTTGCATTGACTTTTCTGCGGAGCTTAGTGCTTTTATCTGTTTTACATACATTGTACCGCATTATCTGGAGGAAGCAAATATTTGAGCTCTTCGTAGTTTGGAAATGGAAAAAGGGTTTTGAAACAGACAGAGTTTCTCCATTTTTACTTACCGAAAGGCAGATGCTTTTAGCACATATGCACATATATACATACGTATGTAGTTTTTTCATGAATTTTCATCTGTGCGTGAAATAAAGACTTTAAACGTTTTCGAAAGGATACCTACAATATCCACGGCTATTAAAACTTAAAGGAAAAAAAACCATTTTGATGGTTTATACACTAAGCCAGAGGTTCTCAGATACCCAACAGTAATCTCGGTATTCACGTTAAACGGCGTTTTTGGGACATCCATATGGGGTGCTCCATACCAAAACGGACGGGGTTCACACTTCATGTATTTGATTTGTTTCAAATTTTTAGGGTTGATGCATAAACATAAGTAATAAGTAAATATGAAATTTGACCTCTATTAATATATTTTAAAAACTTTACAGAACAAAAACCAAAACAAATCGAGTTAATAGTTTTCCAAATTTCTAGAGAACAGAGCAAAGAAAAAAATTTAAAAAAATCACACATACACACATCAAAATTCTTTATGAAAGGAAATATTAAAATTTTTTTTCTTGAAAAATTTTGCACATACACATTTTTTTGATAAAAAAATCGCTTTTGCAAATATGCCATCTCAAAAAAATTACAAAAAAAAATCGCAGTGGTGGCTCTGAGTATTGCACAATATTTAAGGATCGTGTTATGGGGTTCACTCTATAATAACAAAAAATATTAAAAATCAACACAATTTTTCAGTGGCTTACATCTTGCACTTTGTTATACTAAAGCTTAATGGGCTACAGGACTGCATACTCAAAAAAATTCTAAAAAAAAGTTAACAATTTTTACATATGTAATGTACTCATTTTACTTGCATGTCAGTTAAAAAAAAATAAGGCCGATGTTTATTCAAAAAGTTTCATAAAATTCATGAGAAAAGTTTTTTTTTGCAATTCCTGTTATAGGAAACTCTTAATATCTGAATATTTATTTAATAAAAAATTTCTACAAAACTGAATTTCGGCGAAAAATTTTGCTGAAATTTAGTGGGCCACTTCAGGAATTCTCACTCAAATGCAACTATAAAAGCAGAATAAAAAGGTAAGCAATAACTAAAAATATGAAAGGATGTTCTTAGAATCACTCACTATCTTTCGATTCGACGAAATGAATTGAATTCCATAAAGATAATCTTTTCGTTTTTTTTTTTTTTTAATAAACCTAATTAAATTCAGCAATGAGAAAACTACTATCCATATACATACACTAGTTTGCTGTTGCTGTATATCTGATTCAGTGGTTTTATTCCATTCTTGGATAAAAAAAAAAATTTAAATAAACCTGGCTAATAAAAAGAGATTAAAAGTATGAATTCGGAATTTCACTTTATTGTTTCATATTGAGCTTTTTGTGTTAAAAACAAAATTTTGACCAACTTTTCACACTAAATTCAAACTGCTACATTTTTAGATTGCACACAGAAACTTTTGCTATGGAAGTGAATTGTATATGTACATACAAACTTATATAAGTAAATCAATAATCTGTTCATGTTCGAAACTGTATCATATAGTATGTATGTGTAATCTATGCGTAAATATGTATGTATGTTGGCACATAAATAGCATTCAATGAAATTTGAAGTTGAAAAACAAATTGCTGCAAAATAACAAATATTTAACAAAATATAATTGAAATGCACACCTGAGTGGAGCTACGCACAAAGAAACTCGTCGTATGATTCCCATGCATGAGCAAATGCTGCCAAAGAGCGCAATCGCAAACAAATATTTATAGTTTATGTAGAAGAAGTATTTATGTACATATGTATATGGAAGAGTAAGTTTGTGTCAGGCAAATAAATATTTGTTTTTTAACCTAAGAAATTTTCTTTCGCCTCATACAATTTTTCAATATGCTATTTTAAGGTAGCAAATGCAAAGAGAATGCAATATAAATATTGCAAACATAAAAATAACTTTAACTTTGCATATTTGAAAATTAAGTGTAAAATTTTTTTAAGAATTAATATATCAATATGTATGTCTTATGCACATTAGGGTGGTTCAAATATTTTTCGGCCACCCCAATAACTGAAGTGCGTCAAAAATAATGAGACCCGTTTTTTTTTATTTAAAAATCGAAAACTACTTTTTCATAACCGCAAATTTCACCTATTATGTCTATATGTACAAAAATTAGTTATATTAAGACAAATTTTAGTGTCAAGTAGGTACTAAAATTGTATTGTTGAAAGTTATCTAAAGGAAAATATATTTATTCGACCCAAAAGTATTTACATATTCCTAAAGATTTTTTTGCAATTCTAAAAAAAAAAATACATTTTCATAAAACAACACACAATATATATAAGTTTTTTATAGAAATACCTGCATGAAAATTTATTTAAAAATATATCTGCGTGCTTGCACATTAGGATACATCAATCTCCAAGCAAAAACATGGTCTTTCCACCGGAAAATATTTATTCAAAAAAATATAAAAATTTATGTACCTTCAAAAATCAAAGTTTCATAAATACAAGTAATTTTTAGGAGAAAACAAAACCGACTTCAATTCGCATATACCTCGTCGGAAGTACCAGCTTTACTTAAAAAAAAAAAAGAATTATAGATATCGGTTAACGTGTTCAAAGGTTATGTGGTAGCAAACATAAAAAAAAAAAAACAAAAAAAACAGCAAATTGATAACCTCCTCCTTTTTTGAAGTCGGTAAAAAATTAGTCTTTAAAAAATAAAAATAAAAATAGCCCAAACGGTAGAAGTTAAGTTAAGTTGAAAAGCTCTACATAAAATTTTATCAACGGAATGTTAATCTTAAAATTTTTCCGAAATATGTTTGCGGAAATCTGAAAATATAAACCGCAAATTTGTTTTGGTGATGCACCCTAATTCTCAAACATTTCCCTCGTATACATATATATTTTCATTTGAGAAAGTTATAGGTAAGAGTTTGATTGATGCGTGCCATTATGATTGCTCAAGTACGCTGTCTACAACGAACGCTGCGCAGGAGAGAGCTTTTGCTCTGAACCGATCATACAAAATCTATAGAAAGCTTAAAAGAGCTTTTTCGGCGGGCAAGGCGGTACCCATCAGTGCTGTACATCAATAATAATGCTCCGACCTAATGGCGTATATTATAGCAGCCCAAATAGTATCTATACCCAATGGCGCACCCACTATCGCCCCTTATGGCGTCTCTAATTGTATCCTTACTGGTATTCTGCGTTACAAATGGAGAAAGAGCCCGCAAGTGTTTGACCGAGATTCTCCTCCAATTTGTTCCATTTATCCTGACATTATAACACAATTAGAGGAACCTCAGAACCGCAAATTTATTTTTATGAGAAGCTCTTTTAACACATTGCCTATCGAGGGGCCAGAGCTGTTAGAAAAAGCTTTTTATAGTTTAGATGTTGCTAGAACCAAGCTCTAGGAGGTGGTAGTACGTACCTCTAACCATGCAGTCACAGTGGCCTACTTACGTTTCATATCTCTTCAAATTTAACTTCTATCGGCAAGATTCTTGATCCTACGATCAGTTTAACTCGACGCCAATGATTTAAGGACTAGCTAAATATCCACTACAAAAACAAAATGGCAACTAATAAATTCCCTATTGAAGTCTCTAGCTTATTTTAAAATTCGAAAATGTCTTTGTATGCATGATGCTTATCTTCTAAGTATTAGCTTGTTGGACTCTTGGCTCTCTCCAAGCACCTTTTTCATACGTTGGCTTAAGGATAAATCAAAAGCTATATTACATTAGTCGGTCAAGTATACGATGACATAGAAAAATCCGATCCTCAATCAGTTCTTTTGTTTGTTGGTACGTATTGATGTATTTGAATTTTTTTCATCCGCATAAGTACAGTATGTATGTACATACATATATAGTAGGTATATCAACAATGTATATTAATACACTTACAAATACACATACATATGTATTCTTACTTCACATAAAATACTTACGTTATGTTTCCACACAACTTTATATGCTGCCGGATTTGCATGCACTTTGCACTCAAAATAGACATCATCACCTTCCTCAATATCTTCCGGATTCAAATTTGAACCCAAGTCCAGTTGAAGTGTTGGTATGACTGCAAGTAAGCAAGAAGAAGAAGAAGAAGAAGAAGAAAAAATATATCAAAATAAAATGAAGTAAAATTTGACAAAATTTCAGTATCACTATGCGCTGCTGTTGGAAATGCAAAGAAATTCAATTTAATTCTGCTGCAAGCAAAGGGTTGACCATATGCATTGCTTTCAAGTTGGTTTGCAATTCACTTCAATTCACTTTGATACAATTCAATTTGCATTAGTTTATTATTAAATCTTGCTTTACTTTGCCTTATGTTTCCAAGGTAGATTTTTACAAAAACTACTATCTGTCACTTCGAGGTGATTTCGTCAGGCATATCAAATTGATTTCCTGAAAGTTGTAAATACATACATATGTGTGTACATATGGGTATAGAGAAAGGCAAGCACTTTTATAAAAAAATACTCAATTTGCATTTATATCATTGTAATTAAGAAATATTCAACCCTATTATTAAAATGGCATTTAATTAAATTTCTTCGGAAATATTTGATTATACTATGTGTACATATGCATATATGTTTACATAAATGAACGACATTTTTTTGCCTCAAAAAATTTAGTAACTAATTTTCATTTGGGTAGTGAAAAGTATTATTTTTTTTATATAAATTTAACTTATATATACAAACATACTTGTTTATACATAATTATTTTAAATTCTAGGTGTAATCATCGATCCAAACACCATCAAAAGTTACTGTGCCTCTTCGTAGATGGAAACAGGGGCAACAGTATAGAAAAAACCCTCGATGTTCAAGAGGGCAAACAGTGCCAACTTCTTAATAACAAGATACTATTGTGCCGAGTTTGTTAATTTCCTTTGGTCATCAGGAAATGGAGTCCGATGTAAGCGAGCGAATAAATTCGATTTGAGGCTACTTATAAATATAAGAGTGTTAGATGTACCTATTTAAGCGAAGTCAAGCGAATAATTAACACGAATTTCTTTAAGCAAGTGGCGATATATATTCTCGGCCGTATTTACCCCCTAATAGATACATCAAGTGTAACTTATGCTAACATTAGAGCCATAGGAGGCTACCCACAGGAAAATATTATTTCTGCCTTTCATTTTCCTCTGGTGGTAGACAGCCTCCTAAGCAGACTGCAAGAGCGTTGTTACGATGCAACTGCGTACACAGCTGACCTCGATACTATTGTGAACGAAATTTATTGCGCGTTTTGAGTACAGATATTTAGGTGTTTAAATAGGAATTTCAGCTTAAATTCGCAAACAGCAGCTTTTTTAGTTTTTATACCGCTTACAGCAAGGCATAAGTCAAATCTTGGTTCGGCCACAAGTTTAGGAACAGTGCTATAAATATTCTGATGGGATGAAATACACTTAAGGGACGCTAAAATCCACAAAAAAAATCTGTACAGCGTTTTTCTAGATCAGGTAATTTTTATAAGATGTTTTAAATTTGAAGTACGAATGCAAATGAAAAAAATCAAACTTTACCATCGAAATTGTTACTCATGCGCCATATCGTACATGACCGTACTGATACATAGTCGCACATGGCGTATGAGTATCATTTTTCAAAAAATGATTGTTTATTTATCCACCGAATTTTTTTAAATCGGTTAATTTTTTAGCGTAAAATTTGAAAATTTCCATATACTTACATACATATTTTATATGGGGAAAATATTTATTTTTTATAGAAATGCTAAAACATCGTTAAAAACTATAGTTTTTTATTGAATAGAAATATCTCTATTACGAAATTTTCACACAATAAAATAAAAATTATAGTTTTGTTAACTATTTTTTCATAACTGATCATCTCTTATTTTATGTGTTCGTAGCCACTTCACGCACGTTTTAAAAAAATAGTAACGTTTTGGATTTAGGTTTGCCTCATCATTTTATTAGTGGAGGATTTCTGGATAAAAATATTTATATTCGATCAAAAAATATTTATTTTTACTGATTTAAATTAAAATAAGTAAGAGTAGTGCTGTTTTTGGCAACGCCGAAGGCTTTATACCTTTCATGCATATCCGAAAATTTTACTTCAAAGACAAAAGCTTTTCGTAAGACAATTGTGAATTCTGACAGCTGTCTTGAAAGCTCTTTACTGTCTTTCGAAAATTAATTGAAAGATCTGCTAACGAGGAGGTCTTAGCGTTATGCTGTTCGCCTTTTAGCAATAAGTTAATAAGTTTTTTTAAAGTTAAATTAAATTAAAAATATATATTTATATTTTTCTTTTTGAAAATAACAAAAATTAATAAAAAAAATTAAATTAAATAAAAAAAAAATTATTCTAAAAAGAAGGAAATTAGTACTTAAAAATTAAATTAGGTTAAAGAAGTTTTTATTAAAATATCTAAATAATTCAGAATAACTAGGATAAGCTTCCAAAAACTAAATAAAATAAATAAATATATTTTTCTTTTTAAAACAATAAAATCTAAACATTGCAAAAAATTAAATAAACAAAAGAGTATAAAATTAAATTTTAATAAAATTAAATAAATTTTAAAAAAGTAAATGAAATTTAAAAAATATATACTTTTCTTTCTTACAAAATAAAATCAAAAAACTTAAAAGAAAATGTAACAAAAAAACAAAAAAAAAAATTTTTTAAAGAAAATAAGTTGCTAAAAAGTTAAATTAAATTAAAAAAAATACTCTTTTAAAGGCAATAACAACTGAACCACAAAGAAAATTTAACAAAAACAGAAATTAAAACAAAAAAGAAAAAAATCTTAAAATAAGTTTCTAAAAATAATCTTTTTTTTATAAAAAATCGGTAAAATTCAATTAAAAAAGAAAAAAACAAATATGGAGATAAAAAAAAATTAAAATTGCGCTGCGCTAGGACTCGAACTCGGATCTCCCGATTGGTACGCCTGTGCCTTGCGCACTCGGCCATTGCGACTGTTGGAGTAACGCGAGCTGAATGATATTCAAGTGCGTTCTCTAAGAATGGTTTATGGTTTTTCACCACGAGTGGTGAATGAGAGAGCTTTTTTTCTAAGACTAAGACTTCTAAGACGGACAGACGGATATGGCTAAATCGGCTCAGCTTGACGTTCTCAACATATACGTATACATTTTCATGGGTCTATCTCTTCTTATTCAGGTACTTAAAACAAGGGACCAAAGTTTTAATACCATTTCATGTTCATAAATGCTATAAAATATGGGCCGCTTTATTTTCAATTTTCTACAATTGTCGAGGCTGACAGCAAGAAAATTCCAAAAAGTAGATTTTCCCGTGTTTTTTTTGACTACCCTATTATACATGCATATAAATAATTGCAATTTTTGTTGCTTAGGTATGGCAGGATTTTGTGTCCAAGTGGTTTTTTATTTTCCGGCATAAATTTTAATGAGTTTCATAACAATTAAATAAAATTATA
>NW_023458555.1:28814822-28820475 GCF_013731165.1 Rhagoletis pomonella | reverse complement strand
TTTTTTTTTGTCAATAAAAACTGTTTTTCTTTACGAAAAACAATCTCTGAGCACGAGTATTATTTTTAACTTAAGGTTTTAAAGTATGCACGCATATGCTTTTCAATAAACGCACATCACCACAGATGTCTGCTACTGATTTCCGTTTTCTTTCATTTATTCCTGTGTGTCTTTTCTTCTTACAAAGACCTGCGAAATCAGCTTGCAAAAGGAGAAATGTTCATGTAAATGAGCAAGGAAATTGAAAATGTTATCTAATTTAACATCTTCGAAGACGAGGCGAGGCGAGCCGACGAGCACGCGCTATCACATGCCGGCGTTGTATGCACAAATGAACAGAAATACATACACAAATGCGAAATTATGCATGGATGTACATACAATCGTGCTTATATATAAACATATAAGTTTGTATATGAATAACCTGCAGTGGAAGGTACTAATTCTGTACTGGTTTATTACCAGTTTGATTTGGAGCTTAATTAGTTCCAGTGATATGTTTTCAGTGTTATAAGCGTATTTTTTATATGGACGTGTCCAAAGAAGTGTCAACTGGTAGCCTATTCTTCAGCATGCTTCCAGCCAACAGGAATATACTTTAACATCACGCCAATCCGCGGAGCAATATTTCGTTGCCAACTTATGGAAGGGTAACCAAATTTACCGGTTGCAAGAAGTGCACAGAAAGCGAAAAGAGTTTCAAAATTGACAGGAACTTTATTGACGGGTGACAAAATTTTGGTGACCAGTGCATAATAGACCTGTAACAGGGAAATTCTGGCTACTGTTCTTCAACTCACCACGGTCTTTTGAAAGAGAAAATCCTTTGGCCCTGATACTTGTCAGTTCTGGAACTATATTGCAAGCACTTTTCTGTCTTTCGAAAGAGTAATTGAAAGATCTGCTAACCAGAAGGTCTTAGTTCTATACTGTTCGCTTTTTAGCAATAAGTCCTTTTTTAATTAAAAAACTGTATGCATATTTTTCTTTTTAAAACAATCAAAAGTAATAGGAAAATAAAAAAATTAAGTAAAAAAAATTCAAATATAGCTGAAATAAATATTTTTTCTTTTAATTAAATGAAATTTAAATAAAACTTCTTCTTCTCAGTTAATTGAAAAAGAAAAAATATTAATTAAAAAAAAGAAAAAAAAAAAATCTGCCGCCCGAGACACGAACTCAGCTCTTTTGAACGGAACGGTACGGCTCTGCTCACTCAGCCATTGCGACTGTTGGAGTGATGCGATGATGTACAAGTGCTTTTCAGAGTGGTAAGTGAGAGAGCTTTTTTTCTAAGAATCTTGTGCTAGAATAACAAAAGTCTTTCGAACTCTCTTGACAACTGTCTTTCATTTGTCTTACAAAACACTGGTTAGGCCTGTTAGCCATATTTGCCCTGCAAATTAGCGCTGCTAAAAATGCATGATCATCGACTGAACAGCCTTCACATCTGCTGCCAGAAATTAACGAACTAATCAGTCTTTGCATCAGTTTATACCATTTAGTCCACTAACATGTCCTTTGTGTAGTTTTGCCTTTCACTGCTGGGTAGATCCAACTACCCAAAAACAGCATGCACTCATCGGCATTTGGTGACAGCCAAAGGGTACATATATCGCTTATACAAAAATGAAGTGTCAAAGCGCTGAAAAGTATGCTATAATAAAAGCAGCGATATTATCCAACAAAATATCGAAGTTCTAAGCCGCGAAAGGCATGCATAGTTAGATCGAAAGGAATTTGCCGCTGATACATAATTTTGTGTTGCTTTTTCTAAATTTTCCTGCCGCTTATTTGATGTTATGGCTTCATAACACTTTGAACAAATTTGTATGTACGAGTATGTGTGTATGTGCGTATGGATGCGAAAATAGCAAGAGCATTTTACATTTTATAGTTATTAGCAATACGTAAACTGATACAGGGTGCTTAAATAAACTCAAAGTTTTTGCTTTGTTAAATTTGCTACGAAAAGAAACATTTTGTATCGACTATGCTTGCTCAAACATATATGTACATACACAAGGTGATATCATTTTTTCACATCCTGTATATATCTCCAAGCACTTTTGCTGCCGCGTAAACTTTGAGAAGCTCACATACTATGTGACAATAGCGTACTTCTGCATATCACAAAATCTTCACTTCACTAGATCTTTACCATCTTTAATACAATAACAAAGCTTGTAAAGCGTAAAAATTTCCAATTTTTTTTTATTTTTTTTAATACATGTTACTTTGTTATAGCTTTTGCTTCACATTTCCGCATTTTTCGTTTGTTTTGCTTGCAGACCTTTAAATTGAAAAAGAGACAACGCCGATGGTGCGCTATAACAATGCATTTTATAGCCAATCAAGTTGAGTGCTTCAAAATCATCTCTGCAAGCATATAATACAAATGTATATGTATGTGCAAGTATGCATACACATGTACATATGTATATGAATTTGGAAGGTACAAGCTTGTGTACACAAGTGTGCGTAAGCGTGCCTTTGAGTCAATGTTTTAGCAACTAACTAAAGCATAAGGAGACATAATATTATTTTTTTAGCATAAATATGTCATTAGCGTAAATGTTGTGTTTGCTGGAAGCTTTTCGAAATACTTGTTTCTAATTTTATCAGGAAGACATCATGATTGACGTTCTGGAAGGCAGTTCAAAAATAGTTTATACAGTAACCGCTTTCCGGGCTTATTGGGAATGGGGTGGATGTAGCTATTACCTTGCTTAAAGTTATCAATTTAAGTTACTCCCTGAAGTCTATGGAATAAGCGGGGAACTTTTTTAATACATTTCTAGCGAATCTTTGGCTATTTCCAATGGTGTTAATTACTCAATCACTTAGTTTAATCTAGCCTTTTTGGAAATTAAGTCCCATTTCTCAGTTTGTAGGAAACTAAACCCTGCCCATTATGTGACCATTGGTACCTGCAAATATCTCCTTAACGAAGACTCTCCTAAATAAACGTGAGCGGCATGGACTGGCTAATGTAAGGCCCATCAGCTCTCCAATTTTAGATTTAAACATATTTAGACCTGGTGAACCTAACTGATAACTGAAAACAGCATTCCACGGCGGATGTCTGGTACCTTGGATGTCCTCGAAAAAAATATGTAGCGTGCGACATCTATTACAACTGCCCCGAGATGGAGTGTGGGAATTGTGGTTGGGCGGAGACTACGACACCTCGCCCACTCCCATCAGTAAACGAATCGCCACGGTCCGGATCAAAGCCAAATTTAACGAAGTGAGCCTCATTTGTGCCCACGCCCCGCTGGAGAAGAAGGACGGTGAAGCCAAAGAGTAGCTCATATGAGCGCTGCCCTCGCCACGATGTTATAATCGTGCTGGGCGACTTTAACGACAAGCTGGGCAAGGAAGACATTTTTGGTTCAACAGTTGGAATATTCAGCCTTCATGACAACTCCTCCGACAACGGAGAGAGCCTGATCGACTTTGCCGCATCACGGAATATGATTGTTAGTAGTACCAGACACCAACATCGCATCATCCATAAAGCTAATTGAGAGTCCCCTGATCAAAGAACGAAGAACGAAATAGATCATGTTGTGATAAACGGAAGATACGCTGTCACATCGACTCGTATCACTACCTTGTTGCAGCCAAGGTCCGCATGTGCGTCTGTGCAATGAAGAATGGGCGCCGGGATATGCGGCGAAAGTTCGACGTCGAGAAGCTGCATTCAAAAAAGACAGTCAAGAAATTTTGGAATCCAATCTAAATCCTGCTTAAAAATGAAACTCTTCAACTGTACAAGCTATTAAGCAGAATTTGGTCTGAAGATTGAAATCTCAGTGTAGTTTGCACAATCCACATGAAGGGAGATCCCGCCGTTTTGAGCCAATTATCGCGGAATAGGCCTTCTAAATATTGTATACAATGCCTTTCGACTATATTAAGTGAAAGACTGAAGCCTTTCACGAACCAACTGATTGCGTCTTATCAGTGTGGATTCAAACCTGGTTAGTCCACCATTGACCAGATTTTCACAGCGCGTCAAATTTTGGAAACGACACTCGATATGCAAATCGATACATGCCATCTTTTTGTACATTTTAAGTCTTGTTTTGGTAGCACGAAGAGAAGCTGCCTATACGATGCTATGCTTAAATTTGGTATACCAGCAAACTAATGCTGGAAAGCATTATAAGAGCTGCCAATCTGAATTGCAGCGGCACCATTTACAGCAAAAGCATGATGCTGCTGGCATATGCATATGATATTGAGTTGTTGGCCTGAAACCCTGGGATGTCAGCGCAGCATTTCGAAGCTTAGAAAACGAAGCTAATGAGGTTGGTTTGGCGGTGATCGAGGACAAGACACGTCACTGTTGGCAGTCATAACTTTGAAGTAGTGAAGGTTGTGTTTACTTAGGATCCACCATAAACACCACCAATAATATCAGTCTAAAGATAAAGCGAAGAATAACTCTTTCCAACAGGTGGTACTTTGGGCTAGGTAGGCATTTGAAAAGCAGATCCCTCTTTCGACGAACTAAAATCATGCTCTAAAAATCTCACATGATGTCGGTCGTGTGGGCGACAAGTACCGAAGAAGATGTAATGACAAACCGTGCGAGCATTTTAACGACATGGACATAGTTAAGCGCATAAAAATTCAACGAAGCGCTAGCTTAGACATGTTGTACGCATGAATGACGACGCTTCATTGAAAATATCCTTAGATTCCGTACCCATGGGTGGACAACGGAAGCAAGGGCGCCCACGAACACAATAGAAGGACCAAATACAGAAGGACCTGTCCGCACTTGGGATTAACAGCTGGCATAAATCTGAAAAGGAGAGAGGCAACTGGCGACGTTTTTTGTCTCGGCCCAAACCGACAAACGGTTATAGTGCCAAATAAGAAGAAGAAGACGGTGGCTTTAACTTGTCATTGATCGCATTACTATATTTTCATGGACAGTCAGATATTACGAAATTTTGAACAAATAAACATAGTTTACCGTTTTACTCATATACCAAATTCATTCATTTGTTAACAGCCAATTTCACGAAAGCAATTTAAGTGAAAAATGATTTTATTTTTTTGTATTTTGTATGGAAATTGACAGGAAATAAAAAATCATTTCCATTTAAATTGCTGGTGAAATCGGCTGTAAATATTATTCTATTCATCAGTGTTAAAGGAACTCTTTATATAGTATGTATGCATGTGCTGTAAGAAAGGCAAGTATTACTTTATAAAGCTATAAAAGTATACTTACAGAAAACATTCAGTTTCATAGCCGTTTCACGTATGCCATTTCGCACCAGTTCATTTGTAGCGCGACACGATAACGCCTTGCCGTGATCTTCACGTGTCGGTGTAATGCTTAATACCGAAATGCTAACATTCCCATCTTCCGAAACCTTTTATGGAACAAAATAAATCGTTTTTAGGTGGTTGAGTCGGAATGAAACAGTTTTGAAATATGTAAAAAAAAAGATTAAATATACACTAAGTTTAAGTGCATAGTAAAGTAAGGGGAAAACAACTTTCATCGAGAAGGAAAATGAATACCTACTGCTAAAAGTACGATGACCAGCTTGTCATAGCTTTTAAAATTTTTTTTTCCTCATTTCATAAAATTACTTTTTAGACTTATGTTGAGCGGCATTTAAATCTT
>NW_023458555.1:28808956-28814722 GCF_013731165.1 Rhagoletis pomonella | reverse complement strand
AAGATTTAAATGCCGCTCAACATAAGTCTAAAAAGTAATTTTATGAATTGAGGAAAAAAAGTTGTAAAAGCTATGACAAGCTGGTCATCGTACTTTTAGCAGTAGGTATTCATTTTCCTTCTTGATAACAGTTACTAAATACTTATTTGTGCAGAAATTAAATTTGTATTCCCCTTACTTTACTATGCACTTAAACTTGGTGTATATTTAATATTTTTTTTTAATATTTCAAAACTGTTTCATTCCAACTCAAACACCTAAAAACGATTTATTTTTTTTTCATAAAAGGTTTCGGAGGATGGGAATGTCAGCATTTCGGTACTAAGCATCACACCGACACGTGAAGATCACGGCAAGGCGTTATCGTGTCGCGCTACAAATGAACTGGTGCGAAATGGCATACGTGAAACGGCTATGAAACTGAATGTTTTCTGTAAGTATACTTTTATTGTTTTACAAAAGCAATATTCTCCTTTCCTACAGCACATGCATACATACTATATAAAGAGTTCCTTTAACACTTATGAATAGAATAATATTTACAGCCGATTTCACCAGCAATTTAAATGGAAGTGATTTTTTATTTCCTGTCAATTTCCATATAAAATACAAAAAATTCAATTCATTTTTCGTTTAAATTGCTTTCGTGAAATTGGCTGTTAACAAATGAATGGATTTGGTGTATGAGTAAAAATGTAAACTATGTTTATTTGTTCAAAATATCGTAATATCTGGCTGTCCATCAAAATAGAGTAATGTGATCTATGACAAATTAAAGTCACTGTCTTCTTCTTCTTATTTGGCATTATAACCGTTTGTCGGTTTGGGCCGAGAACAGAAAAACTTCGCCAGTTGCCTCTCTCCTTTTTAGATTTACGCCAGCTGCTCATCCCAAGTGCTGACTGGTGCTTTTGTACTTGGTCCTTCTATTGTGTTCGTGGACGCCCTTGCTTCCGTTGTCTACCCATGGCTACGTAATCTATGGATCTTTTCAACGAAGCGTCGTCATCCATGCGTACAACATGTCCAAGTCAGCGCAACCGTTACATTTTTATGCGCTTAACCATGGCCATGTCGTTAAAAGGCTCCCTCAGTTCATCATTCCATCTTCTTCGGTACTCGTCTGCCACGCGAAAGTAGCCATAATCCTTGCGAAGAATAGTTCTCCCGAAAGCCGCTAAAGCCATCAAATCTTTGTTAGACATCGTCCATGTTTCTGCACTATATAAAAGGACGGACATCATGAGAAATTTGTATAGCGCGATTTTTTGTTCGTTAAAATAGGGATATGATTTTCAAATGCCTACCTAGCCCAAAGAAGCGCCTGTTGGCAAGAGTTATTATCCGCCAGACCAACCTCGTTAGCTTCTTTTTCTAAGCTTCAAAATGCTGCGCTAACTTCCTTGGGTTTCAAACAAATGGGGATACCAAATTTTAGGCATGGAATCCTTCGTGCTATCAAAAACAGCTTTAAAATGAACAAGAAGATAGTGTGTGTCCATTTGCATATCTGGTGTCTTTTCCAGAATTTGACGCGCTGTGAAAATCTGGTCAATGGTGGACTAACCACGTCTGAAGCCGCACTGATAAGACCCCATCAGTGGGTTCGTGAACAGGACCTTGTATGCAATATTAAGAAGGCTTATTCCGCGATAATTGTGGCAAATGGTGGGATCTCCCTTCTTGTAGATTGGGCAAATTACACTGAGATTCACATTTCCGGGCATGTATTTATCAGACAAAATTCTGCTTAATAGCTTGCACATGCGCCCCACCAGCTCTTCGCCGCCGGCTTTGAACAGCGCAGGGGGTATAACGTCGGCTCCGGGGGGCCTTGTTGTTTTCAAGCCGCCGTATTTCTGTTCTCACCTCATCCGGGTCAAGTTAAGGAACTTCAAGCCTATACACTCACCACTCAGAAGCTTTTGGAAGTGTTCCCCCCCACATCTCAGGTATACTCTGGACATCTGCTACCAGATTTCCATTTTCATCTTTGCAAGAGCTAGCCCCAGTTTTGAAACCATTTGATTGCTGCCTTATTTTGTGATAGAATTTTCGAACCGCATTCCTGTCTGCCAACATCTCAAGCACCTCGCATTCACGTCTTTCTGCCTCTGTTTTCTTTCTTTTCAATAGACGTCTCTTCTCCCTTCTCATCTCTACTGTTGCTCGCGTAGCTATTGGCTACAGGGTGGCTTTGTGTGCAACGTATTTCTCTGCAGAAGTTGTGCTGCAATCTTCGTCATACCGAGGCAATTTTCTCTTTGCATTAGTAGGCGTTTTTACGTGGTGGGTCCCGAATCCAGCACAAACCCATTACTGGAATGAATGGCTTTTCAACCGGATACACGTTTATATAGCGAACCACTTGCTGCAAGACAGACGGCCGCTTGCCGCCGCACCTGCTGATGAACAGATGCTGCAGATTTCGGTGAGCCCTTAAACCGACTAAGTCGTAGTGGCCCCACCGAAGCTTCCTATCTTTCTGCCGTGACCCAAGGCTTCACTCAGGTTGGTAAGCGCATCTCGCACATGGGTAGCTCACATTGCGCAGAGTGCGCGAACGGGCACGCAAGAGTCGAGATTGAGTATAGCCGTGCAACTTTAACTGCATACCCAGAAGAACGGCTATACCCCATTGCACTCCGCTGTCATCTAAGCTTGTTTAGTTACAGCATAGACATTGGTCTAGAAAATTCCGCAGTAGCTTGTAGGTTTTTTTATATCCAACTGCTTATAGTAGCCATTAGAGTAGCCGACTTGCAAGGCGAGGCTAAGAAGGGTGCTAGCTGCGAAATCTTCATTTATAAAAAAATCCTTGAAATTTTTGGCATTCGTGTGCAGAACTGATTCTACTCACCTACTCTTATAGTAAGCGCCCCTAAAGATAAACAGCCTACCTAGGTATGCTTTTTTCAGTTAGTAGCTTTACTAGCTCTAAAAAAGGTTAAAATTTAATAGTGGAGAGGTAATTGGCCTTAAATAGCCAAATCTTTACTATAAATGTATGCAAAAAGTTCATAGCCAATTTCATAGACTTCAGGGAGTAACTTAAATTTGATAACTTTAAGCAAGGTAATAGCAACATCCACCCCATTCCCAATGAGCCCGGTAAGCGGTTACTGTATAAACTATTTCTGAACTGCCTTCCAGAACGTCAATCACGGTGCCTTCCTGATAAAATTAGAAACAAATATTTCGAAAAGCTTCCAGCAAACACAACATTTACGCTAATGACATATTTATGCTAAAAAAATAATATTATGTCTCCTTAAGCTTTAGTTAGTTGCTAAAATATTGACTCAAAGGCACGCTTACGCACACTTGTGTACACAAGCTTGCGCCTTCCAAATTCATATACATACATATGTACATGTGTATGCATACTTGCACATACATACATATATGTATTATATGCTTGCAGAGATGATTTTGAAGCACTCAACTTGATTGGCTATAAAATGCATTGTTATAGCGCACCATCGGCGTTGTCTCTTTTTCAATTTAAAGGTCTGCAAGCAAAACAAAAGAAAAATGCGGAAATGTGAAGCAAAAGCTATAACAAAGTAACATGTATTAAAAAAAATAAAAAAAAAATTAGGAAATTTTTACGCTTTACAAGCTTTGTTACAGTAAAGATGGTAAAGATCTAGTGAAGTGAAGATTTTTTGATATGCACAAGTACGCTATTGGCACATAGTATGTGAGCTTTTCAAAGTTTACGCGGCAGCAAAAGTGCTTGGAGATACATATATACAGGATGTGAAAAAATGACAGCATTTTGTATATGTATACGTTTCGGCAAGCATAGTCGATACAAAATGTTTCTTTTCGTAGCAAATTTAACAAAGCAAAAACTTTGAGTTTATTCAAGCACCCTGTATCAGTTTACATATTGCTAATAACTATAAAATGTATGCTCTTGCTATTTTCGCATCCATACGCACATACACACATACACGTACATACAAATTTGTTCAAAGTGTTATGAAGCCATAACATCAAATAAGCGGCAGGAAAATTTAGAAAAAGCAACACGAAATTATGTATCAGCGGCAAATTCCTTTCGATCTAACTATGCATGCCTTTCGCGGCTTACAACTTCGATATTTTCTTGGATAATATCGCTGCTTTTATTATAGCATACTTTTCAGCGCTTTGACACTTAATTTTTGTATAAGCGATATATGTACCCTTTGGCTGTCACCAAATGCCGATGAGTGCATGCTGTTTTTGGGTAGATGGATCTACCCAGCAGTGGAAGGGAAAACTACATAGAGGATATGCTAGTGGATTAACTGGTATAAACTGATGCAAAGACTGATTAGTTCGTTAATTTCTGTCAGCAGATGAGGGCAAATATGGCTAACAGGCCTAACCGGTGTTTCGTAAGACAAATGAAAGACAGTTGTCAAGAGAGTTCGAAAGACTTTTGTTATTCTAGCACAAGATTCTTAGAAAAAAAGCTCTCTCACTTACCACTCGTGGTGAAAAGCATCATTTAGCTCGCATCACTCCAACAGTCGCAATGGCTGAGTGAGCAGAGCCGTACCGTTCAAAAGAGCTGAGTTCGTGTCTCGGGCGGCGGATTTTTTTTTCTTTTTTTTTTAATTAAAATTTTTTCTTTTTCAATTAGCTGAGAATACGAAGTTTTATTTAAATTTCATTTAATTAAAAGAAAAAATATTTATTTCAGCTATATTTGTTTTTTTTTTATTTAATTTTTTTATTTTCCTATTACTTTTGATTGTTTTAAAAAGAAAAATATGCATACAGTTTTTTAATTAAAAAAGGACTTATTGCTAAAAAGCGAACAGTATAGAACTAAGACCTTCTCGTTAGCAGATCTTTCAATTACTCTTTCGAAAGACAGAAAAGTACATGCAATATAGTACCAGAACTGACAAGTATCAGGGCCAAAGGATTTTCTCTTTCAAAAGACCGTGGTGAGTTGAAGAACAGTAGCCAGAATTTCCCTGTTACAGGTCTATTATGCACTGGTCACCAAAATTTTGTCACCCGTCAATAAAGTTCCTGTCAATTTTGAAACTCTTTTCGCTTTCTGTGCACTTCTTGCAACCGGTAAATTTGGTTACCCTTCCATAAGTTGGCAACGAAAATTGCTCCGCGGATTGGCGTGATTTTAAAATATATCGCTGTCGGCTGGAAGGATGCTGAAGAATAGGCTACCAGTTGACACTTCCTTGGCACGTCCATATAAAAAATACGCTTATAACACTGAAAACATATCACTGGAACTCATTAAGCTCCAAATGAAACTGGTAATAAACCGGTACAGAATTAGTACCTTCCACTGCAGGTTATTCATATACATACTTATATGTTTATATATAAGCACGACTGTATGTACATCCATGCATAATTTCGCATTTGTGTTTGTATTTCTGTTCATTTGTGCATACAACGCCGGCATGTGATAGCGCGTGCTCGTCTGCTCGCCTCGCCTCGTCTTCGAAGATGTTAAATTAGATAACATTTTCAATTTCCTTGCTCATTTACATGAACATTTTGCCTTTTGCAAGCTCATTTCGCAGGTCTTTGTAAGAAGAAAAGACACACAGGAATAAATGAAAGAAAACGGAAATCAGTAGCAGACATCTGTGGTGATGTGCGTTTATTGAAAAGCATATGCGTGCAAACTTTAAAACCGTAAGTTAAAAATAATACCCGTGCTCAGAGATTGTTTTTCGTAAAGAAGAAACAGTTTTTATTGACAAAAAAAAACCAATCAGTGATAGTTATGTA
>NW_023458555.1:28806770-28808856 GCF_013731165.1 Rhagoletis pomonella | reverse complement strand
TTCATAAAATTACTTTTTAGACTTATGTTGAGCGGCATTTAAATCTTACCTTTTGACTATGCCCATGCATTTCCATATTTCCCATCCACCAGGTAATCTTTGCCGGTGGTCTTGAGCCAATCGCTTGACATTCAATTTCGTACTTGCGATCCGCAGACATTGGTTGATTATTGAAAGAAATTTCCACCAACAAAGGACGCACTGAAAATTAAAGGCGAAATATAAATACATACAGCGTTGATGACATAGAATATTACTGTTTTTACAGATACATTTATACATGTGTATTAAAATAAAAATACACTTTTTCCCAAAACTTCAACTATTATTTAGATTTTTCCCATTCTACCAAACTTCTTGGTATTCAGATGATCATTTTTCGGTAATTTTGTCTCTTTGAATGTATAAAACATACATATTGCTACACAAAGGTGAAATGGTGCCACGTCTATTTTTTCAAAATTTAGTTTTTGAAGCAGAATGGCACGTAATACAAAACTACATAGATTTTTTGTCGCTCCTGAACAATTTCAAAAAATAGACTTGGCACCTTTTCACCCTTAGGTAACGATATGTATACTATATGATTAAAACTGATAGACTGGACTTAATGTCGGAACACAGAAAATATTGAAAACGTAATAAATTGTTTTGGATTTAAGGTTATATTTTTTAGTTTTTTTTTATATTTATAATACAGTAATTTATAACAAAAAAAAAAACAGTATAAAAATACATAAATTATGCACATGTTACGAAGCCTTCAGCCGCCTTGTAATTATGGGAATGTACAATCTCTTCGTCTATGTCCTATGTGTTAGTGCAGACCCTGCAGCAAATCAAACTGTTTCGTATCTCGTGCCGAATAATCTTGAAAAGAGAAGTTACTGGTTCTTCATCAATCCCAAATTAATGCTAAACTTTGGCGACAGCGCAACCAGCACAGTTCTGAAAGCACGGAACTAGTGCTTCGCCAGTTCTTCTGCAGCGGATGTAAGTATCTAGGATAAAAATTTCCGGTCAAAAAATCGTCGGTAACGTGCAGAATAGGCCTGCCTTAGGCTAGTGTGTCTAACCCTAAATCGGTTACATAACTTCATAGCGCTTGTTGGTAATGTTGACGGGTAAATTATCCGATTTCTGTCTGGGCTTATGTCATTGGAATGATGTTTTTATGTCTTCCATTCGCTTGTGTTTTTAAGTGCATAATAAACCTCAAAATATCTCCCTTGTTCTAACTACATTTTTCGCTGCATAGTGGTTTGAAACCTCTGGTTTTGATCACGAATTCAGCGATTTGGGCGCAGTTTTCTGCTTTTTGTGATGAAAGAGGAAACTTTTACTAAGACGGCACTGGGGAAAAAACTTGGCTGGCGATAAGTGGTTGGTTGAGAAAAAAAAAATCTAGTGGGGCTGCCAAAAATTTCGAGAAAAGAGAAATATGAAAAGCGCATTAGAGAAAATTTTCTTGAAACAAAATCCACCAGTTGTCACATAGATGTTCCAGTCAGCCAATATATGGTCATGAAATTGGGGAAGGATTCAGCAAAGAAATCATCATCATCAAAAATACTGAGCTTTATGAATAAAAACTTAGCAATTGTTTTTTCTTAAAATTTCAGACCTTTTACTTAAATTTCTTTGAATAAAACGAGTAATAACTATGTGTGAAATTATAAGAAAAAACAATTGTTAGTTTTAATTCATAAGGCCCACTACTTAGGTGAACGCTAATTGATTTAAACCTTAGTTTATAAAATTTCGATTCTTGTTTTATAAAAAATTGTATTTTTTAATCAATTGAATTCTTTTACCAACTTCTTGTATACCTAAGAAAATAATTCCAAACGCGTTGTATGCGCTAAACATTAGATTTTACTTTCATAAAAAAAAATTACTGTACCTTAAAGCTTTTTACCAAAAAAAAATTAACCAAGTTTAAAAAACTATAATACAAATGAACTGAAAAGCAAAAAAATAAAATTTTCACACTAAAGTATCAAATCAAGGATTATCCAATTATAATTTTTTTTGCTTTGCAGTTCATTTGTATTATATATTTTTAAACTTGGTTATTTTTTTTTTT
>NW_023458555.1:28803726-28806670 GCF_013731165.1 Rhagoletis pomonella | reverse complement strand
TGTGTATTAAAATAAAAATACACTTTTTCCCAAAACTTCAACTATTAATTAGATTTTTCCCATTCTACCAAACTTCTTGGTATTCAGATGATCATTTTTCGATAATTTTGTCTCTTTGAATGTATAAAACATACATATTGAAATGGTGCCACGTCTATTTTTTCAAAATTTAGTTTTTGAAGCAGAATGGCACGTAATACAAAACTACATAGATTTTTCGTCGCTCCTGAACAATTTCAAAAAATAGACTTGGCACCTTTTCACCCTTAGGTAACGATATGTATACTATATGATTAAAACTGATAAACTGGACTTAATGTCGGAACACAGAAAATATTGAAAACGTAATAAATTGTTTTGGATTTAAGGGTATATTTTTAGTTTTATTTATATTTATAATACAATAATTTATAACAAAAAAAATAGTATAAAAATACATAAATTATGCACATGTTACGAAGCCTTCAGCCGCCTGATAATTATGGGAATGTACAATCTCTTCGTCTATGTCCTATGTGTTAGTGCAGACCCTGCAGCAAATCAAACTGTTTCGTATCTCGTGCTGAATAATCTTGAAAAGAGAAGTTACTGGTTCTTCATCAATCCCAAATTAATGCTAAACTTTGGCGACAGCGCAACCAGCACAGTTCTGAAAGCACGGAACTAGTGCTTCGCCAGTTCTTCTGCAGCGGATGTAAGTATCTAAGATAAAAATTTCCGGTTAAAAAATCCTCGGTAACCTGCAGAATAGGCCTGCCTTAGGCTAGTGTGTCTAACCCTAAATCGGTTACATAACTTCATAGCGCTTGTTGGTAATGTTGACGGGTAAATTATCCGATTTCTGTCTGGGCTTATGTCCTTGGAATGATGTTTTTATGTCTTCCATTCGCTTGTGTTTTTAAGTGCATAATAAACCTCAAAATATCTCCCTTGTTCTAACTACATTTTTCGCTGCATATTGGTTTGTAACCTCTGGTTTTGATCACGAATTCAGCGATTTGGGCGCAGTTTTCTGCTTTTTGTGATGGAAGAGGAAACTTTTACTAAGACGGCACTGGGGAAAAAACTTGGCTGGCGATAAGTGGTTGGTTGAGAAAAAAAAATCTAGTGGGGCTGTCAAAAATTTCGAGAAAAGAGAAATATGAAAAGCGCATTAGAGAAAATTTTCTTGAAACAAAATCCACCAGTTGTCACATAGATGTTCCAGTCAGCCAATATATGGTCATGAAATTGGGGAAGGACTCAGCGAAGAAATCATCATGATCAAAAATACTGCGCCTTATGAATAAAAACTATAAAAACTTAGCAATTGTTTTGTCTTAAAATTTCAGACCTTTTACTTAAATTTCTTTGAATAAATCGAGTAATAGGTATATGAAATTATAAGAAAAAACAATTGATTAGTTTTAATTTATAAGGCCCACTATCTAGGTGACCGTTAACTGATTTAAACCTTAGTTTGTGAAATTGTATAAAAAATTTTATTTTTTAATCAATTAATTTTTTTTTTACCAACTCTTCGTATACCTAAGAAAATATATCAAAAAGCGTTATTTGCGATAAACATCAATTTTACTTTCATAAAAAAAAATTACTGTACCTTAAAGCTTTTTACCAAAAAAATTAACCAAGTTTAAAAAGCTATAAACAAATTAACAGAAAAGCAAAAAATAAAATTTTCAACCTTAAGTATCAAATCAAAAATTATCAAATTATTTTTATTTTTTTTTTTTTTGCTTTGCAGTTCATTTGTATTATATTTTTTAAACTTGGTTCATTTTTTTTTGCAAAAATCTTTAAGTCAATCAAAGGTACAGTAATTTTTTTTATGAAAGCAAAATTGAATGTTTAACGCAAATAATGCTTTTGAATTATTTTCCTAGGTACATATATGAGAAGTTGGTAAAAAAATTCAATTGATTAAAAAAATAAAAATTTCTATTAAACAAGAATCGAAATTTAAAAAAATGACTACTTTATTTTGTTGCCATGTTAACTTTCAAAATCGGTCAATAAAATATAAAAAATCGAAAAGCCAACTTTGGGTGGCCCACTTGAGAGAACTTGACTCACAGTTAAATGATATATACACGTGGTATGTTTACATACAATTTAACCAAAACCATTTAGGATACACATTAATTTTTTGCATTTTATTTACACATACACACATAAGTCAATTTATTTTCAAATTTAAATAAAACAATTAATTCTGTTTTATCTTCAATAGTTTTCACATAATCGCAAATGATTAATTACTTTAAAATTTTTTGGACATTTAATTATTATTAAGCATACAATAGGCAGGGTCGAAAATATAATGGCGAGATAATTGCATTCAAGCGCATTTAGAGGACTTATAAATTTTTTATTTGACCAGTAATCATTTGTCGAGCAATAGATCTTGGAACATAACCCCAATTTCCACCTAAGAGCATTCTATAAATGTTGCCATTAGATTAAAGTTTAGTTTTTTTTTATTTCCTGATGATTATGAAAATTTGTTAAATAGCCTAATTACTTAGAGCGAACCAAGGCGAAACAAGAATTAAAAAAAAATAAGACAAGCTTTTTTAGAGGTTTAAAAAAAAATCGATCCCAGCACCACCTAGCGGCCAAATTCTTGCTTTCCATTCAAATTATATATTTTCTAAATATGAAATCGGAATATAAATACGGACTTTCCATTTATCTCAACTTTTGAGCCAACTATCGCGCAACAGTTTTTTGGAGTTATTCCTTTTCATGTAACTAATAAAAATGTTTAAAGATTAACCATATCGGACCATAGTAACGAGCTTTCCTGGAGGATGAGATCATGTTTGCAGTTCAAAGTCCTTAGCTTCTCGGAGAGTTGGTTAAAATGTTTCACAGCTGAAATTTAAAAACAGCTTGTATAACCCATATCATCCTAGTGTTCCATTTTTGGATAGGTTGCTATTAC
>NW_023458555.1:28788227-28803626 GCF_013731165.1 Rhagoletis pomonella | reverse complement strand
TTTTTTTTTTTGTAAAAAGCTTTAAGCCAATCAAAGGTACAGTAATTTTTTTATGAAAGTAAAATTTAATGTCAGGCGCAAATGATATGATGCTTTGCACTTTTTTTCCTAGGTATATGAGAAGTTGGAAAAAAATATTCAATTGATTAAAAAAATAAAAATTTCTATCAAACAGGAATCGAAATTTTAAAAATTGACTACTTCATTTTGTTGCCCAATAAGTTCTCTAACTGCTGTCAAAAACTCATAAGCTTCGAATTAATGGTTGCTGAAATATTTCAAAAAGTGTAAAAGCCTGCATACAAATTTTTTTGCAAATAACTCGTCAAAAAAATAAAACTAGCGTAAAATTTTTGGTGTCAATATTGCACACCATATTAACTTTCAAAATCGGCCAATGAAATATAAGGAATCGGGCAGTCAACTTTGGGTGGCCCACTTGAGAAAACTTGACTCACAGTTTTATCATTTAACGTGGTATGTGCATATATATATAATTTAATCATACTTGTAGGCAACCATTTAGGAAAGATGTTAATTTTTTGCATCTTATTTACATATACACACATAAGTCAATTTATTTTAAAATTTAAATAAAACAATTAATTCTGTTTTATCTTCAATAGTTTTCACATACTTTGCAATTTTTTGGACATTTATTTATTATTATGCATACAATAGGCAGGGTCGAAAATAAAATGGCGAGTTAACTGCTTTCGAGGGCGTTTAGAGGACTTTTATGCATTCTTTATTTGACCAGTAAACATTTGTCGAGCAATAAATCTTAGAACATAACCCCAATTTCCACCTAACTGCATTCAATAAATCTTACTATTAGATTAACACTTAGTTTATATATTTCCCGATTATAAACAAAAATGATTATGAAAATTTGTTAAATAACCTAATTGCTTAGAGCGAACCAAGACGAAACAAGAATTAAAAAAAAATATTAAGTCAAGCTTTTTTAGAGGTTAATAAAAAAATAAAAATCGATTCCAGCACCACCTAGCGGCCAAATTTTTTTTGGAGTTATTTCCTTCCATTCAAGTTATATATTTTCTAAGTACGGAATCGGACTATAAATACGGACTTTCCATTTATCTCAACTATTGCGCCATATATCGGGCAACAGTTTTTTTGGAGTTATTCCTTTTCATGTACATAACTAATAAAATTGTTTAAATATTAACCATACCGGCCCATAAAAACGAGCTTTCCTGGCGGATGAGATCATGTTTGCAGTTCAAAGTCCTTAGCTTCTCGGAGAGTTGGTTAAAATGTTTCACAGCTGAAGTTTAAAAACAGCTTGTATAAAATTTGTCTAAGCTTTCAAACTTTTCTTCTAGTATGTATATCCACCCGGTTCAATAAACACGCATACAAGTATACATACATATACATATATACACATACATAGGTAAATGAAGTGTTGCCGCGGCCCAAAAATAAATTTACCAAAATCGTTAAAACAATTTACCAAATCCCGTACAAATTAAGCAACATATTTAGTTAATTTGGGATTTTGTTACCAAGCTTGGTAAATTGGTTATAGAAATAGAAAATAAGCAAGTAATTAAGTAAAGGCAACCCAAAGCTCAGTTTTGTCGTCAAAGGTAAGAATTTTATCGACTAAGGGCCGGTTGCTCAAAGACTGGTTGCCGTTAATCTTCGGTTAACATCGTTATCGACTCCATGCACATAACACGGTGTCGGTAACGTCGATAACGATATTTAACCAAAGATATGTATCAACCAGGCTTGATTGAAATGGTAACTCATAGTCAGAAACGAAATTTTGAGGAAAATTATCCTTTTGGAATATTTTAATCAAAAAGTTTAGCAAAACGGAGAAAATTTAACATTTTAACAGGCAGGAAAAAATAAATCAATTTTACTTTAACTTAAGCAAAACGGCAACACTGATACTATGTACATAGTGTATGGATATACATATATGTGTAAATTGGCAGCCAAACTACTCGATATCAAAATATGTATAAAAACAAAAATGTGTTAAAAGTGCTCTCTGAGTCGACGCTCTAAAAAAATGCAATCTCACGTGCCGGCTTAATTGGCATTCAATAAGCCATTAATTTGAATAGCGTTAAGTTACCAATACATGAGAGTATATTTAAAATGCAACCCACAGAAGTTAATGAAAAATTTGCAACATGTCCAAGAGCTGGCGTCTACGTATACGAGGGTGGTTTGATAACAACTAAAGCGATATAACTAGTACTAGTAGTAGTATAGTCAGTACTCGTTACTGGATGAAGATGAAGATGAAGATGAAGATGAAGATGAAGATGAAGATGAAGATGAAGATGAAGATGATGGTAATACCAGCGCAGGGAGTACACACACTCAGTTCCTATATTCAAAAAGCTACTGACTTATCATACTGCGCTCGTACTTTTAAATGTATGCGTTGCCACGTAGCAAGAAACTTAGGTCGTATGTGTGTAGCGTAAATCACAAATGTATATAAACACTAGAATGTATGTATGTAGGTCGGTAATTATTCATAGAAACAGGAAATATTTCAGCATTTGCGTTAAATAAAACTTTCATAATTTTTGTTTTTTTTTTTTTCTGTTGTTTTTTTACTCTACACCATTGACTGCCGTCAACTTCATTGTAATGTTGTTAAATACGCTTTATACAAACGCTTAACGCATTTGCAGTATTTCACGTTTTCATGCTTTGTATTTTGATTTGCGATTATTACTTAATGAATTTTTTTTTCTCATAGTATTTTTTGCACACTTGGCCGTTTGCTGTGCAAACCCCTTTGTAAGATTTTTTTTTTGTTTTTTTTCTTTTTTTTGGAGTTCCTTTTTTTTGCAGTTGAAAGGCGCGGAAATTAAAGTTCAACTGGCATTAAATGCCCGCAAAATGTTTGCATTTTGCATGATTTCATTACAACTTTTACATTTATGAAAAGTGAAGTGCGAAAAAAATTCCACAAATAAATATTACGCATAGTCCGTGCAATAATTTTAAATGCATTTATCCATAAAAACAATGAAACTTTCTCCACCGACCGACCACCCGACGAAGTGTGTGTGTGTGTGTGCGTGTTACGTGCATATTTATTTTTCGCATATACTTTTGTGATGTGGTTTGGCATTTTATGCAAACGGGTGCTTGAGTTGCAAACGCATTTGCTTTTTTTGTTTTCACCTACTTGCACTTAATGTTTTAATTTTTTATATAAATTTGCTTGTTTATAGTTTTTTTTCGTTTATTTCTGATATTTATTTAAACGAATCGCAAACATTATTTTTACAGTTCGTTGATTCTATTTGATGGCTTGCTGTCGTTATAAATTTATTTATAGATAAGTAGGTACAGTCTTAATTGTAGAAATGCGCACAACATTTTAAAATCTTTTTTAGATATGCAGCTGCAATTATAGCAAGAGCTTTTGAGAAGCCATTTGAAAATGCTTCAATGGTTAAGAGTGCAACAAATCGCTGGAAAAATTAATAGTTTGTAAGGACCTCAAAAAAAAAAAAAAAGTTACTGGTTTTTTTGGATTTCAAAGTGCGTCACTACTAATTCCGTGAAAGACACTAACGACGTGTCCCAGCATATTCACGGGCACGAATGTTCGTGAGGTGATTGTCCAATTACAACGCGATTGTGCGTCACATTTGTTAATTCTGGCATCTATCCTTCTCTTCCTGCCTATCGCAAGAATAATTGAAACAATGAGGACCTAGCGATATGTTTTTTGATTGGTTTTTTTTTCGCAAAAAGTTTTATAAAAATTAAAATAGAAAGAAATATATATATATTTTTCTTTTTGCAACAATAAAAACTAAAAGCGAAATAAAAGATTAAAAGTTGAAAGAAAATTAAATGAAAAAATTTAATCAAAAAAATTATAAAATAAGTTTCCAAAACTTTAACGAAAATAAAAAATAAAAGTATTCATATAATTTGAAGAAATCCTATTTAAAACAGAGAACAATAAAACCAAAAAAATTATAAAATAATTTTCTATAAATGAAATGAAATTGCAAAAAAAAATGTTTCTAAAACAGCAAAATCTAAATATTAAAAAAAATCATTAAGAACAGAAAATTGTATGCATAGATATGAATACATTTAAAAAATATATATGTATTTTTCTTTTTAAAACTATAAAATCAAAAAACTAAGAGAAAAGTAAACTAAAAAAAATGTGGTTAAAAAACTAAAAACTTGCTTTCCATAATTTCTATTCGTACTGTTATCGAGTTACTTCAAAAATGGAGATTTAAAGCCATCCCAATTTATACTCTCACCTGCAGTGGAATTCTGATAATCGCTACGCTAAATTTTCGTTGCTAAAATTCTCTAAATGAAAAGTAGTAGGGCCTAAAAGTATACACCCTGGAAGAGTAACACATGCAATGCGTAATCTGCCAAATCTGGCAGGGTGGCGGGCATGCAACTAAATGTTGCGTGTTGTTAGGGGCGCCTGCTATTCGTTTGGCAACTTTTGGCGATCAAAATTAGCGATAGCAAATGTTGGAATCCGGCTGCTGGTAAGTAACTTGGAATAGAAATCGCTGCATCTTTCAGGCGCATCAATATTACTTATTAGTTACATGCCAAGCTAATAAAAACGAGGTAAAAAGAAAAAAATATTAAAAATATAAAAAACTTCCATTGGCCGAGGACTCAAACCTCGGATCTCTCGAATGGCGCGCTAATACTTTTCTGACTCGGCCATTGCCGACAAAGTTGTGATCCACGGTACGTAATCATTTGGTCAGATACTGTATGCGCAAAAAAACCCTGCCAGAGCGCTACATTTAAGTGCCCAACATTAACGTACGCTATATTTTTTTATTTATTTGCTTTTTTTTCGTTCTTTTAAATTAGTAAATCGTTAAGTAGCGCTATAGATAAATTTTTTGTTCCACCCACCCTAATTTTAATAACCTGAAGACCCATTCGCTGCGCTATTTTCACCCCTTTTTAAGTGTACAGCTTTTTCATTTTTTATCTCTCATTATGTTATAAGCTTAACTACTGTTATTTAATTAATTACACACATTATTTGTTGTGCGTTAAAATCTCTACGTTGCCGCTATTAATTGCATTACACCAATAACAAATCGTGTGCGCCATATAGCGCCAAAGAAGTACGGCGGCGCACACACAAGAAAAAAATTGCTGTGAATATTTAAATAGCATTAAAATATCAGTTATTCAGCTTAACGGTTTCATGAGGTGACTATAACGGCTATTTGATAAATGAATCCTGGCCAACCGCTGGCAATTTGTTAATGGTGACAGGTGGAAAGTCGCATTTGACAGAGAAAAGCAAAGCTTGAATAAAAATACTTACTAAAAACAAATGGAAATTAAATTAATAAATTAGGTATTAAAAATGCAAAAGTGAAATAGAGAATGGTGGAAAATAATAAATCTTTGTTCATAAATTATTGTGTTAAACAGGAATTTTTATTAGTTTTATTTGTTTTAAGATATGCGATTTTTTATAGGCTATACTATTTATGGCAAAAGTACACAAGATTCACAGTATAACTACTGTGCGTGCTTGTGTGATACCAACAGGCAAAAATGCATAAAAATCTGGCTTTAAAATGCGACATTCCTTGTAAGCGGGAAAACTAGCAGTTACTAAATTAGCCATATTGCGTACTGTTCTAAGTTATGCAGTGTACTATTTTAACTAATTAGTTATATATAGGAAATGTTCAACCCTCTTGGACTTGTTTGTATACGGACGGGCACGCACTCCTGCTACTTTGAGGTTCAAACATTGGGCCCATGTGTAAAAACAATTACAAATGAAAAGACTAGACGCGGATTATTATCCTCATCAACACTGACGTCTTTGAAAATGATGGACTACGATTTAAGGACAATGTCCGTACACCGTATAGGCAAGGTGCCTCTATCTAACTGCTGGATACCAAGAAAAATTACCAGACTGACAGAATCGCATTTCGCGAAATGCAGCTAATTGGGAATTACTGGAAAAAAATTAGCGTGCGACGTCTACTATAGTTGCAATGTGCCCATTAAAGGCTAAACTTAATAGCCTGAGTCTAATTTTTGTGCATGCCCCAATAGAGGAAAAGGAAAAAGAGACCAAAAGGGCTCCGCCACGATAACATACCGTGCAATAAGCCTTCTTGGGATTGCATATATAAAATATCTTTTCGCCATTTTTGTGTATAGATATTTAACTTAGAGTGACGTTGAACACCAATTTTATCTATGTCCAAATTGGGAAGTGCCACTCAACGCCATTCGAGACCAAACAAGGTTGCGTACAAGGTGACCTACATTCTTCCGACTCCTCGATCTGGTGCTAGGGCACATGATACGAGTTGCCAATCTAAATCCCAGCGGCTTCATCTAAAACAACATAAGTAATGTTACACCGCCGGACTTAACACTGGCTCCCTGAGCTCATAATAATCAAGCTTAGAGAAGTAGGCAGGTACGATGGTTCCGAATCCGCACAAAGCCACGCATGTTCCGAAGGTTTTTGATCACCATTTACCAGAGAGTGGTCATTGATGATTATACGGCGTTCGGTTCAAACAGCTCACGACTGCAGGTGTTTACAACTTACTGAAAACACTTAATAGTCCCAAAAATATAAGTTTTTTTTAACAGCGGATTAACGTCAAAGTTTTGAATTTACTTATACACCCAGACTGAAGTGGAAAAAATTTTCCTTTAACGACTGTTAATCGATACAGTTACGAAATTTGTACACAAGATACACAAAAGAAGAGGTAGCGGTTATTTCTGCTTACTTAACTCGATTTTGTATTATTAGACTGCACCACCCTAAAAGCAAAAAAAAAAAATAATAATTCGCCATACACCCCTCGACCTAATGAATTTTAATGAACCTGCGGGATACTTTTATACATTTTTCGGTGACATCTACATTCGACAAAATTTTGTATTCAAGTAGTTCTACTGAAATTATCGAAATACTTTGAGATAAATGAACTTTTTTTCCCCTAAATTGTCTCCACTAAAAAAGAACTTACATATATAATACTTTTAGAGCAGACTATAAATACCAATTTGACAAAAGATGTAAAAAGATTACATCCATGTTTGGCCAAAAAAAAAATTTTTTTTTTCTTTTCAAAATTGCATTGCAAAAATACTCTAAATTCGAAGGTATGGTATGGTCTAATGTAAAAAAATATAATAGTTTTGTTAGCCCAGTGACCTGTATAAAATGAAGTTAGTCAAGATAAATCCCTCTTATTCAGTTCTATGGGAAATGTAGTGCAGGATACGTCCATGCGGGTACGTATGATCTTTCCGTAGTCTCCGTAGTTGGCCCAACTTCAGGGTAAACTGTGAATCACTTTTCTTAATAAAGATATCAATGGGTGGCAAATGACAGACGACGATCAATGCTACCATTCGACATGATCTAGTCACCCCAGTAATCGCAATTCAGGCTGACCTTTGTACCCTGCCTGTATATAGTTCATCTCTCTGTATGTATATATAAAGATCTGTTCCATAATTTAAATCAATCAGTTTGTACATGATTTGACAAGTATGGTAAATAGGCATCTAGTGTGTAAATCCATTTCCAAACATAAAACTCTATATTTTTTGCGTTAGATACATACATATATGTTTGTATATTTTTATGTACTATTTCCACTACGCACGCACACATATTTACGCTTCACTGGATTTTACCACCGATTCAAAAACTAATTTAATTTGCAATTTTTGACCAAAATTTCAACCAACAAACGCAACCTGATATGCCCACACACAAACCCACACAATATACAATATGTACATACAGACATATACCAGTCTATATACATCGGATAACAAGCAATATTTAAAAAAAAAATTTAATGAAATCAAAAACTATAATGCGCTTAGTGTACGCTGGTGGTTGCACAAACGTAGCGGTTACAGCATTTTGTTACAACATCAGCGTTGCATTAAAATTTAAAATTTTTAATTAAAATTTAAAAAAGGCGACCAACTAAATACGCAGCAAGTCGACCGTTAACCACAATGCCACACTAACGTACACACACACATATGCGCCGGAATTTGCACACACTTGCCATAGTTGCATTTGCTTGTTTATACGAGTAATATCATGAAAATGTGCCACCTCAGCGGCTGTTACGTTTCGGTTAAGCGAACTTGCGTAATTTTTGGTTAAAATGAGGTTGCAAAATTTTCATATTTTAATTCGTTCATTACACAGTTGCATAAAATAAACACACACAAAATTCTAATATTTCAAAAAAAAAAAAATCATACATACATATAATGGCAAAACATGCGCGCACACTTTTGCGCTTGCTGTTAGAATTGTGTTATGGAAATTCTGTCACGCGCGCGCTTATTTTTTTTTGTGTGGCATACCTAAAGGTGAGTGTAGTTATATCTACCGAAAAAGTGTATATTCGCGTAAAATTTTAATTACTCATACGCCATGACTACCAATGCCATACTTACTTAACTATTTATTTCGCAGTCAGGCAGTAAATAATAATTCAAATAATCTATTGAACGAAACTAGTCACTGCTGCCGAAGTAAATGAATATAATAGAGCTCACCTACAATACCGCTCTGGTAGTTCTGGAAATAGAGGAAATGGCAAACACCGCAATCGCTACGGTCACAAACTGATTGGCAGCAGAGAAAACCGAAGCAGTTTTTGTTAGCAGCAAAAAAAAAAACCAGAAGTAACTTTACTGTGGATTGATAACCGTGTCTTTAAGTCGGTGGATAGGCTCAGTTTGGTACACATGAAGCAGTCAGAGCCAGAATCGCCACACAATGCTGTAGATAGACATAATGATGAGCTCAATACGGGCATGGGATGATTTAGTAGTTAGTAGTAGTAGGTACTGGATTGAATGTCCAGGTCGAATGTAAGCTAAGTCGTTTGTCTCTAAATCTTAAAAGTCTACAAATAAACTCCTTAATTTAGGCATGGAGAACTTCCGAACTCGTACGTCATAGGACTCTGCTTGCTGCGCCATCACCTTAGCAGGCTGAATCTTTATGAATGCACTCTGAATTTATTTGAAATTTGTAATGAAAATCCCTTAAAAGTGTGGGCACATCTTTGTACATTGGAGGAGTTGTCTTAATAACGTCCTGCAATTTAAAGGAATAGCAACACCACGCTCATACGTTTTAGTGCTGTGTTCGTTCGAATGTGCCATGAGTAGAGAGTTGTAGTATCGGTTTACCTGGCATAAGGTTCTGTATTCCACACTCCTTCGTAAAAAATTATGAACATTCTTTAGTTGGTCTATTCGAATGGGCATCTATTGATCTAATAGTGACAAAGTGCAACCCCGTAGGAACAAGCTACTGGATTACATATATTCTATCCTCAAGATTAGCAATATTGCATGGAGCATACAAGGGTGCTTTAGATGAAATTGACAAGATTCGATAGTCGCACTTCTGCTGGCTCAGCCGGTCCAGCTAAAAGCGAGTTGCCAAGTGTTTGAGTTGCCCTAACTGGAGAGCTGGATATTGGTGTAAGAGATCTTGAATACATTGTCAACTTATTTATCTCGCCAATTCCAACGAAAGAGAACTCCTTGCTAACCGCCAGTATTAAAGGCATTGATATATCACAGTTGTCTCGGTTGATCGATTTATTTCGGCAATGATACATCAACCAAGACAACTGTGAAATATCAATGCCTTCACTTCAAAAGACACAACAGACATCAGGCAGGTAATATGAATGTTTGATCTTCAGCTCTTCCGAGTAGAGGCCACGGCTAACTAATTTTTTCATATCTGATAGATGAAAAAGCCACCAGTTCCCGCTGGTAGGCCAGAGTACTCTTCTTATTAAACGGAAATGGTATAAGTAGCCGGAATGTCAAAAAGTTATGAGTAAGAGCAGTTTTAATCACATCTAAGTATCCTCGTTTTATTTTATCCATACTGTAACCTTTTAATAATAAGAATCATGTATATTTATGTACGTCTATTAGTAAAATAAATTGGTAAACAGCTTGAGTTTTTAATAATACTTTATATATCATTTAGACCACATTTTAATGCCTAATTTTAATAGTACTTGATTTTTGCACCTTTCCTTAAAGATCATACGAGTCTTCAACAAAAAGTAAGCAAATGCTGCTTAATAATTTATCCTTAATATTTAGTTATATAGGTAAGGGTTAGACATTCGACGATTGTATGAAGTTCCTCTCAATAAATAGCCATTCATTAAAAGTCTAACTCTCTAAAATTTTGTTTTGTTTGTTTTTGTTCATTATTTCGGTTTCACCTCTTTTTCAATTGAATGGTAGAGCAAAAATGTCTATCCCTTTTTGCGTATGTATGGCAAGTTATTATTTTATATATGCATATTAGGGCGATCCTTAAATGTAGGGAGCACATTTTTATATGTGATTTCCTAAGACTAAACATTTAAATTTTTGTCCCGATTAGAGACGGCTAAGGCGTGTCGCACAGTAGGCAAAATTCAGATTACTCAATAACACGTCTGAACCAATCGGGGCCAAAATTTGTATGTAATATCTTCGACTTTAGTAGTATCGATTTTGGTTATTACTTAATAGAAAAAAATATTTTTAAATTTTTAAGTCTCCTTGGAGCATCTGGCCTTGAACCCCATTGCGACAAGTCTTAACCGACTCCAATCGGTAGCAAAATTTACATGTGATACCTTCGACTACGGTAGTATCGATTTTGGGTATGAGTTGACAAAAAAATTAATTTGTTTTTTTGTTATTTTATGGCCTTATAACAATTATGTACAAGAATTTTTATTGAGCTTGTGGCCTTTTTTTAATGAGAAACTTATTGTGGAAAAGCAACTTATTGTCAAAAAAATTAATTTTAATTTTTTTAGTCTCTATAGAGGAATCTGATCTTTTGCCGCTGTGCGACACGCCTTAACCGTCTCCAATCGAGACCAAAATTTGTATGTCATATATCTGTTACCGTAGTATTACCGATTTAAGGGGTGAGACTGAAAAAAATCGCTCATTTCATTTTTAAGGACCACCCTAATGCATATACGTACGTGTACTTATCCACAATAAATTGTTTTATTATATCTAACCGAAATATTTACCTTGCCAACCTTTGCTGTTTATTAAACAAACAAAAGAGTAGGATAAGCAAATAAAATGCCAGAAATTGCCAAAATTGCAAACGATGAAAATTGCAAAGTAATTGATAATGTCAAAGGTGGCAACACGGCAATAGGCAGCCATAAGCTAGTAGCGCAACCAGTAATCAATACACGTACCAACAATAGTGAGCCAGCCGCATGACAAGCCAACGACGGAGCAGGTGTTGTGTGTGCTTGCTTACCGACTATCAAATACATAGGTACAAACTGAACCGCATACAAATTTTGTAATATAATACGTTTGTACAAAAGTTCAAAGGGCTGCATAGTTAAACAAATACCAATAAATGTTGCTTCCAATGCATACATACAAGCTAAACAAATCTGTGTGGAAAAGCGAAATGCCTGAAAATACCATAAAAAATTCCTCTCATATTTTGCCTATTCGTTGTGCCACGTGACACCTAAACCCATCATATGTATGTACGTATGTACATAGAGTATTTTTGTTAGTGTTTTGGTATCATTGGTAGCGAATATGTTACCGAAAAATTCGATTTTTCTTTTGTTTTAATGGCGTTTATACCTACATACATATTTGTGTTGGCAGACGAGTATATTTATTTAACTTGAATTCAAAAACTATTTTTATTTGTTATTTGGAATATTTTTGAACACTTTTAAAGTCATTTAAGCTTTGTGTACGTGTAGCCTTTAAAACCACTCACACCAGGAGCAAGTATGCATCAGGCTACTAATACCACACTACTCAGTATCTAAGCATTCGGGTAAATTGAACTGTAAACTAAAACAACAATATTATATACTAAATCTGAACACTAAAGAGCCATATTAAATATATACAGAGATCATTACCGCTGTGTTCACTGTGTGAAATGTAGTAGCAGCAGTTGAAATCAAAAACAGATCGTAATAGCCAAGACTCAAAGATAACTAAATAATGCGAAGCCTCACAGACTACAGACAGAAGAAATATACGTTTTATTATGCAAAAAAAATGCTCAAACAATTCGAACAAAGGCTCAAATTTCCAGCCTAAATACAATGTGCATATGGCGGAATAGAATATCACAACCGCATCGTGCTTAAGTAGAAAATGGCCAATATAGGGGGTAGCTGAACCGAGAATCTTAAAGGACAGTTATTCGAATTGCTCAAGTTACGCTAAGATACCTGGGTCAGCGCCATTTTTTCTCGAAATGTTTGTTTTGATGTAGAAACGCTCCACGAGTATCTAGATGCATTTTTGCATCAAAAATAAAATTTTTAAAAAAATATTGCTTACGTTCTTTTGGCAGTTAGGGCTCGAAATGTTTTCGTTCAAAAAGATATGTCATTCAGTGAGGGACTTCAGTTTGTCTGCTATATGCGTGAGTCTAAAGCTGTCAGGACTGCCTTCAACGTATCTTTTTAGATATTTGCGGAAACTTGTTGGCATATTTATATTGGACGCTATCTTGGCCATAACTAGGCAAATGTTGACTTTCAAGGGCTCCAAAGTTTGCGGTTTATATGGGCATTCGAGTAGTCTCATAAAAACATTCAACCGAGCCAAGTCGGATGATCTCAGAGGCCAAATGACATTCCCTCTGCGTGCAACTATGCGCCTGATAATCCGCTGTTGCAATGGAGCGTATCCCTGACACTGTGAATGGTCAGAATCATTCAGTGGTTTTGTGTAATAAACCTTATATGGGCGGAGATGTATATCTAAATGAAAATAATTTATTATGTGTCATTAGACAGTACTAAGTTATTAAACTGACACGAAATCGACAAATTTGTGTTTTCGGCCACACTTTTAGTTGAAACCCTAATTGTTAGTTTTTGAAAATTTTTAAATCTTCTTTGTTCATTTGCAATTATATTTGTTGAGTATACCGTTATATCTTACTAAAATGTTTATAAAACTGTTAAAAACGAGCCATTCTCTTGGGGTGTTCGAACCAGTCATATGATAATAAGTAATCATTCGCAATTTCCTTGTACGTGAAATAAAGTTTTACAACCGGTTGGGGTAAGGTTTAACCCCTACCCCCCTTTGTGCTCGCCGCTACTGAATTCTATAAAATGTCAGTTTTCACGAATTTTAAAATGTACATGTGTATTTTAAATTGCCAGAATGGGCAACAGCTCAGAACTGTTGCGATTTTACCTTCTGAACGCGTTGTTGTGTACTTCTGATCAACTGAACAGTTGCGTGTTAGATGATCGTAATATTTTTCTGATCATTTGGGACAACATGTTGCTGTGTACCTTTGAGAGTTTAATTTGACAGTTAATGCATCAAGCCGTTCAGAAGACGCATAACGATCACTGATTTTTTTAGAAACGGTTGCGCTCAACTGCTGCGTCTTCTGAACCTACTCAATACTACTTTTCTGAGGAAATGTTGGGGAATTTCACTTATTTCACAGAAAGAAATTTTTTATGCAATTTGACAGCTTTTTCACGTGATACAGGAATATAATGCTATGCTTTATATTGAAGTAAAAATTTTTCGTCGAAGTACTTTTAACTACAATTAGTATTTTCAATCGATAGTTTGAGCAGCATGGAGCGTTTTTATACTAACAAATTTTTAGGTATTGAGCTTGAGGACGTTTTTTATGAAAACTTATTGTGAAAAAACACAATTTTTCTCTCGGCCAGAATGAGCGAGATTAGGAATCGATTCGAAATGGCACCTTTATTCATGAACTTGAAACATAGATAGTTGATGTGCTATCCTACGTAGATACTTCTTTAAAATTGATGTACATATATCTGCAATTCAAAAGTTAGACTGAAACCAAATGCAATAGAACATTGACCTGCTATTTAGAAATAAATAGGAAAAATCGGAGTGTGAGGGACTTCCATATATTCGGATCAAGAAGGGAAATTCATAGAATATCGCCGAAATTACGTAACGTTAACCCCTGAGTGAATCCGTAGATCAGAAGGGTTCTCAAACACAACAAACACTGCCGCTTGCATGACATTGCGTATAGATAATAAACGGTCTTTTACTACTGCGAATTTTGAACTTTGGCACAAAGTAAAACATTACTCTAAGAAAATTAGATAATGTTATCTAAATGCGCATAAATAACACCGTGCGACAAAAACAAAAAAAATTCAAAACACACGAAAGAATCGATATACTCACGAAGCTATGGGCCAAATATAGTAAAACTGCGTTTTTAGTTTTCGCTCTGACGTCAGGATTTTTTTCAAAGGACTTTGAAATTTCAGAGATATGACTTATTAAAAAAATTATTTAAAAAAAATCAGTGCAATGTAGAAAAACAATATATACCAAATGAGAGAGAAAATTATGAGAAATTTAAAAACAATAGAGTTTTTTGATTTACAAGGACGAATAGGTATTGATGTAAATGCGCTTTTAATAAATTTTATCTCTTTAAGTTAATAAAGTTTGCAGGACGAAGTTCGACGATTACGTCGTGGTTATATTCGTCCTCAAACAATAATTAAAAAAGAAAATATTGCAAATTTCCAAGGAAATTTATGGACAAAATTTGTAAAGAATATGTTCCATACCCATTCGTCTTTATGCCCCAAAAAATTAATTTTTTAGGTGTTTTCTTTTATACGGCACCCTCATTGTTATCCTACATTGCACTGAAATTTAAAAAAAAAATATTAAATAATGATATTTTTTACATTTAAAAGTCCCTTAAAATAAATCCTGACCTCAGAGCGAAAAACTAAGTACGCAGTTTTACTACAATGTCTCCAAATTTTTTTTTGTGTGTATAATTTACTATCGTACGGTGTAACCAGATTCATAAATAAGCGGTATTTGAGTTCAGGGCTACGCTCTTTCGATGCTATTAAGCAACCAGCCATCAATTGTCGCTCGACCACAAATATATTTTATTCATTTATGCGAAACAAATTTCTTTTTGCATCAGATGCAACATCTTAAGATTTAATTACGATTGCAGTTCACGTACATCTACATACGCATACACATACTTATGGATATTTATTTTTAATATCAATTTTTTTTGTTTACTTACAATACAATTCAATTGTGATATTGGTGGCGACATATTTCTTGTGAAAATTACTCGCTTGACACGTGTACACAGCATGTTGGTGAATGCGTGACAAATTTCGCACAACTAATTTGCTGTTTATGTTGCCTTCATATGAGTAATCCACCACACTATTTTGTAGTTGGCCGTTCATAAGCCATGTCACAGTAGGTGGCGGTGAACCTGAAAGTGGAAAAAGGAAGCAAAAAATT
>NW_023458555.1:28782864-28788127 GCF_013731165.1 Rhagoletis pomonella | reverse complement strand
TATGTATGTTGGAGCAAAAATGTTTAGGAAATATAAATAATACTTATTTCTGTTCAAGTATTAATATACATACATACTTAAATGTATTTTTTTATTAGCACAAGCAGAGATAAGAATTTATTTTATTGCTCTAATAAATAAATGTTGCACTAAATACTTTATTTAGCAAGCTATTAAAGCAATGAAGACACATTTCGCATTCTTGCTACCAAAAATAAATGAGATAAATATGATTAATGCTGCATGTTGTCTGCAGAAAGGATATTCCACATTATTTATGTACATGAAACACTTTGGTCATAGTGGGTCAATTATTATCGTAGTTTGTAGTTATTTAGCAAAGAAAATACCTGAAGCAGACAAGCAGAAATTAATTTATTTTTTTGTTGTTAAGTATAAGATAATTCTGCTTTATTTAGATTTAAGTTAAATGTGAAAAGTGAATGGCAAATTTTTGTTATAAAGTTCAAATGAGATTAAATTCTGTTTTTAAATAGAGTTAAACTTATTGTGATTATGAAAGTTTGCCAGTGGAAATTCAGCTAATAATATTTCATTAAGAAACTTCGTAATTTGGAGACCATTTTCTTACAAATAATTTTTTTTTTTTAATATTATTAATTTTATTTTATAGAACAACATAGATTTGTATAAATGTTTAAGAACAGCGCGCGATAATAACGATAGCAGCGCAACAGTTTGCATAGTTTTCACTATTTATCCTTTGCTTGTTTAATGTTCATTATTTTTATATACAAAATGCGACATAAATCGAAATTGCCCACTTATATTATAAAAATATTATAAAAATTCCCCCAATTTTTTCGTCCCAATTCCAAGCATTTTAATTTCTAGAATAACTTTTGGTATGCAGTTTTATAGCTCATTAAAATATAATATAATAAAGTGACTCTTTGAAGTTGCTAAAAAATCGCATTGGTTTTTGATATTTTTTTTTCACGGTGTTATACACTTTTTTCCATTCAAAAAATTACTTTGTATGGAAGAAAATGCGTGATATCGTAAAAAAAAAAATATCCAAAATCAACGCAATTTTTTTGCATCTTTAAACTGTCACTTTATCATACAACAATTTAATTATCTGTAAAACTGCATTCAAAAAATTAATTCCGAAATTCTAACTAAAATACTTGGAATTGGGATGAAAATTTTGTGCAACTTTTTAAATTTTTGTACAAAGTTTGAAATTTGGACTTATATTGTTTTTGTTTTATAAGGAGCTGAGTTTTAATAAAAAATTAATGAATCTTACAAAAAGGAAAAGGAAACGAGTCAAAACTGGTAAATTGGCAAATGCAACGGAAATGGTTTGCTTTTTATCACATCACATGAGATGACATCACATTATATGACATGGTATGATATGACATCTCATCACATCACATCTCATCTCATCACATCACATACTATCACATGACATGATATGACATCACAAATGAAAGGACATCGAATTAGGTAAATGACATCAGATGACATGACAGCCAATCACATCACGTCAAATCACATTATATTAAATCACATAAAATCACTCCACATCGTGTTACCTGACATCTTATTACATATCTGACATCTTATCATATCCTCTCATCTCACATCATCTAGATTAATATGCAGCAACGATAAAAATAAACCCGAAAATATGAACTATTGGGGAACAATATTCCGTCACTCCTTGTCAAAATTTAGTTTGGAGACAAACCGATTTCGGCGTTGTGTCCAAACCAAATTTGACAAGGGATGACGAAGAATCGTTCCACAATGCATAATACTTCTACCCTGTCGGAAACATAAACAAAGAAAATGCGAAAAATATGCAAGATAAAAACGTAGATGAAGATCAAGGGTAAATTTAAACACTAAGGCACTCCGCACATTAAGCGCCTAATCATATTAGTGTAATCGTTCCGGCATACTAAAGTTTGAAGCTTTTACGCCGAACACATGTACTTCAATGAAGCTCTGTATATTACGATTCATAATCATAAAAGCTTCATGAATCGAAGCGCCCAACATTGTAAGGCGCTTGCCGTTTTTAAATCATCATTTGTTTACTTTTTTGTGTTGAAAATAAAAAATATTTGTCATTTAAATAGGAAATATTGACAGTTAATGATTTTGTGCTAAAACTCGTGCCAATTCTACTACTACTATGATTAAGCGCGTAATGTGCGGAGTGCCTTACTCTGAAAAAAATAAAGGTAAAAATAAAGATAACGGCAAACAGATCAAGATAAATGTAATAATAACGAAAAGCGTAGTGATAAGGCTAAATATAAAAAAGAGATGAAGGAAGGTTTTTGGTTGTTGTTTGAGACACGTTGTTATCGATTAACGCATAACCTTAAGCTTATAACATTATATAGTACAACTAGGCCAATCCGAATTTGGTCTTATCGGGATCCTTGTGATAGTTCGGATTTCTGCGTCGAATTTACCAACACAATTGGACCTTTGTTTCAAATTTTGAAGATTACAATATGCAGATGTTTAGTTTATGCAGAAACCGTTTGCAAATTATAATTATCTATATCTATAAGGATAAGCAATCAAAAAATAGGTTGAGCTCATTTTATTGAAAAGGCCTTCTTTTGCGGAGGTTTATTAAATATATATCGTTCGGCTTGACATGTGAATATCCAGGCACCAGCGCTGGTGGAAAATATTAGGTTAGGTGCTTCATAGGGCGGACAACGCACAATGATCCTACATATGGCAACGTAGAGTTAAATATTTATGTTCACACTCCCAAATTTTCAGATATCGGTAGTAGTTAAAGAAGGAAATAAATTGCTGAAAATTAAAAAAAAAACGTTATCAACATCCTTTTTCAACCATCCTTAAATAATGTAACACTTTTCACATTTATTTGCTATTTACTTTTTTTATTTGTATCTCTTACTTTTGAGCAGCTGACAATGTTGACATCCATTAAGAAAATTGCATTTCATTTAATTTTTATTTATTTTTCCTTTTCTTCTGACATATATTTATACTACTTTGTAGGTAACTTGTATGTATGTGGTTGGCCTTAATGCTTCGAACTCGAAGAAAAGTAGTTAAAGTAAAAACTTTACCAAACTGCAATCAAGAAAAATACATACAAGACATAGTGAAGCAAAGTGAAGTCGGCAAGACGAATGACGAAAGGCTAAAATGCATTGACAAAGGGAAAAATGAACGACACACGAACGATGTGCGCGCAGCGAAGTAGAGCAATGAACCAATCAATATAAAAACAAACGGCAAGAAAAAAAAAACTTTTTTATAGTCGTCAATGCATAGGCATGCATGTATGTTTCACATTAACTTGTGTGTGAGTTTGTATGTGTCAGCATAGAAGCGTTACCAACTATCTGTCTCTTCAGTAGGCAAACAATTTGTTGCAACGACCAAGAAGCCGCCACGCAAGAAGGCAAAAAACATTAAAACCAAAAGTAAAATCAAATACAAAAAATCAGATGAAAGCCGATTTCATGGCGAGCGAAAAATTGGTCTATGACATAAAATACAAAAAATAATGGCATGGCAACAACAAAAACCACTACAAAAGCAGTGCGAACGAAAAACAATATCAGTTGGCTATAACAATAAGCCCAAATAGCTGGGTGGTTTTGATGTAGCCAAATAAAATACACCCCTACATAAGCGCAAAATGGCAGCTAAGCTTTTGTGCCAACAGAGAAGAAGTATGTAGATATGTAGCAAAAAGTAGTTTGCAGTTAACTGCTAATGCTGGCTGGCGGCTACTATGGCAGCCTTTTGCAGCCAAATGGCAGGCAGACGTCCTCCACCTACGCGTCTCTTTGAATAAATAAGACACGTTCACAGAACGAGCGGACCGATTCTCAGCGAAAGCTAATGACGTTGCCTTGTCTGCCTTGCTCTTACACAATCGGCTGGCTGGCTTGCTGGCTTGCTGGCTATCTCTGACCGCTCTTCATGGTCTTGATGTTAACGACAAATAGCCATGATATGCGGCTTAAGCGTGCAACGAATAGTTGGCAACATTACGGGTGCAACAACTACATACATACATATTTAGAGTGGCGGCATAAAAACAAATTGCTGACGGGTTGACTGTGGAAAGAGAGGCGTGGAAGAGGAAATGTGATTCACAACGTGAGTGGCAATAAGAAACATCAATAACTCCACGCTGACGTTGACTTTTTCATCCAGATATTTGAAAATTCTTTTGACTGGCATTTGGCCAAATCGACAGACTCAACAAAAAAGGCTAAAATAAGTGACTAACTAACAAACTACGCTGATTGGATTGTTAGTTTTAGTGGTCTGACGGTTTTTTAGATTTGCGGAAAGTAGCACAGAAAATGTGGTCTGTGAAACTATGCTGGTCAAGCTGGAGTTCACGTGCTTACATACATACATAAATATGTACTTAATTGTATATACATGATTAAATTAGATAAAAATATAAGGGACCACCATGACTATGATATTTGGGGGAAATATTTTGATATTTTCCAGTGGCAAATACTTGAAAATGACTGAGTTTAAGGCACTTATTCACGTTGGAATTTCAAAGAAATTTTATGTACACTGCCGGCAAAATGTATTGGCACAGCTGCCTTTTACAATATATGCAACAATTTTTATTGTAATATTTTTTCTAAAATTTTTTATAAAAAATGGTTCATACCACAACAAAAAAAAAGCATAAAAATGTTATTTCTAAACTTTGTGCAAAACTCGCGAAAATTCAGCAAATTTTTAACTTTTTAATCAGATTTTTTGAATTTTTTTGAGTATGCAGATTTGTAGCCAAATCAATTTTATTGTCAAATTAGAAGTTCCAAATAGCTAGGAATTACCGTTGATTTTTGGGAATTTTTTTTCACGCCTTCCATAAAAAAAAAAAATTCGAAAATACTTTGTATGGAAAAATGCAAAATATCTTCTGAAAAATCAATGCGATTTTTGACTAACTCTGAACTTGTATTTTTTATAGAAAACTTAATGGGCTATATAACTGCACTTTTAAGAAAATTCGAAAAAAATCTGATTACAAAGTTAAAAAATTGCATGAAAATTTATTGAGTTTTCCGAGTTTTGAACAACGTTTAGAAATTATATTTTTGTTTTTTTTTTTGTGGTAAAACGAACTATATTTTTATAAAAAATTTGCGAAAAATATTACAATAAAATTTGTTGCATATATTGTAAAAAAGCAGTTGTTGCAATACTTTTTGCCGGCAGTGTAAGAAATATTCTCTTTATTCCCAAA
>NW_023458555.1:28776827-28782764 GCF_013731165.1 Rhagoletis pomonella | reverse complement strand
CAATACTTTTTGCCGGCAGTGTAAGAAATATTCTCTTTATTCCCAAATGGACTTCTTTATCACTGTTGCTGTACCAAACTTATTCTATTCGGATGATTACAGGCCCGATAGAGTTTCTCCCCGGGCCGGATTTTCAAGGGGGCCCAGATTTTTTCTAAAATTTAGTCAGATGATAAAAGTTTCAATATTTTGTTAATTTAATAAATTTGAATATTAAGTATTCACATTTCACAGCGCAATTTTGTCAAAATAACCGCCTCTTTTACTACCTTTACGTGCAGTGACAGCGTTTCCAGCCCATCTCAAAATTAGTTTTTAGGGTCCGGTGTAGAATTTTTCGCGACTCACCACGCAAGTAATGAAAGTCCTTGTTCCACCAACAGGCTTACGGCTAATAGGTGGACGAGACGGACAAGCCTAATCAAATCTGGCACTTAGGGCGGAGGTAAAATTAGCCACCGCCTCATCAATGGCTTGAGTGGTTCGTATCCTAGGTGGCGTCGTGTTCTGGTGGCCAAGCTCCTCCCTAAAACATGGCAGTCTATTTATTTCAAGTTTTGTATTGGCGTCGAGCAGATAGCATCCTCGGCAAGTTGAAACTCGATGTACCAGTGGTCCGAGAGTGAATCTTCCTTCAGGACTCTACAGTTTAGGACTGACCATCCTAACTGAGAGTTAGATAGGGTAAGATCAATCACTTCATTTTTTCTAGGCGTAAAAAATGTTGGCTTAGTGCCCACATTCAAGATACTGAGCTCTACTTGAAAGAATATGCTCGGAAAGCCGATCTGCGCTCGCGTTGCACTTGCACTCGACGTTCCTCTTCTCGCAGACTCGCCGTCTTCCCCTGCGGTCGCGGCAACAGGGATTTGTATGGCATTGGTTGGTGTCGCAAAAGTGTTCCTTCTCTCCCAGCGTTCGCCAGCAGATTTTGATGTGTGCATCCACCAAAGTCCCGCTGATTTCACGAGTAGCCTCCGTAGACCTGGGCCACGTACTGGATGCAAAGGCAGAAGCAGTTCGGTCAGCCACACAAGAGGGCTTCACCCTGCTTGCGTTTCGCCCTCCGATTCTTCCTTCTTTTTCTCCTCTTCCGGGTTTGTAAAAGAGGACCAACTGCGTTATTGAAGGATCGTTGGCACCGAGCTGCTTCTCGACCCACAACCCCTGCAAGAGACTAACCCCCTTGTAACTTTGAAGAAGAGGGGATTGACGTTACATTCCCACTTTCCTACAGGATGCGCTCCTGGTCTAGGGCGCTAGGGACTTTGGCAATGGTTGGGGCATCTAGAATCCGTGCCCCTGCCGAAAATGTGGATGGATTTCCACAGATACTACTAAAGTAGTTTAAAGTAATGCCGCTTTTTTAGCTTTGAGCCTTCTTAAACGCCTTTCTTTTGACAGCCATATTGCAACAAAGGATTTATCTTACCAAATTACCTAAACTGCAAATGTGTCACATAAATTTCAAGAATTGGTATGTAAATTAATATTATATTAAGGGAAATGCATACAATTACAAGATTTGGTTAAATTAAACTAAAATTTACGGCCACAACCCCAGGAAAAGGATGACAGTCATTGAGTGCTACAAACGTATTAGTTACTCGTTAGTGCAAAAGAAACAAATTTTACTTAAAAACAAAGAAGAAGAAGAATTGCTCAGCAAAAGTTCAGCTTTAAGTTAAAAGAAAAAAGTGTTGAAAAGTATTGCCTTTAATTTTCAACAGCCGTAATGTGCCGCAAATCCGAGCATACATACCACCTACACGTGTAGACATATCCCCTATGTGTATATGTATGCATGTATGTACCTAAAAACGCCAATGCGAATAATTTGCAAAGATACGTTTGTTTGTGTATGCGTTTCAATTTAAGTCGTCGCGTGTCAGCAACAAGGCACCACAACAACTTATTTTTTTTTTTATTTTTTTTAGTTGTATAGTTGAGACAGCCGACCGGTATTTTTCTATGCGCCAAGCCAAGCCAACCTTTAAAAAATTTCACTTTCCTTTCAACGACAACATCTTTCATTTTGCGTGCAACTGCAGCCATCGAAACTTGCCACAAGTGCAATTATTATGAACGGTAAATGTTGGCGTGTTGTTGTTGTATATTTGTGTGCGTTTACAAAACTCCTATAGTATATTTCATGCTATTGTTATTGCAATGCATTTTTTTTACTTGTTTGTTGCCCGGAGACGATTTTGGTTTTTGTTGTACAATTGTTATACAATTTGCACTACCTGCACTACTGACCTACTTCAATAGGCAGTCGAAGAGCGGGCAAACAGGCGACGCAGTAGGCGTAAATTTTGTTGTTGCTGGCACACTTTTCGGGGCATTTTTTATTTTGTGTTACTTGATTGCTTTTAGTGGAAATATATACATTAGACTGCATCGCTGCCATACAAAAAAAAAAAAATAAAAAAAAATCGGTACTGTTTTTCTACTGGATTTATAAAATATATTATATTTGTAGACTTCTGCCAAAAAAACTTGGAGAAATATTAAGATTTACGTGAGCTGCGCCGATTTGTAAAATACTTCCAAACATTGATTTTTTTTGAAAACAGTTTTTTTAAGTCTTTAAAAAAAATCACCTCAGATGAAAAAACAAATTAGATATGCCTAAAAAATTTGCGTAAAAATATTTAAAAAAAATGTTTAACGGAATCATAATAATGATAATTTTGATGCTGTTTTTGAAACTTTTTCAAAGACTGGTTTAAGAAAAACTTGAACAACTCAGCCAAACCTTTACCAATTGAGATTTATGAGTTTTTTTTTCACCCGTTTTATTCTTTGCAATAAGCTCGTTCAAAGTATGAAAGAGTAAGGTAAGATGAACGAGTGTCATTTTATGTTGAATTAAGATGTGTTGGTATTTGATAAAAAAAATAAATAATTGGGACGTGAATGAGTTTTTTTTGCAAAGAACTAAAAAATGTGAGAAAATACCTTTCCAATGGTACCTCATAAGTCCCTCTGGAAAAACCGCCACTTTTTTTGTGATGCAGTCTAATGTAGGTATATACATACCCTAAATTTAAACGAAATGTTTGTATGAGTGTGCGTATGTATGTTTGCGGCTAAAAGCGAACAAAATTTTAAAGGTAGGCAAAAGTGCAATAACTACGCCTATGATTTACCAAAGCGCCATATAATGTATGCTCATGGATGTATGTAGGTTTGAAATGGGTTTTCGCTGCCCGCTTAAGGCGTTTGTGTAATAAACTGCCAACACGTAACTTTAAGATTGTTGGCAATTTAATTTAATTTAATTTTTCTCATTGCTTAATAAATAAGTTAAGTACAGTGGTTATGTCGGCTCAGGAATTTATTGGACTACATAATCTTCTGATCACAGGCGCAAATAAATGTTCATTTCCAACTGGCATTCAGCTTACTATATCTGGTTTTTGAAAAATTATATTTAACACCCGCCAATTTTGCTCAGTGTTTTGCAAATCTTTTCCGAACTTAAAGATGATGTAAGCAGAAGAACATTTCAAAAAATCAATCCAAGCTGACATTGAAAATGCACCCTGATTCCCAAGGCTGTAATACTTCCAGACGCTTTAAATTGCCCACAGAGTCTCGAAAGGTGTAAAAGAAATATTTATTAGGGGCCAGTTATCGAACTTAGTTCATGACTACAAAGGTGCATGTCAAGTGATTAGGCCAAATATTTTATTTATTTATTTCTTTAATGCTTTGATACTTTAGTTAATCGAGATTGCTTACATGGATGATATGTATGTAGAAAATATTACTCATACGCCCTGTACACAGTTTAGGTAATAATTAAGACAATGCTACTCAATCCCATTTTTTATGCGATTTCAATCAATACTAAATAAAAGCTCGCTGATAGTTTGGAAACATGCTAGGCAAAGTCATGGGTAGGAGGGAAAAAATTGTGAACATGAACTCAAGCCAAGAGGCAACAATGGTGGTTTTCACGTGCAAACAATTGCTCGAAAAATAAAACGGTGGCTAAAAAGTGTATACCCTACTTTAACCGAAAAGCATTGGAAATCGTTGGTAATCACCACAACACCCAGCAGCATATTGCAGAAATCGTGAAAGAAACTTTGGAGGAACTTTCTAAACTTGGAATCAGCAGGATGTTTTAAATTTGGAAATTGGGGAAATTCTGAAAATTTAAAATATTATAAAATTATTAAATTTCTTGAGATTTCTTATTTTTAGGATAATTTCCAAAATTTCAAAAACTATCGAAATCCGGGAGATTCTAGAAATTTTGGTAAAGCGAGAATATTTTGAAATGTACAAAATTATGAGATTTTAGAAATTTTTATATTTTCCAAAATTTTGAGAATTTTATATATTCCTAAAATGTAAAAATGTGAAACATCACAAATTATCGAAAAATTCTTATGTTCATGGTACTTGTGTATAAAAAATTGAATTTTTTTAGAATTCTAAAATATAATAACATTTTTGAAAAATTCCAGAAATTTTCCACTTTTCGGAACGTTTCTAAAACTTTGTATTTATATAACAAAGTTTGAGAAATTAAAACTTTTTTAATCAGTGGCCAAACATTTTTTGAACCTTTAAGAATTACAAAAATTTTTTAATTTTCAAAAAGGACGAGATATGAAAATGTTTTCAACATGCGAAAACTTTTAATTTCGTCTGATCAATTTTGTCTATTCGACACTTTTACTTAGAAAAAATTTGTTAGAATTCCTGCAATTCACAAAATTTTAGAAAAATAACAATTTTCTAGAAATCTAGTATTCATCATTATATTGAATTATTGTGATTTACTAAAATTTCACAAAGTTTTGAAAGTTTTGAAAATTTTTTTTTGGAATTCCAATTAAGTTATTTAAGGTGGAAAACTGCATGAAATTCTAAACTATCAAAACTCTAAAAATTTTCAATTGCGGTAATTTTTAAATTTATATACACGATATATGTTGAAAAAATTTGTGAAAATCAAAATTAATAAAACTCAAATCGCACGTTTATTAGTATACGGAATTATTTCAAAATTTCAATGTTTTGTGCGAAAACGCAATCAAAGTTTTGTAAGTTCGTACAATTGGTATACCAAGGGACAGATGGAAAGACACATATCTTCGCAATTATTTTTTTTTTTGAAGTTTAGTCATTTGTTAGGCTGAGCATATTCTCCTTATGATGCTTACTCATGTGTGATGAAAACTTCAAAAACTTGACTTTTAAATTACATCTCTTTATTGTTAAACGAGCGATATGATTCTTTAAACATTTGAAAGTCAAATATGAAAATGGGTCAAGTGACGACGCCTGTCCGTAAACCATAAACTGAAAACAATTCGCACTATTTGTCCCATACCAATGATGGAATGCTTCTTATATTGATAATTAAGATAGCCACTTACTTAACAGGTTAGGTGATCCACATTTTATGTCGACAACATTTTTTACAACTCTTGGTATTACGAAAATGATTCTGAGCAACAGCGAAGTACCGTTAGCTAACAAATACTTCGCATTTGCTACATAAACAAATAAATACTTGATAAGTTGATAGCACCTTCAAGCAAAATATCCTCAAAATCCTTTCGGAATTGTATCAGGAACAAAAGGCGTCAGAGCTTTGTATGCCTTGTATGCGATTCGGCTTACATAGATTGTAACAAGCAGGTTATTACTAAAAATATTTTTTCAATGTTATTGTGGCTTGTTATCATTTTATTTTTAATATTTTTATTGAGCTTTGTACCACGATTGTTTATTAGGAAAAATTGAAAAAGCAACAAAGTCTAAGCGGTAGAAGTTATAGCACCATTTCGGAGATCACCACATCTCCTCATCAGACTTCTTTTTCTACCGCTTAGACTTTGTTGCTTTTTCAATTTTTCCTAATAATCAATCGTGGTACAAAGCTCAATAAAAATATTAAAAATAAAATGTTAA
>NW_023458555.1:28771492-28776817 GCF_013731165.1 Rhagoletis pomonella | reverse complement strand
TGGTGATCTCCGAAATAGTGCTATAACTTCTACCGCTTAGACTTTGTTGCTTTTTCAATTTTTCCTAATAAACAATCGTGGTACAAAGCTCAATAAAAATATTAAAAATATTTTTTGTTTTATAAACGCTTTCAATCTGGTTCTCCCTTCTCTAGAGTCTAGAGTAATTCACCATTCTAAGGCTCCAGAGTTGAAAAAAACTCGAAAATTATTTGCATAGTACTATTGAGCCACATTTTCTTTAGGGAGATATTTGAGTATTTTGTAAGAATGAAGAGAACTCAGTGGCTTATTTTGACAATATCTAATAAAGTCCGAACTGAATTCTTTACATGAGTTTGATCTGCCAGTTGATATATTAACTACTACCTACTTAACTAAAGACATACCATACCGCTTGTCCAGTCAAACTATAAATTCACTATGCCATAGAAAATACTCGTAGTTCCAATTCTATGCTTAACAGGAATACAACTTTTGTGAGCATACACACAATACATAAATTTATGTTTGCTTATATTGTATGTATGTAAGAGTATATGAATAAAATTAAATCAAGAAATCCCACCAAACTATTAATCTTACTAACAAAATGAAAATGGTAATTGTTTTAAGTCTGGCTTTAATAACTATTGTACGTTATATCAAATGTAGATGGTTTTAGATTAATTAATTAATGCGCACATGTTTATGATTATGTACACTTAAAGCCTCAATAAAAACATTTCAAATAAAAAAAATATACATAAGCGCCACTTAACAAAGGTGCCCAACTAAAGTTTATGGATATATACTCGTATGAAAAATTCAGCTTTACGCGCATGTATATATATACATGGTTAGGTATTTACATTTGTATGTATATATGTACACCAGTTTGTGTAGATATTTATGTACATATATTAATTACGCACGAGATTAGTTACATAAACACTAGAAACGGAGCAAACACACATGGAGCGCAGTAACAAATTTGTTCATATTGATGTGCCATTTTATTATTTATTTGTAAATGTTTTAGTGGCTGTACATGCACAGGTCCTTCAAAATTTATGCCAATGTCTCTCAAAGCGCTGCTCCTGATTCTCATTAAAGCTGGACTGAAAACTGAAGATGGCCTACTTTTTCCTTTTGATATTCATCTCTGTTGGCATAGCATTCTTATATGGAAGGCAATAAGCCAGCGCCCGCCACGGACAGCGCCGAGTCCGGGCTTCCTTTCCAGGCAAGTATTGATGACCAACAATTCTGATAACACCAACTGGTAAGTGGACGCCATTCAATTGTATTTTGTATACCAGATCCACATTCGATTAGTTTTTCAAAGACGTCGGACCTAAGATATATAATACATATCTGAGAAGATGTCAAGCCGATCGTTTTGCATCTGACGTGAATTTCTGTGCTTTACTAGCGGACGGCCCTCGACAGTAGCAAACATTCCTAGATGGCATGTAATATCTACTCCTAACGAATCTTCTAAAAGTATTTCTTTAATTCCTTGCACGCACCTTAAGGCAGCTGTATATAAGTTATATATTTTGGGTAGGTATATGCTTAAGAGTCGGGTCTACATGGCATCATGCGACCAAATAGTTGTGAGTGGTATACCCATAGATTTATATACATACTTTTACTTATGCATAGAAAAATTATAAGTAAAAATATTGAAAACCATTTTTCGTGTTTATATCGAGAGCCACCAGACAACTGTTGCATTTCAAATTCGAATCTATCTTCACACGAAAACCACACTGTTCTGTTACCTTTATCACCTTTGAATATATTTTATTGATAACCTGATGCATTCTTGAGTTTTCGCAATTTAAATACATGTTTAAATGTATGTACAATAAAGTGGTCCAAAAATGTATGTAAAAAAATAAGGTCGCATTTTTAATGCCGCCACCCCCTAGGATTGTTATATACCTGAAAAAATATACCCACATTTTTTTTATTTTGAAATAAAAAATAATTTAGCTAGTGCTCAAAGCGTTCAAAGTTTTCCATGTATTTTATATGCAGAAAAAACATCTTTTCATAGAAATAGTGTAGAATTCTTTAAAATCAATATTTTTCGATCGAAAAACTTTACTTATCTTCAGGAGATTTCCAGTAATAATACTCAATTCTTTCTTCAACAATTTTTTCATAGGAACTATATTTTATAGGTCCTCCAAAGCCCTTAGAAAATGCAATGGGGGGACCAATAAAAAATCTTTAATCATAAAAAATTGTTCAATAAATAATTGGATATTAATACTGGAAGTCTCCTGAAAAGAACCACAGTTTTTTGATCGAAAAATTTTGATTTTCAAGAGTATTTCAACGCAATTTTTTTTCCATATAAAATACATGGAAAACTTTGAGCGCTTCGAGCACTCCCTAAATATTTTTTGATTTTAAATAAAAAAATAGGGGTATATTGTTTTTCGATATAGATCAATCCTAGGGTGTGCCGGCATTAAAACTCTGACTTTATTTTATTGGACCACTCTAATGTACATATGTACATATAAACGAGTTGCCTAATAAAAAAGTGAACACACAAAAAAAAACCAAACACCATAAAAAACACACATTTAACCATAATACCGACCACGCGTGTATGCCACTTGACTTTCGTAGAAAATGTCAATTGTTTGAAAGATTTTAATTTGCGATAGTTAAGTGAATTTATGGCTAGGACCTTGAAGTGTTATTGTCAACATGACACTCTGCGTTAGCTTTTGCTGTCGCTGCTGAAATGGCTACATGGAATTTCGATGAACGCATTCTCTTGCCACTAGCGCGATAATAAATCAGTGCACGAGCAACCCATTCACCATTTACGATTTAAGAATTTGCCATAAACTTTCCCACAATTCTGTCAAGAATAGTAAATTATTTTTATGCTACAATTTTTTAATTCTTTCATGTTTTGACTCAAAAAAATTTGCATATTTCTTAAGGTTTCCACTTTCGGAAAATAATCATTATTATTTATTTCGGGTCAAAGTTTCAGTTGGTTGCGTCTCTATGGAATTTTAAGTTTTATAAGTATTTAACACAGCCTTAAAAAATTTTACTTTTTTTGATATTGAACCAAATCTTTAATTCCTAATGTTATTGGACTCGCTGGACCCGAAACCTGAGGTCCGTTAACCTCCATAATGTCAGGCTCGAAGTCATTTTTAAGTGCAAATATAAAACCCAATAATAATTTTTGTTTACTGTGCGAAAAAATTTAAGTCATAAAATAATCATTATTTCAGATCGAAAAATAAAATCTACTTTACAAAAATTTCTTTTGAGCAAAAATAGTCCTTTAGTTTAATTATTTATGAGCAAAAAAATAAAAATCCTGAAACAATGATTATATGCTGATTTAAATCATTTTAGTTATAACTATTACCATCCTTGCTTAAATTGTATGCTCTATTTATTTTTTTATGCACATACACATAAACATTTAATCAACATAGCCACGAAACTTACCGCCATAAACGACACATGTCACTTCCAGACTGCCGCCTTCCTCGTACGGACCGGCGCGCGATTCTATCCGCATGTGGCGTTCGTTGAAAATGGTTGGCTGTTGTGGTGGCACTGAAATTAAATTAAAACAAGAAAACGCGAATGTTAAGCAAAAGCAAAGCAAAGGAATTTTAATACGGAAAACATGTTATATGTACGTATGTATATGTGTACATATGTCTGTATATTTCCTAAAGACACTTACCCACAACTTCCAAATTGACATTACTATTTCTAGTCTGCGAGAGTTTGAAGTCAACTCTGCAACGGAAATTCCCTGCATCCTTTTCCTGTTGATAAGGAAACAAAATTTATTTATGAGTATATATCTGAGTTCTATGTGAAAAATCTGTATTGATATTCTAAATTCATAATTATGATTATACTCGATAAGTTGATTAGCACTCTTACAACTAATAGTGACTCAAACAAATGACCAAAATAAATAAATACTCATACAAATTTTTAGCTAAATTTTTTTTTCTTACTTTTGTATAAAAATATCGTCTAAACTTTAACCCAAACCGTGTAAATCACAGTTTCAAACTTTATATAAAATTTAGGAAATTCAAAAAATTAAAATTTTTATTCTGAATTTTTAGAAAATTTTTGGGTATGCAGTTTTTAGCCCATATTATTTTAGTCTAATAAAGTGCAAGTTTCAAACGCCTAAAAAATTGCATTGATTTTTGCGAATTTTTTTGGAGGCTACTTTTTCGGATTTTTTAATATGACAAGCGCAATTTACAAAAACTTGCGTTGATATTTTGAAATTTTGTTGCTGACGGTCGCCCTCGTTTTATTTCATAAGAAATTCATACTTATATGAAAAAAGTGCAACAATCCGTTATTAAAAAAAATTCTCAAAAAACAACGCGATTTTTTAGCCGTTTGAAAGTTGCACTACATTACACTAAAATTGTATGGTCTATAAAACCGCATACCCAAAAATTTTCTAAAAATTCAGAATAAAAAGTAGAAATTTTTGATGAAAGTGTGTTGAATTTTTTCTAAATTTTGTATAAAGTTTGAAACTTGGTTAAAGCTTGCACGATATTTTCATATAAGAATAACAATGAAACATTTAGCTCGAAAAACATTCCGAATATTTAAAGAAAATCAACACGTGGTCATTTGTTTTAGTCACTGTATGTATATGTAATATAAAATGATTAAGCTTTTTTTCGTTTTTTAGTTGTAAATCTTTGGCTAGCAACAATTTTAAAATACAAATTTTGAGACGATCAACATACCTTCACTGGATTTATAATCAATTCAGCTGGCTCTTTGTGTGTGCGAAATACAGCTCGATCTTCGAGCACTTCCTCATCTCGCCAATGCGAAGGCGTACCCGCATGCGCACCACGTGTATCATAACTGTAAGAATGCGAGAAAAAAATAATTTATATGTATAAGATATTGTTGTCGTCTACATATTAAATATCGTAATATCGTTTGACTGAGAAATCGAAATCCAGGGAGGGTGTGTTGAAAATTATGAACCAAAATGTCCCCGCAAGGACTATTATGAATAAAACTGGGCTTTGAAAAATATTCAAAGGCTATTGAATTTGACATCCTATTGAATTAATATGCCTATGTATTTCACCAAAAGTTGCATAAGCTTTAAATCTAGTATCGCTATTTGTTATTTAAATTCAATTGGGATTTACATATGGAGCATTTCGGCCTAATTCGGACACCATTCTTCTTTTGCAAATTTTTTGTGTTATGTGAACAATTGAGAGAGGCCTTCCTGATTTTTCTTTGTCCAGCCGTTTTCGAAATGTCGATTTTTGAAAAAAAAAA
>NW_023458555.1:28769279-28771482 GCF_013731165.1 Rhagoletis pomonella | reverse complement strand
CTTCTAAAGGATCCGCAGAGCAACATTTGTGATTTGCATAAGCGGTTTAGATACGATGGATCAGTTTAAAGATATTTAACAAATTTTAATGGTGAAGGCCTCTAAAATATGTTTGGTATTACGATTAACGAGTATAGTTACTCAGCTGAAGAATGAAAAAAAACTCAGTGGTATTAATCAGGCGTAGCTTCTTCAATGTTAAGCATAAGTTATAGGGTTTAAGTAGGAAACTAAAGGTGCAAAAAAAAAGTCTGCATACACATATGTAGCTACTTATCAAAATGTTATGCCACTTCAACCCATATCCGTACAAACTCTGCACTTTTTTTTTTAAATAAAATCACCTAAATACGGGAGAGAGCCCTCAACTTTACTTCAACTGTTGCGATTTTCACTGAAAATCTCAATTCTATACATATCTATTAAAATAGACCGTATCACTTAAAGCATTTCACTCACAAACCAATATGCCAATCAAGACCATAAAATTGAAATGAATTTATGTACTTACCTATAAATTGGAAGATTATTCTTATACCAAACGACCAGTAAAACTTTATCGTCTGGCAAACTGGAACCGACATCGCATTTAATTTGCGCTGAAGTATTGACCAGTACGCGCAGGATCTCACCATCTGAAACAAAAATAAGAAGAAGAGAAATGTGAAAGTAGCAGTTGCTAGCAAATTTCTGGCAATAGTAAAATATTCAAAAATGTCATAGAAAATCTTAAAGCGCATAGAGCTCGCTTTAAAGTATGTATGTATCTATGTATATATTTATATTCGCAAAAAATATATATGCCATAAATACAACCTACCGAAAGGGACAATAAAAAATTCGCGACGCAACAAATTGAAGTAATAAATAAATATAAATATATTAAGCAAATAAATAAATCAATAAAAAAAAAATTATCGAAAAGTCAACTCTAAAATAAATGGAAACAAATGCGCGCAATAAGTCAAAATTAAATGCGAGCATAAATGCACGCAATACACGCGACGCACACGCGCACGCACTCTGTAAACTCTATACAAGTATATTTTTTTGTGTTTTTTCGCTTTTTTTTAAATGTATATTTGTAAGCGCAATCTGTTAGGTAGCGGTGTTTTATTCACTTTCGACTTAAATTGATTGCAACACAATTTAGCCAACTACGAGTTTATATATATATACATATGTATGTATGTACATAAGGGTGGTCCAAAAAAAATTCAAACTGTAAAGGTCTCACCACTAGTATTTTTCTAAATGGCTAAAAGAGTAACCGCATTTTATTGTTTAAAAAATAAGTATATTAAAACTGTCGCAAAGCGTATTCTTATTGGAAGTCTCCTAAATAGAAAAACAGTTTTCCGATCGAAAAGCAGATAATGATTTACAAGAATTCTATACCATTTCCACGAAAAAGTGTTTTCCCCCATTTAAAATATATATATATGAAAAACTTCATGGGCTTTGAGGCAATTCCAAATATCTTCTTTTTTAAACATTTCGAAAAATCCTTGGGATGAGAGCTTACGATTATAAACTTCCACCCACCCCCTTATGTATTTTTGGACCACTCTAATGTACAAACGGTTGCTGCGTGCTTACTCTGCTTGTTGCTATGTGTAGTGGCTTTTTGTTTCTTTTTTGTTTTCGCTTTGCCTTTGGTGTTCGCTTTCTTTGTGGCAAGTATATTGAAACAAGAAAGCTTGTCAAAAGTGTCAAACAATGTAAAAAAAAAGTTATTATTTATTACAAAAAAACAATGCCAAAGTGGTTGAATGCCAGAGGAGAGTAAACGATCCAAACCAACTAAATAAGTTAGCCAGTAGAAAGTTGCTGTGGAGAGTGACAGAAAAATGTGCTAAAGCTTTTATGAAAGATTTTGAAATAAACTTAACATTATTAAGAGATATCTGGAGATATAAGAAGAAATAAATAATCTGGTTTCTAGTCTTGGACAAGATATGTATCTACAGCCCTGTGTCCAAAGTATTTTTGGTGGGAATTTCGGGACAAACATTTTTTTTTTTTTTTCGCTATATCCGCGGCGATTACAGTCGGATCTTAAAGTATGATATACCGATTATTTTTGTATTGATGGGAAATTTTTTATTTTTTTTGGCTCACAGTTCATTGATCTCAACTTCCCCGTTGAAGTACTTTTCCAACAGATCTCAGTTTTTATCAATCTAATATCAGTAAATTAAAG
>NW_023458555.1:28757885-28769269 GCF_013731165.1 Rhagoletis pomonella | reverse complement strand
TTTTTTTTTCTTCACTCTGACCCTACCTGCTTTCTTATTCAGCCCTTAAGCAGCGCATTTAATGCCAAGTCAAGGCAAAACTTTTACCCTGCTGTAGCTCACTCTTTAACACAAACATACATACATATTTATATATGTACATGCACATACACTTATGGGCTGATGTAAATACAATTATTATATTAGACAGCCAAACAAAATTTTGACACGCGCCTGGCGATAGGCTTAGCATTAAGATGGTCCAGAAACGCACGTCAGAAAATAAAGTCGGCAATTTAATATTATTTCTTTTTTTATTTCGAAATCAAAGCAATATATAGAGTTCGCTTAAAACGCTCAAAGTTTTCCATGTATTTTATATGAAAAACACTGTTTTTCGTAGAAGTGGTGTATATTTATTTAAAATTAACATTTTTCGATCGGAGAACTCTGCTTCGCTTCGGAAGGCTTCCAGTAATAATACCTAATTTGTTTGTTTTATCATTTCTTAATATTATCTAACTATTTTTTATAGGTCGCCCAAAAACCTCAAAAAATGGTCAAATAAGTAATTGGGTATTTTTACTGGAAGTCTCCGATCCAAAAATATTAATTTGAAAAAAATACATCATTTCTACGAAAAACTATTTTTTCCCCCATATAAAATACATGGAAAGCTTTGAGCGCTTTAAGGGACCTCTATATATTATTTTGATTTCGAAATTAAAGAAAAGAAACAGGGGTATGTTCTTTTCGGCAAAGATCAATCCCATGAGGTGAGAGAACTAAAATTCCGACATTAGCTTTTTTGGAGCACCCTATTATACAAACATATCTACTACATATATAATAATACATGCACGCATGTAAAGAGTGCTCCCTAAGAATCAAAGAGTAGTCCGTAATTAACCGAAATTCACATTGTGATATCCTAGGCCAGGACCAAATACATACTCCAGCTCTGCATTACATCAGAGTAGCACAAAACTACTCCAAGGGATAACTCCATGCAGTACCTCTGGTGTAGAGACACAAGTTGGTCTGCTACTGCATTACAGAGAAGCATTTTGTAAGTACTCCAATATGGGACAATTGGACGATCTATGTAGTACAAAGATTTTTGCAGGGTATGTATGTACATATGTACAACTATGAGTAAAAACGTGCGCGTAATTGATGTGACCGTGAATTCGCTGAGCTTACACTATTTTCTTGCTTCGTCGCCCCTCTAAGGCGATTCACCGCTAGCCATTAAAAGGGTTCGAGTGCAATTCGCAGGTGTTTGGTATTAATTTGCTTGACATTTACGCAATTTTTGGCTAACTTTTATGAAATGCTAAGACATTTTTCGTCTAAACTTTATTTGGAATTATTTTCGTAGAACATGCAAACTTATTAAGATGAATTGTTTTGACTTTTGCAAAACTTTTATTGCGAGACTTACGTACGCCTTTGTGTGCATGTCTATGATGGTGTGTGTATGTTGTTTTGCGACAAAGTTTAAATGAATTTTAAGCTTAAATTACTTAAAATATTTAAGTTGCTTAGACTTTGCATTTCTTAGAATTTTCTTAGAAGAGCCCACGTCGGAGTGTCAGACTCTTATTTCTATTAATTTAAGATACTTTTTAAATCTTCTAAAAATGTCAATCTGTTCGTTAGATGAGCGTTAAGATCTAAGTCCATGCGAAATAGACTGAAAATCCTTAGGCCTACGACAACCCTGGCTACATAAATCACCCGTATGTGAACTGAATGATTTTTTTTTGGAAAATTCGAACAAACCTAGGACCTTAATTACTTTACAGTGACAAAGCTTGTTCTTTTTTAAGGAACTTGTTCCACGGAGAGGCTGAGCATCAGAGCAAGAACGGGCAAAATCGTTTTGTTACTTCCTCTACATATTTTCCATGTGACTCTTTCGCAGTGTCACATAGCTATTAGCGATGCAGATCGTAAAACGGAGAGCCTGGATATATTAGGAAAAGCTCCACTGGAATGACTGCTTCGCTAGAGAATCAAAATGATTCAAAGGTAGGCTTGGGGGCCGCCTGGACATCGCAATGGGTCTTTGAGGCCTCCGTGTGAACTCTTCTCAGAGCTGCCCGCCTAAGCTAATATTACATTTACATTGAACCCAAATGCGTCATTTGGGGGAGAAAACATAAATGCGAAGCCAAATTACGCATTTCCCCATACAAATTCGCATTTCTAAAATCACGCATTTGAACGCATTTAAACAAAATCACGAAGAAAATGCGTTCCAATTGCCGTACTATTTTATTGAACTCACTCAGAAACAAAAGTTCCACAAAAGCTTTTGTTTGTCTTTGACATTTGGAATTTTTCAAAATCAAAACAAAGACAACGAAATGAATAAATCTTTGAAATTTGCATATAAAAATTGTTAATTCTACATAACCTTTACACATTTTAAGTTTAATCAATAATTGCCTTTTTGTGTCCAAAATGTGTTAAAAAATATAAGGCATGCAGTGTTTGTTTACATTCCTTTTGTTTTCGTTTTCCCTTTTCAATTGATGAGAAGTCAAAGGAAATGCGAACTAAGTAGTGTAAACACCTTCAGATGACTGATTTCAAATCACGCATTTCGGTCCAATGTAAATGTAATATAACCTAAGTCCACCTTAAATGAGATATGAGCAAGAAATTATGTTACTCATACGCCATGTAGGACTACCCAATCTTTTGCTTAAACTTTAAGGAAGACAATAACAATTGATTACGCGAAAGTGATGAGTTGCAACTTAATACTTTCCACCGCAATTACGTAGACAAGTTCTTTCTCTCAATTACAGCATTTCAATTTTCGGGTTCGTATTTGCACACACATGCTCTGCTCACACACCCCCCAGAAACATATTCAACTTGCACTCACTGCTCATACACATGTGTGTGCGTAAGTGGAAAACAAACTTTACTCACAGAAAAGTGTGTGCTGTTTGTTATTAAGCACATGCACATGTGTGTGAGCCGATTTTTGTACAAATTCCAGCCCATTCACATGCACATAATATCGAGCCCTAACCGCCAAAATAACGTAAGCGACATTTTTTTCAAAATTTCTTTTTGATGCAGAAATATTCCTAGAGCATCTAGATGCATTTCTGCATCAAAAAGAAAATTTTGAAAAAAAATGTCGCTTACGTTATTTTGGCGGTTAGGGCTCGATATATTCTTAAAAGAGTTTGTTTATTAAACGTTATTTTTTGAAAGACAATTCAATAAAAAGTGAGATGTTGTTTGTTTTTTTATATGACAGAAAACATATTAAAAAATTAATTTAAGATTTGAGTTAGAATTCGAAGTGTATAAGTTTCTCTACGCAAAGCACACACATGTGCGTGTGCTTTATATTAATAAAAATAAAGTACACACATGTGCCCGTGCTTTTTACCAAACGGCACACACATGTGATGTGAGCAAGTTTTTAATTTTTTATATGCACAGCACACATGTGTGAGCGTAAAATGTTAGGATGTGCTGCGCATGTGTGTGCGAATACGAAGCCTGCTATTAGCAGACTACACTTAAAACTTGTGGAATAAATTACAGTTTTTTAGAAAAAGATCTCAATAAAATCCATATGTAGGTGAAAAACAACATTTTATATAAAAATTTTGTAGAAGTTCGGTTTTGAAAATTTTTACGATTTTATATTCCAAAAGTATTTGGAAAAAGTAAACTTTTGAAAAAACATTACTAATCGGCTCTATTTTCGCAAACCTAAGTCATTTGAAAACATAAACTTTTTTTAGACAAAAAATAAAATGAAATAAGGAAGGCTTCTTTCAATTGGTACTATCATATAAACATTATGAAAATTCAAATGGTGTCCGAATTGGCGCAGAATGTCCCATATGTGTAGTACTCTATTGAATAGCAGGGTGTCAAAAATATTGAAATCCAAGAATATATAGATAGGAAGGGTGCTCCTCGGACCGGAAAAATATTCCATGAAAACCATCTGCCATTCTGAGCAGGCATACAACTTTAGTTTCCACCGTTGGTTTTTCTATAGGCAGTTCCATTTACATGCATCACTGCTTAATGTAAGACGAGAAACACCATACGAGTAACTACCGAGTATTTATATTAATTCTCTTATCGTTCAACCTTCTTTCTTTTGCCTGTTCTGATGACAAACAAGGAATGACTTGTTACACTAAAATCGAATTTGTATTCTTATGTGAAATTTACTTAAAGCAAGTAAAATCCGAGTATTGGTTTTGGGTAAAAAAAAATCTGTATAGTTTTTTTTTTGTGATACATAAAACCTGGCTGGATACATATAAAAGGAGGTACATATAAAACTTTAAATTAGACCAGACATACGAGTATGTATTACATCCATTCATCTGAAGGTCGCTTGAAAAAGTTTAAACTTTAAAATTTACAGTCTAGGCTTAAGCTGGCAAATGCGCTTTCCTCTACCACAGCTCTCAATCTGACAGCAAAAGTGACGTACACACATACATACATACATATACACATACTTACATAAATAAATGGAAAACTATAAATTTCAAACAAATCACGCTAAAAATTCACGTCAAATACCGCAAACGTAATCAAGAGATTTCAAATTCCAGCTGAAGTCAAGCGTAAGTGCGCAAACAACAAACCAATGTCGAGATGTAATGTAAATCTAAGTGCAGCGAAAAGCAGTCGTAAAAGAGCATATTTGTAAGCCTGTGATTCAAGCCATGACAGCAACAGCTGACACTGCAACAACAGTCACATAAATCCAGCTCAACTTTAGCTACAAGAACAAACAGTCCCACACACACAAGTGAGAGCTAGAGCAAGGTGATGGCGCTGCAAATGGCAACTGCAGGCATGCAAAAAAAAAAAACAAAATGGATAAAACAAAATAGTAGAGGATAAGTCAGTGCAGGTGCAATGTTTGGCATATCTAAAGCACGCCTGGTATGGCGGCTGAAATAGTGGTTGGACAGGAATGTGCTCTCTCCACCCTCTCGAATGGGCAGACGCTGTCAGAATGTCGCTTGTAGTAAAATGTGATGCTGATATTTGTGCTGGATGAGTGGGCAATGTGCAGCGTTCGTATGTGGTATACATAAGTACATGTGTATGCACGCACGTAGGTTGCTAGATATGTGTGGGCGAATACATAAGTGGAGCACTAGCTGAAGCCGCGTGGGCGCGTTGCTGCATTGCTTACCGCAGAAATGCCGCATTGTGCCGCACTGCCACAAGCGGTGATGATGCCTTTACTGCTGCCACTTGGCTGTTACTGTGCGCTGAACTGCGAAAATAACGTGCAACAGCGCAACTCTTTCGACAACAACAGTAAGCCACAAAAACAAAAACAATACATTTAGCAAACAACTAAATGCTGCTCACATTTGACACGCTGCCACTGTTCTTTGGCTTAGGAAGTGCGTGCCGGTAGCAATACGAGGGTAGGTCAAACATTTCTAAAAATAAGTAAATGAGAGACACACTCATTACGAATCGCGAATGCTTTAAGCAATGCCGAATAAATAATTGGGTCAAAGAAAAATATATTTAAAATATGGCAACAGTACTCTACTTGTAAGGTCTGGGAGGCTACGCTATATTGCGATGCGAAAGAGAAATGGCGATAATTCCATTTTAGAATATGCACATTCAAAACCCTCTGTTCTAAATAAAAACAAACTAATATGAAACATTGAACTAAATATTTGTTTTCTTTGAAAATCCTAAGACGCTGAAAAATCTAAGACGCTGAGAACAAATATGCGCATCACATTGAATGCTAAAAATCAGTAACAATTTACCTTTAATTTCCAATAATTCGCTTATCAGTTATTGGAAAAAATACCGTTCGATTTTGTGCGTATACTGCACAAGGGAATTTAACACAGCGCTACACTGATGCAAAAGTAGAGTACAATTCGTTTAAAATACGTTCCATTTTATGCAAATGTATGCCTGTATATATAATTAGAATGTTTCAGTAAAATAAAACCAGGGAAAATACTACTCACGGGCTTTATTTCACGGGCTTTATTGCCTTTTATTGGTGGGCGCTATTTCCCCTTCGAAATGGAAATAACACCCGTCGGCTTTATTTCTCTTTTTTTGGGAAATAAAGCCCATGAGCGCCATCTCCGCGGACCTTATTGCACTCCGCCTAGGATTTCATATGTTTTAATTTTAAGCCGCCCATCGAGCCCGAGACCGAGAACCGAGAAAAAGGTATAGTCTTGATATTCTATTTCTTCTTCTACTCACCATGTGTACGAAAAAAAACGCGCTCTTGGTCTGAAATAGGGGTACACTTATCTCACACAATGCAATAAATTTATTTGTACATAAACAATAAGATTCCATCGCGAAATTATATTTAAATGAAACCTTAAAAAATATGTACTAGAAAAAATAAAAATAACTTCCCTACAAGAAAAGGACATTTTAGACTGACTGATTCTCAATACACTCAAATAAAAACCAATACACATAAAAAACGCTTTGAAAATTTCCCTACAATTTTAAGGCTGTAAAACAGAGACCTTAAGTTAACATCAATCCAGGCCATTTGATGGTCAGATTTTTCAGAAATCCCTTAAATTCTGAATATCTAGAATATGATCCCAAAAGGCTGCAGATCTCCCAGTCAGATGACCAGTCATATGACCGGCATATGTCTTGTAGGGTTGTGATCGTATACCCGCAATTGTGCATGTAAAGTATACGCACCGTTGTACGTATGGCTAGCCATGCTCAGTCAGCTAACACATTTACTCGCACGCCTTAATTAAAAAGTCATATAATTTAAGAGTAATTAAATATTGGCTCAGGGCATTATTTCACAGTACTCTTCACGCAATAAAATTTTAAAATTGCAATTTTTGTTACGTCCTCTTATACTCAATGTAACATTTTCACCCTTTAATGTTAACATTTTGAAGTATCTGAAAATATTGAAATTGAGAAATCGCGTTAGATATTATGTATGCTGCCATTTTTTAATTTGATGGCACACTTATAAAACTTCACAAATATGTTGTACTTGATGTCAACTTCTATTGGCTCTAATTTGAACATCATGTTTGAAATCTTCCCAAAATTAAATAAAAAAAAGCAATTTTGAATTTTTGAGAAGGAAAAATGCATAATTTCGGTAAAATTTTTAGGCAAAAATTATGGAAATACGTGACTTAATTTTATGGTACTTGCGCCTGGAACTTTGGCGTTTTTTTCTGGTGACAGAGAGGAGGACTAACACTCAAAAAATTACAACTCGTGAAATTTGCTCATATAGGCAATAGAAAGTACGATTTCTCACTTTCCCTCGTTTTTTCCGCAAACTTTTTCATCGCCCTCGTTCGTATATGCCCGCAGCCAGCAGGTAAGTCACATTTAGCGCACCGTAGACACTCTCTGTCTCCCTCTCTATCCTCTTTCCTTATACTAAGCTGTTATTGTACTATTTGGTGGCAATAAACCAGCGCAAAATTTATTTATCGCCAACAAGAGTGGTGCGAAAGTGCACCGCTTGCCTTTGTTGCAACACGGCGCAGCAACTACGACGTAGATGTGCATACAAAAACGAAACAACCAGCGTACAAAGCAATGCTTTCGCGTATTATTATTGTTGCTATTCTTGTTGCTATTCTTGTTGCACGTTCTCTCCATGCATTCATTTCACGGCAATCGCTAATGCCAATGGCAGGCGTGCTGTGCGGCAAATGATAATTCATTGTCCTCTCTATGTGCTACTTTGCACACATTCAGCGTTTGTGTGTGTGTGCGTTTTTAGTTATTTGTTTGTGTGTGTGTCAGTGTTAATTTCGCCATTCAACAGCGTCATAAATCAGTGATAAGTGCACACAAGTCTCACACAACTACTACTATACTAATAGAAAATAGACGTTCATTGTCTACATCAAGTCATGATTCTAAATTGATTTCGTAACTAATCTCTCAGTGTGTGTGTGTGTGTGTTAGAACTTAGGTGTGATTGCTTTTGCTGACTTTAATTTGTTGTTCAATATCGACAAAAGTTTCCGAAGAGTTAAATATAAGATGATAATAAGATATGCTATGCTATGATGATGCGGGAGAATGATTTTCATCGAGCAACTAAAATGGAAATTTTAATGTTTACTTTTTACAACGATTTGATCACAGTTTTGTTATTACTACTGGGAAGGTTCCTGAAGATGTGCTGGGAAATTCGCCATGCATGTCGTCCTAACAGCTTTTCCATTCCCTTCAATAATGAGCTTATCTGCCAACGAAGATATGTAATAAATTATAGCAATACATTGTGTTTTTTTATATACGGACGTTGAAAATATCTCTTTTTCATTGACACCATAGCTGTCAGGCAAACAATACTACTGATGGATCTGCTAGCGAAGAAGGAGTGCTTGTGTATCAATTTCCACCAACAGGTCCTACTAGTCCTTTTAGTCCTATTAGTATTAGTATTAGGTCCTATTAGTATGTAGCCTTGCGTCATTCGTGAATTTTTGGGGAAAAACAAGCCACCATTTATTTGAACTAGTATTTGCGCAGCGGTTGAAACTCAAACACTAAAATTAAGGTGAGTTAAGGTAAGCGGAGCAGAGTTGAGTTAAATCAAGTGACTTCAACTAAGTTGAGGTGAAAAAACATTAGTTGGATTGAATTAAGCTGAGGTGAGTTGAAGTGGGGTAAGGTGAATTGAGTTGAGTTGAAATGAGATGAGTTGGGATGAGGTGATTTGGAACGAGGTGATTTAAGGACAGTTGAGGTGACCAGAGAGTTGAGGTGAGATGAGAGGATTTAAAGTGAGGTGCGGTGAGTTGAGGTGAAATGCGTTGAACAAGTTAACAATACATAACATAATAAAGCATAACATAATACAACATAACATAACATACCATATCATAACAGAGCATAATATAACATAGCATAGCATAGCACATCAATTCTCATTCTTGTGTTTTATCCTTTTCTGTGTACATATCTTTATCTCTGTCTCTGTCTCTGTCTATTTATCTTTACTTCTATATTTATGTATGTTTACCCTTATATATGTTACCGGCCAAACCCGATCTTAGTACAAACTAGTTTTGTTTAGGCTAAACTAGATCAGGCGCCACAGTATTTTTGAGTAGAACTCCTTTCTGCGTAAGCGGCCTTCGGCCGCGATTCAAAAAAATAACCCTCATCAGTCCAACTCCAACTACACAGTTCACAATATTTTTACATCCAACTTGGTTTCGCGTTAGACGGATGTATCGGATCTAGATAGAACTAGTTTCGCCCAGGGAAATCTAGTTTGTCCTAAGATCGGGTTTGGCCGGTATATATCTTTTTCTAAATCGTTTGACTTCAAATACGGTCTTACTAAGATGAGCTGTGCTTAAATTTTTCCCAAAATAAGTACATTTTATCCTGTTTAAAGATCCTTTTGAGTAACCTACATGCATATGTGTATGTTTAAGGTATCCGGTGTAGTGAGAATTTCAACATTCAAATAAAGTTAAAATGTAAATATAACCTTAACATTTATGTATACATACATATGCAAGCCACCATAACTATTTAAGTACAAACACAGATACTCATATCTCCTTGTGCCCTCTCAGTAGCTGAGAAAGTGCAACGAATACGCAAAATGTCTTGCGGCAGTCATTGTTGCACTCCTACGCAGCAGCAGATGGTGGTTACGTGCAACATGACAGTTAACATCATTAAATCATGGCATGTGACAAGACGTGCAGCATTATCATGGCGAGCAGGGTGCGTGTGAAGTATTTGGAATGAAATTCCGTAATACCTTCTCAGTTTTGGTTTGGAGATAGTAAGATGGTAGCCCGAGTCGGCGTTTGGTATTAGGAGCTTACATAGATGAAATATACACGTCTCCCATTCAGCTAATGAATCCATTTAATGTTACAGATGACGACCCAGTTTTGGCAAACTTCAAATCAGATCTTCTGCCATGCGAACGAGTTTTCCGTAGTTGTCACCAAAACAAGCCAGGAACCAGTTTAATAATGTTACGATGGCAGCGCTCACAAGTACATATGCTATAAGCTGGCATACAAAAGATCTTTGGACGCCTCGTCCTTTATTTTTTATGTTTAATAATCGCAAAAAATTTAGACCTTAAGAATCTTCCTTTGATGTGATGATTGTGACGAAACATTCATCCACCAAGTCACATTTCTTGTATAGGCTGATGTCAGCTTTACCTCGAGCACACCAATCAGATGAAAAAATGTATTAAGGGTCCAAATATTCTAGGTGCATGTCATAGTTCGTTAAATGTATGCTTTTCGTTCGACAAAGAATTTTTTTCCGTAAGCAGGACTTACTCGCATCTTGGTCACACTTAATTTTCTTTGTGTTTTACTACTCATTGTGGTTTCTTGTCATTCGAATAACTCGACTCGACAAACAAACAAACAAACAAGCTTGCTTATATCCCAAGTGAGACTTTAAAATCCATCTTAAATACTTAGGGATCTATGTACATATGTATGTACGTATGAAGATTCATTAAAAGGTATCAAATATAAAACATGTGCATATGCATGCATTACATCTCTTATGTATTTTTATGTTCGAAATGCCTTGCCACACACTATTGTATGAAGGTGCGAAAATTGAAATAAATGTTGAAGTAAATGCGATGTAATTATATTTTTAATGTTCCGCAAAGAACGTGACATGAGTTTAAATAGCAGAAAACAAAAGAGAAAACTATTAAGAGGAAGAGTGAAATTAAAAAGGAAGCTGCTAGCCCACAAGGAGTTGACAATTAAAAACCAACATGAAACATTGGAAGAGAGGAAAAAGTTACAAAATACAACATATACTCGTTCGTTGGCATGTCTGCTTACAAGTATCTATGTACATATGTTAGCAGATATACATACACACATACCCACTTGAATATATCCTTGTACATACATACATATATATATATAAGTACTTGTATAAGGACATTTTCACATTTCACAGCTTGAGTTTCGGATTCAACAAAGAGTATCTTATCTACATTCAGCATACAAGTTCATTTGTATGTACTCGTGTATGTATATATGTATGTGCTCCTCTCGGAGTTTTCCGGTCGCCGTTGTTTGATTGTTTTTGTGGTTTGTTGCCTACCATACGTGGAGCTACGTATATATGTATATAATACATAGTGTCTTTGCTTCCTCGCGTCACGCTGTTTTCCTGCCTTTGTACCACTATACTGGTTGTTAGTGTTTTTGTTGTCCTCATATACATTGCAAAGTTGTGGTAATTAGATTAATTAGCCAGATGTTGAATGCTTGTCGTTTGCGTACGTTTTGTTTTTTATGCGTTTATTTGTTTGAGTATGTTTGTGTGTGTGTGTGTGTGTGTGTGTGTGTGTGTGTGTGTGTGTGTGT
>NW_023458555.1:28746031-28757785 GCF_013731165.1 Rhagoletis pomonella | reverse complement strand
ACACACACACACACACACACACACACACACACACACACACACACACAAACATACTCAAACAAATAAACGCATAAAAAACAAAACGTACGCAAACGACAAGCATTCAACATCTGGCTAATTAATCTAATTACCACAACTTTGCAATGTATATGAGGACAACAAAAACACTAACAACCAGTATAGTGGTACAAAGGCAGGAAAACAGCGTGACGCGAGGAAGCAAAGACACTATGTATTATATACATATATACGTCGTAGCTCCACGTATGGTAGGCAACAAACCACAAAAACAATCAAACAACGGCGACCGGATAACTCCGAGAGGAGCACATACATACATACACCAGTACATACAAATGAACTTGTATGCTGAATGTAGATAAGATACTCTTTGTTGAATCCGAAACTCAAGCTGTGAAATGTGAAAATGTTCTTATACAAGCACTTATATATATATATGTATGTATGTACAAGGATATATTCAAGTGGGTATGTGTGTATGTATATCTGCTGACATATGTACATAGATACTTGCAAGCAGACATGCCAACGAACGAGTATATGTTGTATTTTGTAACTTTTTCTTCTCTTCCAATGTTTCATGTTGGTTTTTAATTGTCAACTCCTTGTGGGCTAGCAGCTTCCTTTTTAATTTCACTCTTCCCCTTAATAGTTTTCTCTTTTGTTTTCTGCTATTTAAACTCATGTCACGTTCTTTGCGGAACATTAAAAATATAATTACATCGCATTTACTTCAACATTTATTTCAATTTTCGCACCTTCATACAATAGTGTGTGGCAAGGCATTTCGAACATAAAAATACATACATAAGAGATGTAATGCATGCATATGCACATGTTTTATATTTGATACCTTTTAATGAATCTTCATACGTATGTACATACATATGTACATAGATCCCTAAGTATTTAAGATGGATTTTAAAGTCTCACTTGGGATATAAGCAAGCTTGTTTGTTTGGTTGTTTGTTTGTCGAGTCGAGTTATTCGAATGACAAGAAACCACAATGAGTAGTAAAACACAAAGAAAATTAAGTGTGACCAAGATGCGAGGAAGTCCTGCTTACGGAAAAAAATTCTTTGTCTAACGAAAAGCACTTCTTGTGATGACAACCTCGTCGGCGTACATTTAACGAACTATGACATACACCTAGAATATTTGGACCCTTAATACATTTTTTCGTCTGATGAATATCTCGTCACAATTATCGCAAAAGAGGGAGAGTCTTAAGGTCTCAATTGTTTGCAATTATTAAACATAAAAAATAAAGGACGAGGCGTCCAAAGATCTTTTTTATGCCAGCTCATAGCATATTTACTTGTGATCGCTGCCATCGTAATATTATTAAACTGGTTCCTGGCTTGTTTTGGTGACAACTACGGAAACTCGTTCATGGCAGAAGATCTGAGAACGGATTAAAGTTTATCGAAACTGGGTCGTCATCTGTAACATTAAATGGATTCATTAGCTGAATGGGAGACGTGTATATTTCATCTATGTAAGCTCCTAATACCAAACGCCGACTCGGGCTACCATCTTACTATCTCCAAACCGAAACTGAGAAGGTATTACGGAATTTCATTCCAAATACTTCACACGCACAAGTATCTGTGCAACCGCAATAGAAAGACTAGCATCTTCTTTCTTCACCTCTCATACTTGCTTCCTGAGGGCACACTCCAAGAAATTGGCACACGTAGGCTGCGGAGCCACATTTTCCGCCTTCGACGATTAAGCTTGATTTAGAAGAGCCCCAAAGTTTATGAGGAGGAATATCCTGATTGATGACTAAATCATGAATGATTGATTAATATACAGAGCTTAATAAAAGAGAAGGGCCGAAGAACTTGAGAGTGAGGAGCTAAAAGTACTGGCTGTTAAAAAGAATCCCCAATAATTCTATCATCATCAAAATCCGAATTGGTACTGCCATTACGGAGTTTTAAGTCAATTTTCTTTAAACATGTCAACTCTTCTATTCCATTTTTTATAGCTCTTACATTCTTACACATTTCTTTACCTATAAACTCTACTTTTTTCCTGCTTGCCATGATAATGCTACACGTCTTGTCACATGCCATGATTTTATGATGTTAACTGTCATGTTGCACGTAACCACCATCTGCTGCTGCGTAGGAGTGCAACAATGACTGCCGCAAGACATTTTGCGTATTCGTTGCACTTTCTCAGCTACTGAGAGGGCAAAAGGAGATATGAATATCTGTGTTTGTACTTAAATAGTTATGATGGCTTGCATATGTACGTATACATAAATGTTAAGGTTATATTTCCATTTTAACTTTATTTGAATGTTGAAATTCTCACTACACCGGATACCTTAAACATACACACATGCATGTAGGGTACTCAAAAGGATCTTTAAACAGGATAAAATGTACTTATTTTGGGAAAAATTTAAGCACAGCTCATCTTAGTAAGACCGTATTTGAGGTCAAACGATTTAGAAAAAGATATATACCGGCCAAACCCGATCTTAGGACAAACTAGATTTCCCTGGGCGAAACTAGTTCTATCTAGATCCGATACATCCGTCTAACGCGAAACCAAGTTGGACGCAAAAATATTATGGGCTGTGTAGTTGGAGTTGGACTGATGAGGGTTATTTTTTTGAATCGCGGCCGAAGGCCGCTTACGCAGAAGGGAGTTCTACTCAAAAATACTGTGGCGCCTGATCTAGTTTAGCCTAAACAAAACTAGTTTGTACTAAGATCGGGTTTGGCCGGTAACATATATAAGGGTAAACATAAATATAGAAGTAAAGATAAATAGAAAGAGATAGAGATAAAGATATGTACACAGAAAAGGATAAAACACAAGCATGAGAATTGATGTGCTATGCTATGCTATGTTATATTATGCTCTGTTATGATATGGTATGTTATGTTATGTTGTATTATGTTATGCTATATTATGTTATGTATTGTTAACTTGTTCAACGCATTTCACCTCAACTCACCGCACCTCACTTTAAATCCTCTCATCTCACCTCAACTCTCTGGTCACCTCAACTGTCCTTAAATCACCTCGTTCCAAATCACCTCATCGCAACTCATCTCATTTCAACTCAACTCAATTCACCTTACCCCACTTCAACTCACCTCAGCTTAATTCAATCCAACTAATGTTTTTTCACCTCAACTTAGTTGAACTCACTTAATTTAACTCGAGTCTGCTCCGCTTACCTTAACTCACCTTAATTTTAGTAGTTGAATTTCAACCGCTGCGCAAATACTAGTTCAAATAAATGGTGGCCTGCTTTTTCCCCAAAAATTCACAAATGACGCAAGGCTACATACTAATAGGACCTAATACTAATACTAATAGGACTAAAAGGACTAGTAGGACCTGTTGGTGACAATTGATACACAAGCACTCCTTCTTCGTTAGCAGATCCATCAGTAGTATTGTTTGCCTGACAGATATTTTCAACGTCCGCATATAAAAAAAACACAATGTTTTGCTATAAGTTATTACATATCTTCGTTGGCAGATAAGCTCATTATTGAAGGGAATGGAAAAGCTGTTAGGACGACATGCATGGCGAATTTCCCAGCACATCTTCAGGAACCTTCCCAGTAGTAATAACAAAACCGTGATCAAATCGTTGTAAAAAGGAAACATTAAAATTTCCATTTTAGTTGCTCGATGAAAATCATTCTACCGCATCATCATAGCATAGCATATCTTATTATCATCTTATATTTAACTCTCCAGAAAATTTTGTCGATATTGAACAACAAATTAAAGTCAGCAAAAGCAATCACACCTAAGTTCTAACACACACACACTCTGAGAGATTAATTACGAAATCAATTTAGAATCATGACTTGATGTAGACAATGAAAGTCTATTTTCTATTAGTATAAGTAGTAGTTGTGTGAGACTTGTGTGCACTTATCACTGATTTATGACGCTGTTGAATGGCGAAATTAACACTGACACACACACATACATACACAAACAAACAACTAAAAACACACAAACGCTGAATGTGTGCAAAGTAGCGCATAGAGAGGACAATGAATTATCATTTGCCGCACAGCACGCCTGCCATTGGCATTAGCGATTGCCGTGAAATGAATGCATGAAGAGAACGTGCAACAAGACTAGCAACAATAATAATACGCGAAAGCATTGCTTTGTACGCTGGTTGTTTCGTTTTTGTATGCACTTGTGCGTCATTGTTGTTGCGCCGTGTTGCAACAAAGGCAAGCGGTGCACTTTCGCACCACTCTTGTTGGCGATAAATAAATTTTGCGCTGGTTTATTGCCACCAAATAGTACAATAACAGCTTAGTATAAGGAAAGAGGATAGAGAGGGTGAGAGAGAGAGTATACGGTGCGCTAAATGTGACTTACCTGCTGGCTGCGGGCATATACGAACGAGAGCGATCAAAAAGTTTGCGGAAAAAAGGGGGAAAGTGAGAAATCGTACTTTCTATTGCCTATATGAGCAAATTTCACGAGTTGTAATTTTTTGAGTGTTAGTCCTCCTCTCTGTCACCAGAAAAAAACGCCAAAGTTCCAGGCGCAACTACCATAAAATTAAGTCACGTATTTCCATAATTTTGGCCTAAAAATTTTACCGAAATTATGCATTTTTCTTTCTCAAAAATTCAAAATTGCTTTTTTTATTTAATTTTGGGAAGATTTCAAACATGATGTTCAAATTAGAGCCAATAGAAGTTGACATCAAGTACAACATATCTGTGAAGTTTTATAAGTGTGCCATCAAATTAAAAAATGGCAGCATACATAATATCTAACGCGATTTCTCAATTTCAATATTTTCAGATACTTCAAAATGTTAACATTAAAGGGTGAAAATGTTACATTGAGTTTAAAAAGGCGTAACAAATTTTACAATTTTAAAACTTTATGGCGTGAAGAGTACTGTGAAATAATGCCCTGAGCCAATACTTAATTACTCTTAAATTATATGACTTTTTAATTAAGGCGTGCGAGTAAATGAGTTAGCTGACTGAGCATGATGGCTAGCCATACGTACAACGGTGCGTATACTTTACATGCACAATTGCGGGTATACGATCACAACCCTACAAGACATATGACTGGTCATCTGACTGGGAGATCTGCAGCCTTTTGGGATCATATTCTACGTCAGAATTTAAGGGATTTTTGAAAAATCTGACCATCAAATGGCCTGGATTGATGTTAACTTAAGGTCTCTGTTTTACTGCCTTAAAATTGTAGGGAAATTTTCAAAGCGTTTTTTATGTGTATTGGTTTTTATTTGAGTGTATTGTGAATCAGTCAGTCCAAAATGTCCTTTTCTTGTAGGGAAGTTATTTTTATTTTTTCTAGTACATATTTTTTAAGGTTTCATTTAAATATAATTTCGCGATGGAATCTTGTTATTGGTGTGAGATAAGTGTACCCCTATTTCAGACCAAAAGCGCGTTTTTTTCGAAAAATTTTCGATAAAACTCGTAAGATGTACACATGGTGAGTAGAAGAAGAAATAGAATATCAAGACTATACCTTTTTCTCGGTTCTCGGTCTCGATCTCGGTGAGCGGCTTAAAATTAAAACATATGAAATACTAGGCGGAGTGCAACAAGGTCCGCGGAGATGGCGCTCATGGGCTTTATTTCCCAAAAAAAGAGAAATAAATCCGACGGGTGTTATTTCCATTTCGAAGGGGAAATAGCGCCCACCAATAAAAGGCAATAAAGCCCGTGAAATAAAGCCCGTGAGTAGTATTTTCCCTGGTTTTATTTTACTGAAACATTCTAATTATATATACAGGCATACATTTGCATAAAATGGAACGTATTTTAAACGAATTGCTCTCTATTTTTGCATCAGTGTAGCGCTGTGTTAAATTCCCTTGTGCAGTATACGCACAAAATCGAACGGTATTTTTGCCAATAACTGATAAGCGAATTATTGGAAATTAAAGGTAAATTGTTACTGATTTTTAGCATTCAATGTGATGCGCATATTTGTTCTCAGCGTCTTAGATTTTTTCAGCGTCTTAGGATTTTCAAAGAAAACAAATATTTAGTTCAATGTTTCATATTAGTTTGTTTTTATTTAGAACAGAGGGTTTTGAATGTGCATATTCTAAAATGGAATTATCGCCATTTCTCTTTCGCATCGCAATATAGCGTAGCCTCCCAGACCTTACAAGTAGAGTACTGTTGCCATATTTTAAATATATTTTTCTTTGACCCAATTATTTATTCGGCATTGCTTAAAGCATTCGCGATTCGTAATGAGTGTGTCTCTCATTTACTTATTTTTAGAAATGTTTGACCTACCCTCGTATTGCTACCGGCACGCACTTCCTAAGCCAAAGAACAGTGGCAGCGTGTCAAATGTGAGCAGCATTTAGTTGTTTGCTAAATGTATTGTTTTTGTTTTTGTGGCTTACTGTTGTTGTCGAAAGAGTTGCGCTGTTGCACGTTATTTTCGCAGTTCAGCGCACAGTAACAGCCAAGTGGCAGCAGTAAAGGCATCATCACCGCTTGTGGCAGTGCGGCACAATGCGGCATTTCTGCGGTAAGCAATGCAGCAACGCGCCCACGCGGCTTCAGCTAGTGCTCCACTTATGTATTCGCCCACACATATCTAGCAACCTACGTGCGTGCATACACATGTACTTATGTATACCACATACGAACGCTGCACATTGCCCACTCATCCAGCACAAATATCAGCATCACATTTTACTACAAGCGACATTCTGACAGCGTCTGCCCATTCGAGAGGGTGGAGAGAGCACATTCCTGTCCAACCACTATTTCAGCCGCCATACCAGGCGTGCTTTAGATATGCCAAACATTGCACCTGCACTGACTTATCCTCTACTATTTTGTTTTATCCATTTTGTTTTTTTTTTTTGCATGCCTGCAGTTGCCATTTGCAGCGCCATCACCTTGCTCTAGCTCTCACTTGTGTGTGTGGGACTGTTTGTTCTTGTAGCTAAAGTTGAGCTGGATTTATGTGACTGTTGTTGCAGTGTCAGCTGTTGCTGTCATGGCTTGAATCACAGGCTTACAAATATGCTCTTTTACGACTGCTTTTCGCTGCACTTAGATTTACATTACATCTCGACATTGGTTTGTTGTTTGCGCACTTACGCTTGACTTCAGCTGGAATTTGAAATCTCTTGATTACGTTTGCGGTATTTGACGTGAATTTTTAGCGTGATTTGTTTGAAATTTATAGTTTTCCATTTATTTATGTAAGTATGTGTATATGTATGTATGTATGTGTGTACGTCACTTTTGCTGTCAGATTGAGAGCTGTGGTAGAGGAAAGCGCATTTGCCAGCTTAAGCCTAGACTGTAAATTTTAAAGTTTAAACTTTTTCAAGCGACCTTCAGATGAATGGATGTAATACATACTCGTATGTCTGGTCTAATTTAAAGTTTTATATGTACCTCCTTTTATATGTATCCAGCCAGGTTTTATGTATCACAAAAAAAAAACTATACAGATTTTTTTTTACCCAAAACCAATACTCGGATTTTACTTGCTTTAAGTAAATTTCACATAAGAATACAAATTCGATTTTAGTGTAACAAGTCATTCCTTGTTTGTCATCAGAACAGGCAAAAGAAAGAAGGTTGAACGATAAGAGAATTAATATAAATACTCGGTAGTTACTCGTATGGTGTTTCTCGTCTTACATTAAGCAGTGATGCATGTAAATGGAACTGCCTATAGAAAAACCAACGGTGGAAACTAAAGTTGTATGCCTGCTCAGAATGGCAGATGGTTTTCATGGAATATTTTTCCGGTCCGAGGAGCACCCTTCCTATCTATATATTCTTGGATTTCAATATTTTTGACACCCTGCTATTCAATAGAGTACTACACATATGGGACATTCTGCGCCAATTCGGACACCATTTGAATTTTCATAATGTTTATATGATAGTACCAATTGAAAGAAGCCTTCCTTATTTCATTTTATTTTTTGTCTAAAAAAAGTTTATGTTTTCAAATGACTTAGGTTTGCGAAAATAGAGCCGATTAGTAATGTTTTTTCAAAAGTTTACTTTTTCCAAATACTTTTGGAATATAAAATCGTAAAAATTTTCAAAACCGAACTTCTACAAAATTTTTATATAAAATGTTGTTTTTCACCTACATATGGATTTTATTGAGATCTTTTTCTAAAAAACTGTAATTTATTCCACAAGTTTTAAGTGTAGTCTGCTAATAGCAGGCTTCGTATTCGCACACACATGCGCAGCACATCCTAACATTTTACGCTCACACATGTGTGCTGTGCATATAAAAAATTAAAAACTTGCTCACATCACATGTGTGTGCCGTTTGGTAAAAAGCACGGGCACATGTGTGTACTTTATTTTTATTAATATAAAGCACACGCACATGTGTGTGCTTTGCGTAGAGAAACTTATACACTTCGAATTCTAACTCAAATCTTAAATTAATTTTTTAATATGTTTTCTGTCATATAAAAAAACAAACAACATCTCACTTTTTATTGAATTGTCTTTCAAAAAATAACGTTTAATAAACAAACTCTTTTAAGAATATATCGAGCCCTAACCGCCAAAATAACGTAAGCGACATTTTTTTTCAAAATTTTCTTTTTGATGCAGAAATGCATCTAGATGCTCTAGGAATATTTCTGCATCAAAAAGAAATTTTGAAAAAAATGTCGCTTACGTTATTTTGGCGGTTAGGGCTCGATATTATGTGCATGTGAATGGGCTGGAATTTGTACAAAAATCGGCTCACACACATGTGCATGTGCTTAATAACAAACAGCACACACTTTTCTGTGAGTAAAGTTTGTTTTCCACTTACGCACACACATGTGTATGAGCAGTGAGTGCAAGTTGAATATGTTTCTGGGGGGTGTGTGAGCAGAGCATGTGTGTGCAAATACGAACCCGAAAATTGAAATGCTGTAATTGAGAGAAAGAACTTGTCTACGTAATTGCGGTGGAAAGTATTAAGTTGCAACTCATCACTTTCGCGTAATCAATTGTTATTGTCTTCCTTAAAGTTTAAGCAAAAGATTGGGTAGTCCTACATGGCGTATGAGTAACATAATTTCTTGCTCATATCTCATTTAAGGTGGACTTAGGTTATATTACATTTACATTGGACCGAAATGCGTGATTTGAAATCAGTCATCTGAAGGTGTTTACACTACTTAGTTCGCATTTCCTTTGACTTCTCATCAATTGAAAAGGGAAAACGAAAACAAAAGGAATGTAAACAAACACTGCATGCCTTATATTTTTTAACACATTTTGGACACAAAAAGGCAATTATTGATTAAACTTAAAATGTGTAAAGGTTATGTAGAATTAACAATTTTTATATGCAAATTTCAAAGATTTATTCATTTCGTTGTCTTTGTTTTGATTTTGAAAAATTCCAAATGTCAAAGACAAACAAAAGCTTTTGTGGAACTTTTGTTTCTGAGTGAGTTCAATAAAATAGTACGGCAATTGGAACGCATTTTCTTCGTGATTTTGTTTAAATGCGTTCAAATGCGTGATTTTAGAAATGCGAATTTGTATGGGGAAATGCGTAATTTGGCTTCGCATTTATGTTTTCTCCCCCAAATGACGCATTTGGGTTCAATGTAAATGTAATATTAGCTTAGGCGGGCAGCTCTGAGAAGAGTTCACACGGAGGCCTCAAAGACCCATTGCGATGTCCAGGCGGCCCCCAAGCCTACCTTTGAATCATTTTGATTCTCTAGCGAAGCAGTCATTCCAGTGGAGCTTTTCCTAATATATCCAGGCTCTCCGTTTTACGATCTGCATCGCTAATAGCTATGTGACACTGCGAAAGAGTCACATGGAAAATATGTAGAGGAAGTAACAAAACGATTTTGCCCGTTCTTGCTCTGATGCTCAGCCTCTCCGTGGAACAAGTTCCTTAAAAAAGAACAAGCTTTGTCACTGTAAAGTAATTAAGGTCCTAGGTTTGTTCGAATTTTCCAAAAAAAAATCATTCAGTTCACATACGGGTGATTTATGTAGCCAGGGTTGTCGTAGGCCTAAGGATTTTCAGTCTATTTCGCATGGACTTAGATCTTAACGCTCATCTAACGAACAGATTGACATTTTTAGAAGATTTAAAAAGTATCTTAAATTAATAGAAATAAGAGTCTGACACTCCGACGTGGGCTCTTCTAAGAAAATTCTAAGAAATGCAAAGTCTAAGCAACTTAAATATTTTAAGTAATTTAAGCTTAAAATTCATTTAAACTTTGTCGCAAAACAACATACACACACCATCATAGACATGCACACAAAGGCGTACGTAAGTCTCGCAATAAAAGTTTTGCAAAAGTCAAAACAATTCATCTTAATAAGTTTGCATGTTCTACGAAAATAATTCCAAATAAAGTTTAGACGAAAAATGTCTTAGCATTTCATAAAAGTTAGCCAAAAATTGCGTAAATGTCAAGCAAATTAATACCAAACACCTGCGAATTGCACTCGAACCCTTTTAATGGCTAGCGGTGAATCGCCTTAGAGGGGCGACGAAGCAAGAAAATAGTGTAAGCTCAGCGAATTCACGGTCACATCAATTACGCGCACGTTTTTACTCATAGTTGTACATATGTACATACATACCCTGCAAAAATCTTTGTACTACATAGATCGTCCAATTGTCCCATATTGGAGTACTTACAAAATGCTTCTCTGTAATGCAGTAGCAGACCAACTTGTGTCTCTACACCAGAGGTACTGCATGGAGTTATCCCTTGGAGTAGTTTTGTGCTACTCTGATGTAATGCAGAGCTGGAGTATGTATTTGGTCCTGGCCTAGGATATCACAATGTGAATTTCGGTTAATTACGGACTACTCTTTGATTCTTAGGGAGCACTCTTTACATGCGTGCATGTATTATTATATATGTAGTAGATATGTTTGTATAATAGGGTGCTCCAAAAAAGCTAATGTCGGAATTTTAGTTCTCTCACCTCATGGGATTGATCTTTGCCGAAAAGAACATACCCCTGTTTCTTTTCTTTAATTTCGAAATCAAAATAATATATAGAGGTCCCTTAAAGCGCTCAAAGCTTTCCATGTATTTTATATGGGGGAAAAAATAGTTTTTCGTAGAAATGATGTATTTTTTTTCAAATTAATATTTTTGGATCGGAGACTTCCAGTAAAAATACCCAATTACTTATTTGACCATTTTTTGAGGTTTTTGGGCGACCTATAAAAAATAGTTAGATAATATTAAGAAATGATAAAACAAACAAATTAGGTATTATTACTGGAAGCCTTCCGAAGCGAAGCAGAGTTCTCCGATCGAAAAATGTTAATTTTAAATAAATATACACCACTTCTACGAAAAACAGTGTTTTTCATATAAAATACATGGAAAACTTTGAGCGTTTTAAGCGAACTCTATATATTGCTTTGATTTCGAAATAAAAAAAGAAATAATATTAAATTGCCGACTTTATTTTCTGACGTGCGTTTCTGGACCATCTTAATGCTAAGCCTATCGCCAGGCGCGTGTCAAAATTTTGTTTGGCTGTCTAATATAATAATTGTATTTACATCAGCCCATAAGTGTATGTGCATGTACATATATAAATATGTATGTATGTTTGTGTTAAAGAGTGAGCTACAGCAGGGTAAAAGTTTTGCCTTGACTTGGCATTAAATGCGCTGCTTAAGGGCTGAATAAGAAAGCAGGTAGGGTCAGAGTGAAGAAAAAAAAA
>NW_023458555.1:28729536-28746021 GCF_013731165.1 Rhagoletis pomonella | reverse complement strand
CTTTAATTTACTGATATTAGATTGATAAAAACTGAGATCTGTTGGAAAAGTACTTCAACGGGGAAGTTGAGATCAATGAACTGTGAGCCAAAAAAAAAAAAATTTCCCATCAATACAAAAATAATCGGTATATCATACTTTAAGATCCGACTGTAATCGCCGCGGATATAGCGAAAAATATAAAAAAAAAATGTTTGTCTCGAAATTCCCACCAAAAATACTTCGGACACAGGGCTGTAGATACATATCTTGTCCAAGACTAGAAACCAGATTATTTATTTCTTCTTATATCTCCAGATATCTCTTAATAATGTTAAGTTTATTTCAAAATCTTTCATAAAAGCTTTAGCACATTTTTCTGTCACTCTCCACAGCAACTTTCTACTGGCTAACTTATTTAGTTGGTTTGGATCGTTTGCTCTCCTCTGGCATTCAACCACTTTGGCATTGTTTTTTTGTAATAAATAAGAACTTTTTTTGAACATTGTTTGACACTTTTGACAAGCTTTCTTGTTTCAATATACTTGCCACAAAGAAAGCGAAAACCAAAAGCAAAGCGAAAACAAGAAAGAAACAAAAAGCCACTGCACATAGCAACAAGCAGAGTAAGGACGCAGCAACCATTTGTACATTATGGTGGTCCAAAAATACATTATAAGCTCTCACCCACAAGGATGAATGGAAAATATAATGCCTGTATTTTTTTTTGTTAAAAAAAAATATTTATAACTGCCTCAAAGCCCATTAAGTTTTCCATGTACATACATATTTTAAATGGGGGGAAGACACTTTTTCGTGGAAATGGTATAGAATCCTTGAAGATCAATATCTACTTTTCGAATGGAAAGACTTTCACTAAGAATACGAAAATGTTTATTTAACCATTTTTTAATGATAACTATTTTTTATGGGTCCCTCAATGATCTCAAAAAATGCTATGGGGGACCCATAAAAATCGTTCGTATTGAAAAATTTCAAAATAAAGAGTTTTGTATAATTACTAGAAATCTCCTCAAGATAAGAAGACTTTTGCCATCGAAAAATATTGATTTTCCAGAATTCTAAACCATTTCTAGCAAAAAAAATGTTTCCCCATATAAAATATGGCCAATTTCAAAGGCTATTTTAATATACTTATTTTTTAAACAGAACAAGTAAGAGCACCGCTGTCTTCGGCTATGCCGAAGGCTTCATACCTTTCATGAACATCTGCAAATTTTACTTTGACAGATTACTGCTTTTGAATACAATAAAAAAAACGCATCTAAACAATCAGAGGTATGAAAGATATACTTTATATGGCACCAATCTAAGTGATTTTCACTGCTATGTGATCGGTATGTAAACCGGTAACACAATTTATTGGGTTTAGTTTCCTACATAAAGGAGATATATGGCAAAAACTGGTATCTGAACAATCAGTGCTATAGGAGATAAAGCTTATACAGCATAGATTTTGATGATTTTCTCAGTAGACTTTGTATTATTATTTATAAAATATCTTACGAAATTTATCGGTTTTAGCTATTCAAATGAAGAAGTTTTACAGTAAAATCCCATATCTGAACAATGAGATGTATGGAAGATATATGTTGTAATCATCCGATCCTTGTTATTTTCACTGTAAGTATTCTGTTAATAATGAGTGAAAATGGTGCGAAATTTCATGTTCCTAGCTGCATAAATGGAGGAGTTATGATAAAAGACCTCATATCTGAACAATCAGTTGTATGGGGTCTGCTGGTTATAGTGACCCGATCTTTGTTATTTTCACTGTAAGTCTTCTGTTGATATTGAGTGAAAACAGCGCGAAATTTCATGGTCCTAGCTATATAAATGGATGAATTATAACGAAAAATCTCATATCTGAACAATCAGTTGTATGGGAGCTATAGGTTATAGTTACCCGATCTTTTTAATTTTCACTGTAAGTTTTCTGTTGATAATTATTGAAAACAGTGCGGAATTTCATGATCCTAGCTATAAAAATGGAGGAGTTATAACGAAAAATTTTATATCTGAACAATCAGTTGTATGGGAGCTATAGGTTATAATGACCCGATATTTGTAATTTTCACTGTAAGTTTTCTGTTGATAATTATTGAAAACAGTGCGGAATTTCATGTTGCTAGCTATATAAATGGAGGAGTTATAACAAAAAATCTCATATCTGAACAATCAGTTGTATGGGAGCTATAGGTTATAGTTACCCGATCTTTTTAATTTTCACTGTAAGTTTTCTGTTGATAATTATTGAAAATAGTGAGGAATTTCATGTTCCTAGCTATATAAATGGAGGAGTTATAACGAAAAATTTTATATCAGAACAATCAGTTGTATGGGAGCTATAGGTTATAGTGACCCGATCTTTGTAATTTTCACTATAAGTATTCTGTTGATAATGGGTGCAAGTACTGCCAAATTTCATGTTCGTAGCTGCATAAATGGAGAAGTTATAACGAAAAATCTCATATCTGAACAATCAGTTGTATGGGAGCTATATGTTATAGTGGTCCGATTCTTCCGGTTCCGACAAATGATTAATACATTATAAAAATACACCCACCTACCAAATTTGATACGGATATCTCGAAAACTGAGAGACTAGATTGCATACAAACAGACAGACAGACGGACAGACGGACAGACGGACAGCCGGACATGGCTAAATCAACTCAGCTCGACGTTCTGATCATATAAGTATACATTTTAATGGGTCTATCTCTTTTTGTTCTGGTACTTACAAACATCGGACCAAAGTTATAATACCATTTCATGCTCATGAAAGGTATAAAAATGCGGTTACTCTTTTATCCATTTAGAAAAATACTAGTGGTGAGACCTTTACAGTTTGAATTTTTTTTGGACCACCCTTATGTACATACATACATATGTATATATGTATAAACTCGTAGTTGGCTAAATTGTGTTGCAATCAATTTAAGTCGAAAGTGAATTCAACACCGCTACCTAACAGATTGCGCTTACAAATATACATTCAAAAAAAGCGAGAAAACACAAAAAAATATATTTGTATAAAGTTTACAGTGTGCGTGTGCGTGTGCGTCGCGTGTATTGCGTGCATTTATGCTCGCATTTAATTTTGACTTATTGCGCGCATTTGTTTCCATTTATTTTAGAGTTGACTTTTCGATAATTTTTTTTTTATTGATTTATTTATTTGCTTAATATTTTTATATTTATTTATTACTTCAATTTGTTGCGTCGCGAGTTTTTTATTGTCCCTTTCGGTAGGTTGTATTTATTGCATATATATTTTTTGCGAATATAAATATATACATAGATACATACTTTAAAGCGTGCTCTATGCGCTTTAAGATTTTCTATGACATTTTTGAATATTTTACTACCGCCAGAAATTTGCTAGCAACTGCTACTTTCACATTTCTCTTCTTCTTATTTTTGTTTCAGATGGTGAGATCCTGCGCGTACTGGTCAATACTTCAGCGCAAATTAAATGCGATGTCGGTTCCAGTTTGCCAGACGATAAAGTTTTACTGGTCGTTTGGTACAAGAATAATCTTCCAATTTATAGGTAAGTACATAAATTCATTTCAATTTTATGGTCTTGATTGGCATATTGGTTTGTGAGTGAAATGCTTTAAGCGATGTGGTCTATTTTAATAGATATGTATAGAATTGAGATTTTCAGTGAAAATCGCAACAGTTGAAGTAAAGTTGAGAGTTCTCTCCCGTATTTAGGTGATTTTATTTAAAAAAAAAAGTGCAGAGTTTGTACGGATATGGGTTGAAGTGGCATAACATTTTGATAAGTAGCTACATATGTGCATGCAGACTTATTTTTTACACCCTTAGTTTTCTACTTAAACCCTATAACTTATGCTTAACATTGAAGAAGCTACGCCTGATTAATACCACTGAGTTTTTTTTCATTCTTCAGCTGAGTAACTATACTCGTTAATCGTAATACCAAACATATTTTAGAGGCCTTCACCATTAAAATTTGTTAAATATCTTTAAACTGATCCATCGTATCTAAACCGCTTATGCAAATCACAAATGTTGCTCTGCGGATCCTTTAGAAGCTGCTCAGATCCTAAGAAATTTACTAGCTCTCCCGCTACTATACCTGCTTAAAGGTTTTAGAGCTTATACGTGTTATATATCTATTTAATTGATCTATGAGCTTAATATGAATAGAGATGTCAGTGGCAGTGCTGCTTTGGTCATTACAGGCATTACTGGAACGCCCTATGGCTGCCTAATACAATCACTATGAATAGCGAAGATTTTCGTAGTCATTTGCAGATTGTCAAATAATTCTTTACTGATCCCACTATCATACATCATGATACCGAAATTATGCTTCTACAAGCTCTACAAGGTCAGAATTCTTGAAAGGGACTGCAATGATGGATCGAAGATGGACGATGGTAGTACTGTGGCAGGCTGAGTTGGGCCAAGATTCCATAATGTCTGCCAATGGGCACATACCCAACTTTATTCCAGGCAGAAGTCTTCGCAATCGAAGTCTGTGTTCGCGAATATTTTCTTAGAAATATAAATGGGGTTAGAATAAGTATTACGTCGAATAATCAGCCTGCACTACAGGCCTTAGACTCATTTAAAATGGCAGAAATGCTTGTGGGCCATTGTGAAACTCTTTTGAACTATCTATGTGCCCACAATAGAGTAACACTATGGTGGAACAGGATAGAACTTAGATTGCTTCCCATTGGCGGAAATTAAAGGGAATTAGACAATCAAAGATATTCAAAACTCCTACCAGAAGGAACTCCAAAAGACTCCTTGAACTTAGTTGGATCTTAAGAATTGCAGTGTTAAGTACTACGCTATGAGTAATCACATTCGCGTAATCAATTGTTATCGTTTTTATTAAAGTTTGCTCAAACGCTTGAATCTCGTACATGGCGCCATGGCGTATGAGTAATATTATTTTCTGCTCTTGTATCATAGAAAAAAATCATTGAATATACCAATTGATTACTCGAAAGTGGTAAGTTGGGGCGTAGTGCTTCCTACTCTAGTTATGTAGAAAAACTCTTCCTCTACAATTAAGTATTTTTATCATTTTGATTAATGCATTGATTTTACGCCAAGGAACTCTGGCGTTGAGTTAGACCAAATTTCCTAGTTTTTCACTAATTTAAAAATTACAAAAAAAAATATGCTATTGCTATTTCATTACAGGAGTAGGCTTTAAAAAAAAATCGATCAGTAAGTGTTTTTTTGAAAGCAACTTTTTATATTAAAAAATTTAAAATTTTATAGAAATACGATTTTGAAAATTGTTTTCGATTTTATATTCCAAATGTGTTTTGGAGAACATTAAAACACAGTCTCAATTGTTTAATTTTTCGCAAAGTTATTTATAAAAAAAGAAAAGTTTTTTTTTTTTCAAAAATCGACATTTCGAAAACGGCTGGACAAAGAAAAATCAGGAAGGCCTCTCTCAATTGTTCACATAACAAAAAAAATTTGCAAAAGAAAAATGGTGTCCGAATTAGGCCGAAATGCTCCATATGTAAATCCCAATTGAATTTAAATAACAAATAGCGATACTAGAATTAAAACTAATGCAACTTTTGGTGAAATACATAGGTGTATTAATACAATAGAATGTCAAATTCAATACCCTTTGAATATTTTCCAAAGCCCAGTTTTATTCATACATAGTCCTTGCGGGGACATTTTGGTTCATAATTTTCCACACACCCTCCCTGGATTTTGATTTCTCAGTCAAACGATATTACGATATTTAATATCTAGACGACAACAATATCTTATACATATAAATTATTTTTTTCTTGCATTCTTACAGTTATGATACACGTGGTGCGCATGCGGGTACGCCTTCGCATTGGCGAGATGAGGAAGTGCTCGAAGATCGAGCTGTATTTCGCACACACAAAGAGCCAGCTGAATTGATTATAAATCCAGTGAAGGTATGTTGATCGTCTCAAAATTTGTATTTTAAAATTGTTGCTAGCCAAAGATTTACAACTAAAAAACGAAAAATGTTATATTACATATACATACAGTGACTAAAACAAATGACCACGTGTTGATTTTCTTTAAATATTCGGAATGTTTTTCGAGCTAAATTTTTCATTGTTATTTTTATATGAAAATATCGTGCAAGCTTTAACCAAGTTTCAAACTTTATACAAAATTTAGAAAAAATTCAACAAACTTTCATCAAAAATTTCTACTTTTTATTCTGAATTTTTAGAAAATTTTTGGGTATGCGGTTTTATAGACCATACAATTTTAGTGTAATGTAGTGCAACTTTCAAACGGCTAAAAAATCGCGTTGTTTTTTGAGAATTTTTTTTAATAACGGATTGTTGCACTTTTTTCATATAAGTATGAATTTCTTATGAAATAAAACGAGGGCGACCGTCAGCAACAAAATTTCAAAATATCAACGCAAGTTTTTGTAAATTGCGCTTGTCATATTAAAAAATCCGAAAAAGTAGCCTCCAAAAAAATTCGCAAAAATCAATGCAATTTTTTAGGCGTTTGAAACTTGCACTTTATTAGACTAAAATCATATGGGCTAAAAACTGCATACCCAAAAATTTTCTAAAAATTCAAAATAAAAATTTTAATTTTAATAAAAATTTTATATAAAGTTTGAAACTGTGATTTACACGGTTTGGGTTAAAGCTTAGACGATACTTTTATACAAAAATAAGAAAAAAAAATTTAGCTAAAAATTTTTATGAATATTTATTTATTTTGGTCATTTGTTTGAGTCACTATAAGTTGTAAGAGTGCTAATCAACTTATCGAGTATAGATAATCATAATTATGAATTTAGAATATCAATACACATTTTTCACATAGAACTCAGATATATACTCATAAATAAATTTTGTTTCCTTATCAACAGGAAAAGGATGCAGGGAATTTCCGTTGCAGAGTTGACTTCAAACTCTCGCAGACTAGAAATAGTAATGTCAATTTGGAAGTTGTGGGTAAGTGTCTTTAGGAAATATACGGACATATGTACACACATACATATGTACATACATATAACATGTTTTCCGCATTAAAATTTCTTTGCTTTGCTTTTGCTTAACATTCGCGTTTTCTTGTTTTAATTTAATTTCAGTGCCACCACAACAGCCAACCATTTTCAACGAACGCCACATGCGGATAGAATCGCGCGCCGGTCCGTACGAGGAAGGCGGCAGTCTGGAAGTGACATGTGTCGTTTATGGCGGTAAGTTTCGTGGCTATATTGATTAAATGTTTATACGTATGTGCATACAAAAATAAATAGAGCATATATTTTAAGCAAGGATGGTAATAGTTAAAACTAAAATGGTTTAAATCAGCATATAATCATTGTTTCAGGATTTTTATTCTTTTGATCATAAATAATTAAACTAAAGGACTATTTTTGCTCAAAAGAAATTTTTGTAAAGTAGATTTTATTTTTCGATCCGAAATAATGATTATTTTATTACTTAAATTTTTTCGCACAGTAAACAAAAATTATTATTGGGTTTTATATTTGCACTTAAAAATGACTTCGAACCTGACATTATGGAGTTTAATGGACCTCAGTTTCGGGTCCAGCGAGTGCAATAACATTAGGAATTAAAGATTTGGTTCAATATCAAAAAAAGTAAAATTTTTTAAAACTGTGTTAATTACTTATAAAACTTAAAATGCCATAGAGACGCAACCAACTGAAACTTTGACCCGAAATAAATAATAATGATTATTTTCCGAAAGTGGAAACCTTAAGAAATATGCAAATTTTTTTGAGTCAAAACATGAAAGAATTAAAAAATTGTAGCATAAAAATAATTTACTATTCTTGACAGAATTGTGGGAAAGTTGACGGCAAATTCTTAAATCGTAAATGGTGAATGGGTTGCTCGTGCACTGATTTATTATCGCGCTAGTGGCAAGAGAATGCGTTCATCGAAATTCCATGTAGCCATTTCAGCAGCGACAGCAAAACCAGCGCAGAGTGTCATGTTGACAATAACACTTCAAGGTCCTAGCCATAAATTCACTTAACTATCGCAAATTAAAATCTTTCAAACAATTGACATTTTCTACGAAAGTCAAGTGGCATACACGTGTGGTCGGTATTATGGTTAAATGTGTGTTTTTTATGGTGTTTGTTTTTTTTTGTGTGTTCACTTTTTTATTAGGCAACTCGTTTATATGTACATATGTACATTAGAGTGGTCCAATAAAATAAAGTCAGAGTTTTAATGCCGGCACACCCTAGGATTGATCTATATCGAAAAACAATATACCCCTATTTTTTATTTAAAATCAAAAAATATTTAGGGAGTGCTCAAAGCGCTCAAAGTTTTCCATGTATTTTATATGGCAAAAAAATTGCGTAGAAATGGTATAAAACTCTTGAAAATCAAAATTTTTCGATCGGAAAACTGTGGTTCTTTTCAGGAGACTTCCAGTATTAATATCCAATTGTTTATTGAACAATTTTTTATGATTAAAGATTTTTTATTGGTCCCCCCATTGCATTTTCTAAGGGCTTTGGAGGACCTATAAAATATAGTTACTATGAAAAAATTGTTGAAGAAAGAATTGAGTATTATTACTGGGAATCTCCTGAGGATAAGTAAAGTTTTTCGATCGAAAAATATTGATTTTAAAGAATTCTACACTATTTCTATGAAAAGATGTTTTTTCTGCATATAAAATATATGGAAAACTTTGAACGCTTTGAGCACTACCTAAATTATTTTTTATTTCAAAATAAAAAAATGTGGGTATATTTTTTCCGGTATATAACAATCCTAGGGGGTGGCGGCATTAAAAATGCGACCTTATTTTTTTACATACATTTTTGGACCACTTTATTGTACATACATTTAAACATGTATTTAAATTGCGAAAACTCAAGAATGCATCAGGTTATCAATAAAATATATTCAAAGGTCATAAAGGTAACAGAACAATGTGGTTTTCGTGTGAAGATAGATTCGAATTTTAAATGCAACAGTTGTCTGGTGGCTCTCGATATAAACACGAAAAATGGTTTTCAATATTTTTACTTATAAGTTTTCTACGCCTAAGTAAAAGTATGTATATAAATCTATGGGTATACCACTCACAACTATTTGGTCGCATGATGCCATGTAGACCCGACTCTTAAGCATATACCTACCCAAAATATATAACTTATATACAGCTGCCTTAAGGTGCGTGCAAGGAATTAAAAAAATACTTTTAGAAGATTCGTTAGGAGTCGATATAGCATGCCATCTAGGAATGTTTGCTACTGTCGAGGGTCGTCCGCTAGTAAAGCACAGAAATTCACGTCAGCTGCAAAACGATCGGCTTGACATCTTCTCAGATATGTATTATATATCTTAGGGCCGACGTCTTTGAAAAACTAATCGAATGTGGATCTGGTATACAAAATACAATTGAATGGCGTCCACTTACCAGTTGGTGTTATCAGAATTGTTGGTCATCAATACTTGCCTGGAAAGGAAGCCCGGACTCGGCGCTGTCCGTGGCGGGCACTGGCTTATTGCCTTCCATATAAGAATGCTATGCCAACAGAGATGAATATCAAAAGGAAAAAGTAGGCGATCTTCAGTTTTCAGTCCAGCTTTAATGAGAATCAGGAGCAGCGCTTTGAGAGACATTGGCATAAATTTTGAAGGACCTGTGCATGTACAGCCACTAAAACATTTACAAATAAATAATAAAATGGCACATCAATATGAACAAATTTGTTACTGCGCTCTGTGTGTTTGCTCCATTTCTAGTGTTTATGTAACTAATCTCGTGCGTAATTAATTTATGTACATAAATATCTACACAAACTGGTGTACATATATACATACAAATGTAAATACCTAACCATGTATATATGTATATACATGCGCGTAAAGCTGAATTTTTCATACGAGTATATATCCATAAACTTTAGTTGGGCACCTTTGTTAAGTGGCGCTTATGTATATTTTTTTTATTTGAAATGTCTTTATTGAGGCTTTAAGTGTACATAATCATAAACATGTGCGCATTAATTAATTAATCTAAAACCATCTACATTTGATATAACGTACAATAGTTACTAAAGCCAGACTTAAAGCAATTACCATTTTCATTTTGTTAGTAAGATTAATAGTTTGGTGGGATTTCTTGATATAATTTTATTCATATACTCTTACATACATACAATATAAGCAAACATAAATTTATGTATTGTGTGTATGCTCACAAAAGTTGTATTCCTGTTAAGCATGGAATTGGAACTACGAGTATTTTCTATGGCATAGTGAATTTATAGTTTGACTGGACAAGCGGTATGGTATGTCTTTAGTTAAGTAGGTAGTAGTTAATATATCAACTGGCAGATCAAACTCATGTAAAGAATTCAGTTCGGACTTTATTAGATATTATCAAAATAATAAGCCACTGAGTTCTCTTCATTCTTACAAAATAATCAAATATCTCCCTAAAGAAAATGTGTCTCAATAGTACTATGCAAATAATTTTCGAGTTTTTTTCAACTCTGGAGCCTTAGAATGGTGAATTAGTCTAGACTCTAGAGAAGGGAGAACCAGATTGAAAGCGTTTATAAAAGAAAAAATATTTTTAGTAATAACCTGCTTGTTACAATCTATGTAAGCCGAATGGCATACAAGGCATACAAAGCTCTGACGCCTTTTGTTCCTGATACAATTCCGGAGGAGTTTTTAAAGATATTTTGTTTTAAGGTGCCATGAACTTATCAAGTTTTTTTTTGTTTATGTAGCAAATGCGAAGTATTTATTAGCTAACGGTACTTCGCTGTTGCTCGGAATCATTTTCGTAATACCAAGAGTTGTAAAAAATGTTGTCGACATAAAATGTGGATCACCTAACCTGTTAAGTAAGTGGCTATCTTAATTATCAATATAAGAAGCATTCCATCATTGGTATGGGACAAATAGTGCGAATTGTTTTCAGTTTACGGTTTACGGATAGGCGTCGTCACTTGACCCATTTTCATATTTGACTTTCAAATGTTTAAAGAATCATATCGCTCGTTTAACAATAAAGAGATGTAATTTAAAAGTCAAGTTTTTGAAGTTTTCATCACACATGAGTAAGCATCATAAGGAGAATACGCTCAGCCTAACAAATGACTAAACTTAAAAAAAAAAAATAATTGTAGGAACTTACAATACTTTGATTGCGTTTTCGCACAAAACATTGAAATTTTGAAATAATTCTGTATTCTAATAAACGTGCGATTTGAGTTTTATTAATTTTGATTTTCACAAATTTTTTCAACATATGTGACCTGGTCTACGGAAAGGGGGCTTAGGTGTCAAAAAATCAATTTTCACTTTTTGGTTGATTCGGATGGAAGATGAGATGCTTTTTCACGTGGTGAAAAGCAGAAAATCCTAACTTGCTTAGAAGTGTACTAAAAATGTAGAGAAAGAAGAGTAAAAATACGACAAAATATAATTTATTGGTAATGAACAAAATACATTGAATTATAAGCTATAAAGACATGATTATACACTAGAAAAACGTATTATGGGCCAAAAATAATAATGCTGAGGAGTTAATTAACGAGATAATGAGAAACTGACGAAACGAGTTGCTTACTTTTAACAGCTTTTTCACAGAAAACTAGTTTTCGCACGTAAGCTCCCTTTTCGTAGACCAGGTCACATATATCGTGTATATAAATTTAAAAATCACCGCAATTGAAAATTTTTAGAGTTTTGATAGTTTAGAATTTCATGCAGTTTTCCACCTTAAAAAACTTAATTGGAATTCCAAAATTTTCAAAACTTTCAAAACTTTGTGAAATTTTAGTAAATCACAATAATTCAATATAATGATGAATACTGGATTTCTAGAAAATTGTTATTTTTCAAAAATTTTGTGAATTGCAGGAATTCTAACAAATTTTTTCTAAGTAAAAGTGTCGAATAGACAAAATTGATCAAACGAAATTAAAAGTTTTCGCATGTTGAAAACATTTTCATATCTCGTCATTTTTGAAAATTAAAAAATGTTTGTAATTCTTAAAGGTTCAAAAAATGTTTGGCCACTGATTAAAAGAGTTTTAATTTCTCAAACTTTGTTATATAAATACAAAATTTTAGAAACGTTCCAAAAAGTGGAAAATTTCTGGAATTTTTCAAAAATGTTATTATATTTTAGAATTCTAAAAAAATTCAATTTTTTATACACAAGTACCATGAACATAAGAATTTTTCGATAATTTGTGATGTTTCACATTTTTACATTTTAGGAATAAATAAAATTCTCAAAATTTTGGAAAATATAAAAATTTCTAAAATCTCATAATTTTGTACATTTCAAAATATTCTCGCTTTACCAAAATTTCTAGAATCTCCCTTTCGATATTTTTCGAAATTTTGGAAATTATCCTAAAAATAAGAAATCTCAAGAAATTTAATAATTTTATAAAATTTTAAATTTTCAGAATTTCCCCAATTTCCAAATTTAAAACATCCTACTGATTCCAAGTTTAGAAAGTTCCTCCAAAGTTTCTTTCACGATTGCTGCAATATGTTGCTGGGTGTTGTGGTGATTGCCAACGATTTCCAATGTTTTTCGGTTAGAGTAGGGTATACATTTTTGCCTAGCATGTTTCCAAACTATCAGCGAGCTTTTATTTAGTATGGATTGAAATCGCATAAAAAATGGGATTGAGTAGCATTGTCTTAATTATTACCTAAACTGTGTACAGGGCGTATGAGTAATATTTTCTACATACATATCATCCATGTAATCAATCTCGATTAACTAAAGTATCAAAGCATTAAAGAAATAAATAAATAAATAAATACAATATTTGGCCTAATCACTTGACATGCACCTATGTAGTCATGAACTAAGTTCGATAACTGGCCCCTAATAAATATTTCTTTTACACCTTTCGAGACTCTGTGGGCAATTTAAAGCGTCTGGAAGTATTACAGCCTTGGGAATCGTTTCCTACAAAATAATATCTGTTAATCGTAGGCATCGTAAAGCCTTCAGGGTGCATTTTCAATGTCAGCTTGGATTGATTTTTTGAAATGTTCTTCTGCTTACAACATCTTTAAGTTCGGAAAAGATTCGCAAAACACTGAGCACAATTGGCGGGTGTTAAATATAATTTTTCAAAAACCAGATATAGTAAGCTGAATGCCAGTTGGAAATGAACATTTATTTGCGCCTGTGATCAGAAGATTATGTAGTCCAATAAATTCCTGAGCCGACATAACAACTGTACTTAACTTATTTATTAAGCAATGAGAAAAATTAAATTAAATTAAATTGCCAACAATCTTAAAGTTACGTGTTGGCAGTTTATTACACAAACGCCTTAAGCGGGCAGCGAAAACCTATTTCAAACGTACATATATCCATAGGCATACTCCATATGACGCTTTGGTAAATCATAGGCGTAGTTATTGCACTTTTGCCTACCTTTAAAATTTTGTTCGCTTTTAGCCGCAAACATACATACGCACACTCATACAAACATTTCGTTTAAATTTAGGGTATGTATATACCTACATTAGACTGCATCACAAAAAAAAGTGGCGGTTTTTCCAGAGGGACTTATGAGGTAGCATTGGAAAGGATTTTCTCACTCTTTTTAGGCCATTGCAAAAAACCTCATTCACGTCCCTATTTTTTATTTTTTTTTATCAAATACCAACACATCTTAATTCAACATAAAATGACACTCGTTCATCTTACCTTACTCTTTCATACTTTGAACGAGCTTATTGCAAAGAATAAAAAGGGTGAAAAAAAAACTCATAAATCTCAATTGGTAAAGGTTTGGCTGAGTTGTTCAAGTTTTTCTTAAACCAGTCTTTGAAAAAGTTTCAAAAACAGCATCAAAATTCTCATTATTATGATTCCGTTAAACATTTTTTTTAAATATTTTTATGCAAATTTTTTAGGCATATCTAATTTGTTTTTTCATCTGAGGTAATTTTTTTTAAAGACTTAAAAAAAACTGTTTTCAAAAAAATCAATGTTTGGAAGTATTTTAAAAATCGGCGCAGCTCACGTAAATCTTAATATTTCTCCAAGTTTTTTTGGCAGAAGTCTACAAATATAATATATTTTATAAATCCAGTAGAAAAACAGTACCGATTTTTTTTTATTTTTTTTTTTTGTATGGCAGCGATGCAGTCTAATGTATATATTTCCACTAAAAGCAATCAAGTAACGCAAAATAAAAAATGCACCGAAAAGTGTGCCAGCAACAACAAAATGTACGCCTACTGCGTCGCCTGTTTGCCCGCTCTTCGACTGCCTATTGAAGTAGGTCAGTAGTGCAGGTAGTGCAAATTGTATAACAATTGTACAACAAAAACCAAAATCGTCTCCGGGCAACAAACAAACAAAAAATGCATTGCAATAACAATAGCATGAAATATACTATAGGAGTTTTGTAAACGCACACAAATATACAACAACAACACGCCAACATTTACCGTTCATAATAATTGCACTTGTGGCAAGTTTCGATGGCTGCAGTTGCACGCAAAATGAAAGATGTTGTCGTTGAAAGGAAAGTGAAATTTTTTAAAGGTTGGCTTGGCTTGGCGCATAGAAAAATACCGGTCGGCTGTCTCAACTATACAACTAAAAAAAATAAAAAAAATAAAATAAGTTGTTGTGGTGCCTTGTTGCTGACACGCGACGACTTAAATTGAAACGCATACACAAACAAACGTATCTTTGCAAATTATTCGCATTGGCGTTTTTAGGTACATACATGCATACATATTTATACACATAGGGGATATGTCTACACGTGTAGGTGGTATGTATGCACGGATTTGCGGCACATTACGGCTGTTGAAAATTAAAGGCAATACTTTTCAACACTTTTTTCTTTTAACTTAAAGCTGAACTTTTGCTGAGCAATTCTTCTTCTTCTTTGTTTTTAAGTAAAATTTGTTTCTTTTGCACTAACGAGTAACTAATACGTTTGTAGCACTCAATGACTGTCATCCTTTTCCTGGGGTTGTGGCCGTAAATTTTAGTTTAATTTAACCAAATCTTGTAATTGTATGCATTTCCCTTAATATAATATTAATTTACATACCAATTCTTGAAATTTATGTGACACATTTGCAGTTTAGGTAATTTGGTAAGATAAATCCTATGTTGCAATATGGCTGTCAAAAGAAAGTCGTTTAAGAAGGCTCAAAGCTAAAAAAGCGACATTACTTTAAACTACTTTAGTAGTATCTGTAGAAATCCATCCACATTTTCGGCAGGGGCACGGATTCTAGATGCCTCAACCATTGCCAAAGTCCCTAGCGCCCTAGACCAGGAGCGCATCCTGTAGGAAAGTGGGAATGTAACGTCAATCCCCTCTTCTTCAGAGTTACAAGGGGGTCAGTCTCTTGCAGGGGTTGTGGGTCGAGAAGCAGCTCGGTGCCAACGATCCTTCAATAACGCAGTTGGTCCTCTTTTACAAACCCGGAAGAGGAGAAAAAGAAGGAAGAATCGGAGGGCGAAAGAGAAGGAACACTTTTGCGACACCAACCAATGCCATACAAATCCCTGTTGCCGCGACCGCAGGGGAAGACGGCGAGTCTGCGAGAAGAGGAACGTCGATCCATTGTTGCGATGCTAATGCCCAGAATAAAATCTGGGGCAGCAGCAAGTGCAACGCGAGCGCAGATCGGCTTTCCGAGCATATTCTTTCAAGTGGGCTCAGTATCTTGAATGTGGGCACTAAGCCAACATTTTTTACGCCTAGAAAAAATAAAGTGATTGATCTTACCCTATCTAACTCTCAGTTAGGATGGTCAGTCCTAAACTGTAGAGTCCTGAAGGAAGATTCACTCTCGGACCACTGGTACATCGAGTTTCAACTTGCCGAGGATGCTATCTGCTCGACGCCAATACAAAACTTGAAATAAATAGACTGCCATGTTTTAGGGAGGAGCTTGGCCACCAGAACACGACGCCACCTAGGATACGAACTACTCAAGCCATTGATGAGGCGGTGGCTAATTTTACCTCCGCCCTAAGTGCCAGATTTGATTAGGCTTGTCCGTCTCGTCCACCTATTAGTCGTAAGCCTGTTGGTGGAACAAGGACTTTCATTACTTGCGGGGTGAGTCGCGAAAAATTCTACACCGGACCCTAAAAACTAATTTTGAGATGGGCTGGAAACGCTGTCGCTGCACGTAAAGGTAGTAAAAGAGGCTAATTCGCTCTGCGGTTATTTTGACAAAATTGCGCTGTGAAATGTGAATACTTAATATTCAAATTTATTAAATTAACAATATATTGAAACTTTTATCATCTGACTAAATTTTAGAAAAAATCTGGGCCCCCTTGAAAATCCGGCCCGGGGAGAGACTCTATCGGGCCTGTAGTCATCCGAATAGAATAAGTTTGGTACAGCAACAGTGATAAAGAAGTACATTTTGGGAATAAAGAGAATATTTCTTACACTGCCGGCAAAAAGTATTG
>NW_023458555.1:28726336-28729436 GCF_013731165.1 Rhagoletis pomonella | reverse complement strand
GCATACATTTGGGCGTTTTTCACATAAATTACTTTCTTTCATACATACAGAGGAACATAAATAAGTGAGTAATACATACTATATGGTTGCAGTTAAGTAAATTTCATATTCAACGCTTTCTATTTTGTTGCTTATTTGCCCACGATGCTTTGGTTTGCATGGATCTTTTTCAGGTAACAGGTACTTATATAGTAGTTTTAAGGTACTATTCGTAAGTATTTAAAAGAATTATGTTAAAGGTTTAAGAGACAAAATCAACCGGGTTAATAATATACATTTTCGGCTAAAATAAAATGGAATTTTAAGTAACTTATTTAATATTTTATCACAATAAAGAGTGTTTTTCGAACATGAGATGTTATTAAGAGGTTAATTTCTCAATTTTTCTGAACTGTAGCTCTGTACAACATTTTGGCGAAACTATGGTTTTTTTGAAAGTCTGCATTATATATAGAAAATTAATTTCTCATTTTTCCCAGGTTGACGATTTTTACAATTTTTTTGCAATTTAAGTTGCAGAGATGCATCTAACTTCCTTAGGAGAGTCCTATTTTATTTTGACGTGAACAGCACAATGTGTAAATTGCAGCCCGCTAACTTTGATCGCCAAAAATTCCTAAATAAATAAAAATGCGCGCAGCAAAATTTTAAAAAATAATGGGCAAAATTAGCTTAGCTCAAAACTTCAAATTATAAGAAAATTTTGAATTTCTATATATCTCATCTCTTTCCACGCATTAGCAGCAACTCATAGTCCTATGTTCCTCACATATACTTATGTATATAGCTTGCGCAGACCTTGGATGTTTTTCGGTACTTTTTCCTGTCGCAAAACTCACATCGAGCAGATTTTGGAAGCCTTGGGTCAGGTGAAGCTCGAATGTCCTGCATTGATAATACTTGATGTATTTGAATTCTAAGGCTTCTTCTTAGACACTTGGAATTCAAACGGTCATTTAAAATTGACTCGATAATGCTGAAGGCTAAATCGTTCAAAAACTGCTTCGTCTTAAATTTTGTTTCCTTTTTTATAAGCGAATAAGCACCTCAAGCAATAAGCATTCACTCCACTTTGATCAAGCATACAAAAAAGAGTAAGTGCGCCTGGGCCACACTGGAGAAGTGAAACTTACGTTACATATCTATTTTGTCTCATAACCAATACACATACATACATATATTACATTCATACATCTGCCTTTGCTTAAGGTACTTAATACCTGTTCCTACCTCTGTACGTTCTAATTACATTTATGTTATTCTGTTTCCCTTTATCTTCATTTTTATCTTTATATTAAATCGATAAAAAAATCGATAGTAACATCCATCAAAATATCGATAAAATATCCATAACAAAATCGGTATGCAAATTCGATCAAAATGCCGATAGCAAAATCCATAATAGTATTGGTGACAAAATCGATAAGAAAATCGAGAGAAATATCTGTAACAAAACCAATAATAAAAGCGATAACGCAAATCGATTAGAAAATCGATAAAAATATCGACAACAAATTCGATAAAGATATCGATTAGTAAATCAGTAATATATTGACAAATAATCGATAACAAAATCGATAACAAAATCGATGAATAAGCTTTAACAAAATCGTAAATAATATTCGATAACAAAATCGATAAAAATATCGATAATAAAACCAGTAACAATATCTATACCAAAAATCCATTAGAAAATTTATAAAAATATCGATAATAATATCGATAACCAAACCGATAAAAATATCGATAACAAACCCGATAAAAATATCGATAAGTCCCGAGAATTCCGAAAATATTCAAAATCCCAAAGTGCTTCCCAGATTGAGTCTCTGCGTACATATCTATCTATATAATTTTCTCTATAATTACCTTTATTTTAATTTTTCTTCCTCAATCTTCATCTTTACTTTTATCGGTATCCTCATCTTCATCTTTTTCTTTATATTTATTTTTGTTTTTACCTTTATGTTTATCATTTTCTTCATCTACATATTCCCCTTCACCTTTGCCCTTATATAAGTAAAGTTTTTAAATTTACCTTGGTATTCATTTTTGTCTTTATCTTTACGCATTTTTGTTTATGTTTTTATTTTTACCTTGGCTTTCATTATTTTCTTTATCTATGTAGGTACTCACCTTTACTTTCATTCTCGTGTTGGTCTTTTTCTAACCTTCTATTAGGAAGTTTTTTTATTTTATTAATACCATGTGCATACACTCAAGAAGCACTTGTTTCAGCCCCAACCAATTCCGTTACATCATTTGTGTTGTACCATTTCCATTGCACCATTACCGTGTGCAATTTCCGCTGAATTTGACAATTTACTCCCAACCAACCAATTGCCGCTAAAGAAGTTTCACTTCAACAAAACTTATAATGGGCCACCGGCTTGTTGATCGTGCGAATGTATAAGAGTGACAAAGTTGGTCAAATGTATCAGTCCCTCCTTGTTTGGTATTATAATCAGCTTACCTGAGTCTTTGTCGAGATTATTAGTACTATATTGGTTTGTTTCCAAGAGCAAAACGATTTTTTTTTGGTCTATGAGTCGCATGTCATCTACATTTCGTGAAAATTTGGATCTTGGACACTATCATCGTCATCAAAGTCATTATTTTCATTTGTAACGTATACGCCACGTAGCACCATACGAAGTCATCTCACAAGTTTACTTGCACGCCCTAATTTAAAAGCCATACTATTTAAAAGTGATTAAATATTGGCGCTTAAGATTTTTACACAGTATTCCTTATGCGCATATATATTTCTTTCTTCATATTTATAACTAGACTGCGGATTTTTATGCAAAATATGGAGCCTGGAAATACATACATATGTACCACTATAAGCAAAGTGTATAAATTTGTATACATTTTGTTTATACACTTGCTTATAGTTGTGTGGTACATATTTCTAGGCTCCGTATTTTGCATAAAAATCCGCAGTCTATTTATAACAATTTTAGACTGAGTTTCGAGGGCACCAATAAAAAATTGTTAAAATGGAATTCTACTTTCTCAAATCATAGCCATCTTTTACTCAATGTATTTTTTTTTTAATTTGATGAGTTACTAGTCTTCATTTGTTTTGGAAAGAAAA
>NW_023458555.1:28723130-28726236 GCF_013731165.1 Rhagoletis pomonella | reverse complement strand
TTTTCTTTCCAAAACAAATGAAGACTAGTAACTCATCAAATTAAAAAGAAATACATTGAGTAAAAGATGGCTATGATTTGAGAAAGTAGAATTCCATTTTAACAATTTTTTATTGGTGCACTCGAAACTCAATCTAAAATTGTTATAAATAGACTGCGGATTTTTATGCAAAATACGGAGCCTAGAAATATGTACCACACAACTATAAGCAAAGTGTATAAACAGAATGTATACAAATTTATACACTTTGCTTATAGTTATGTGGTACATATGTATGTATTTCCAGGCTCCATATTTTGCATAAAAATCCGCAGTCTAGTTATAAATATGAAGAAAGAAATATATATGCGCATAAGGAATACTGTGTAAAAATCTTAAGCGTCAATATTTAATCACTTTTAAATAGTATGGCTTTTTAATTAAGGCGTGCAGGTAAACTTTTGAGATGACTTCAAATGGTGCTACGTGGCGTATACGTTACAAATGAAAATAATGACTTTGATTTTCACGAAATGTAGACGACACGCGAAAATTAACCAAACAGAAACTTTGATATCTTGCACTCATAAACCAAAAAAAAAAAAACGGTTTGCTCTTGGAAACAAACCAATATAGTACTAATAATCTCGACAAAGACTCAGGTAAGCTGTTTATAATACCAAACAAGGAGGGACTGATACATTTCACCAACTTTGTCACTCTTATACATTCGCACGATCAACAAGCCGGTGGCCCATTATAAGTTTTGTTGAAGTGAAACTTCTTTAGCGGCAGTTGGTTGGTTGGGAGTAAATTGTCAAATTCAGCGGAAATTGCACACGGTAATGGTGCAATGGAAATGGTACAACACAAATGATGTAACGGAATTGGTTGGGGCTGAAACAAGTGCTTCTTGAGTGTATGCACATGGTATTAATAAAAAAAAAAAACTTTCTAACAGAAGGTTAGAAAAAGACCAACACGAGGATGAAAGTAAAGGTGAGTACCTACATACATAGATAAAGAAAATAATGAAAGCCAAGGTAAAAATAAAAACATAAACAAAAATGCGTAAAGATAAAGGCAAAAATGAATACCAAGGTAAATTTAAAAAATTTACTTATATAAGGGCAAAGGTGAAGGGGAATATGTAGATGAAGAAAATGATAAACATAATGGTAAAAACAAAAATAAATATAAAGAAAAAGATGAAGATGAGGATACCGATAAAAGTAAAGATGAAGATTGAGGAAGAAAAATTAAAATAAAGGTAATTATAGAGAAAATGATATAGATAGATATGTACGCAGAGACTCAATCTGGGAACCACTTTGGGATTTTGAATATTTTCGGAATTCTCGGGACTTATCGATATTTTTATCGGGTTTGTTATCGATATTTTTATCGGTTTGGTTATCGATATTATTATCGATATTTTTATAAATTTTCTAATGGATTTTTGGTATAGATATTGTTATTGGTTTTATTATCGATATTTTTATCGATTTTGTTATCGAATATTTTTTACGATTTTGTTAAAGATTACTCATCGATTTTGTTATCGATTATTTGTCAATATATTACTGATTTACTAATCGATATCTTTATCGATTTTGTTGTCGATATTTTTATCGATTTTCTAATCGATTTGCTTTATCGCTTTTATTATTGGTTTCGTTACCGATATTTCTATCGATTTTCTTATCGATTTTGTCACCAATACTATTATGGATTTTGCTATCGGCATTTTGATCGAATTTGCATATCGATTTTGTTATGGATATTTTATCGATATTTTGATGGATGTAACTATCGATTTTTTTTATCGATATAATATAAAGATAAAAATGAAGATAAAGGGAAACAGAATAACATAAATGTAATTAGAACGTACAGAGGTAGGAACAGGTATTAAGTACCTTAAGCAAAGGCAGATGTATGAATGTAATATATGTATGTATGTGTATTGGTTATGAGACAAAATAGATATGTAACGTAAGTTTCACTTCTCCAGTGTGACCCAGGCGCACTTACTCTTTTTTGTATGCTTGATCAAAGTGGAGTGAATGCAATGGTGCTTATTCGCTTATAAAAAAGGAAACAAAATTTAAGACGAAGAAGTTTTTGAACGATTTAGCCTTCGGCATTATCGAGTCAATTTTAAATGACCGTTTGAATTCCAAGTGTCTAAGAAGAAGCCTTAGAATTCAAATACATCAAGTATTATCAATGCAGGACATTCGAGCTTCACCTGACCCAAGGCTTCCAAAAACTGCTCGATGTCAGTTTTGCGACAGGAAAAAGTACCGAAAAACATCCAAGGTCTGCGCAAGCTATATACATAAGTATATGTGAGGAACATAGGACTATGAGTTGCAGCTAATGCGTGGAAAGAGATGAGATATAGAGAAATTCAAAATTTTCTTATAATTTGAAGTTTTGAGCTAAGCTAATTTTGCTAATTATTTTTTAAAAATTTGCTGCGCGCCTTTTTATTTATTTTGGGATTTTTGGCGATCAAAATTAGCGGGCTGCAATTTACACATTGTGCTGTTCACGTCAAAATAAAATAGGACTCTCCTAAGTAAGTTAGATGCAGCTCTGCAACTTAAATTGCAAAAAACATGTAAAAATCGTCAACCTGGGAAAAATGAGAAATTACTATTCTATATATAATGCAGACTTTCAAAAAAACCATAGTTTCGCCAATTCCCTTGAAAAAAAATCTGAAAATGTTGTACAGTGCTACAGTTCAGAAAAATTGAGAAATTAACCTCTTAATAACATCTCATGTTCGAAAAACACTCTTTATTGTGATAAAATATTAAATAAATTGCTTAAAATTCCATTTTATTTTAGCCGAAAATGTATATTATTAACCCGGTTGATTTTGTCTCTTAAACCTTTAACCTAATTCTTTTAAATACTTTCGAATAGTACCTTAAAACTACTATATAAGTACCTGTTACCTGAAAAAGATCCATGCAAACCAAAGCATCGTGGGCAAATAAGCAACAAAATAGAAAGCGATGAATATGAAATTTACTTAACTGCAACCATATAGTATGTATTACTCACTTATTTATGTACCTTTTTATGTATGAAAGAAAGTAATTTATGTGAAAAA
>NW_023458555.1:28686821-28723030 GCF_013731165.1 Rhagoletis pomonella | reverse complement strand
AAAAACGCCCAAATGTATGCAACATTTTAGATAGAAGTGCGTATGCGAAACAAAGAAGCAGCTTTCGATACAAATATCGCATATATGTATGTACATAGTATAGGATATTCAAAAAACACAACAACAACGCCAACGCATAAAATCAGTATGCCTGCCAGGGCCGTTATTTATTATAGTTAATAGGTTTTTGTTCACGGGTTGTTTTGCATTTGTTTTTGTCGTCGGCGGCATGCAAATCCATTCATACAGATTTGACACTTTCATCTGATGAAATTGTTTTCATGAATATTTTAAATGGCGTGAACGAAATGAAAGTCCCAAACAAAATACTCGTACACATCATATACATACATATGTACATTTAGTAGCAACAAATATTCAACAGCAAAAACATGCTGTAAATGTATGTGATACATATATGTACCTACATACATATATATTTAACATGAGATTTGTAACTAGTTCAGCAGTTAAGAGGAAATGTGGCCGAGATAGTAAGTAAGTGTTGTGTGTGGTGGGCGTGTCAACGCTAGTGAAAGCCGCACATACATACATAAATGCGAAAACTATGGCGTGAGTTGGTTGAAGGACGACGCGCGCACTGATTGTTGTTTGACGTTCACACTCGTATCGTATTCTTGTTGTCTGTGTCCTGTTGCTATTGAAAAGTACACAATAACAACATGGTCATGTAATTATTCAACCAGCCATTGCCAGGCAAGCAGCAGGCATTCAGACTGTCAGGCCATTGTGAGCTGTCATGTTACGCGTTAAACTTGTTGCCACACACATTTGTTACTATCACACATTGTGTATTGTGTGTTGTCCACGAGTGTGTTTTTTTTTTATTTGTTTGTATGTATTAAAGTGGTGCCAAGCATTGGTTTTACTATCCCGCGATGCGTGTTAAATATGCAATGTTACGAATATAGCACAACTTTTTTCGTTCATACACATACTCGTAAGCAAAGTTTGTGGAGTAAGCTTATGTAAATGATTGTTGTTTAAAAACAAACATAGAAAAAAAAGCGAGTTAAGCTCGAAAAAAATTGGACTAAGTGAAAGTGCCGATGCTGCGTTTTTTTCGGTCACTCGGGCCACAAGTATAACTGTAGCTTTAAAAACGCATCAGTACAACATTTAATTTTATTATTGCGTTATTTTAAGAGTGTTGTGAATCGCTGTTAATTTGAAATAAGTAACTGGCTTTTTATTACCTTTGTTATATTAGTGCTGGTAAGATTACGAAGATATGCCGGGGACCTACAAAAAAGCTGTTCATGGTATGCAAGGATTCCAAAACACAGGGACTCACCAACAAAGATGGCGGTGAGTGGAATCAAAATTGTGGGGAACCACTGGGCTAACTGCTAAATTGTTATGTGCCATCGAGGACCCAACCAACACTGGGCATTTATCTCAGATTTCACTTAACGCTGTAAAAAAAACCTCATTCAAACACGGTATTGGTGGTCGGGTGGTCGACCTTGAAAAATAGAAAGACTCGCTAATTATTTTTCAAAGATCAAGCAAATGTTACACGTTTTTTTTCAACAAAAAATATGACAACAAATGGTTCAGCAGTGAAGAAAATATTGTAGTACATACATACATACACGTGTCCTTGAAGCCTGCAACGTAGCTCCTGTCTTTGTTTTGCTTAACATTCATGTGCTCGGTAGTACCTACGTAACACCCCGTATTGCCGTCTTAATTGAACTCCTTTTCTTAGTAAAAGGCATCGGATCTAAATGACATTCTCCCCCACATCCTTCATAGAGCCCGCCATTAGACCAGAGGATAGCTGCGCAAATTGTGTGAGAATTAGGCTGACTTATGCACCAATGTCATGGTGAACGGCGCGAGCGTCAGGCAGAAAATAACATACCAAATTTAAAAATTAAAGACTAAAAAAAAGGCGAACAACTAATCTATTAATTGTTATCGTCAAGTTCAGCTATCGGTAGGCCCAGGCAACGTAATATTTCGACGGGGAGCAGAGTTTTAGCTGAGTGGATTTGAGTGGGCAGATAAAAATGTGCTTGGTTCCAAGAAGGGTATGGTTATGGCCGACGCCTTTTCCCGCCATTGTAGACAATTTCTGCAAATTCTATTATAAATTAGTTTAAACCTAATTTTTTTTTATTTAATTCTCAATTAAATTTTTTTCAATTTTGAATTTGTAACTTTGATTTTTTTTGCAAATTCCATTTAAATGGAAATTAATTTTAATTTAGTTTTTTTTTTATTTAATTCTCAACTAAAGTTTTTTCAGTTTCAATAAGCTCTTTATTTGAATGAGTTAAAATGTGGCAGCACCGTGCTAAAAGTGGTAGTCAAAGCAGAGCTGGCATACAAGCAAACAGCTGATACACAGTCCTGTGGTTTGTGCATATTGATCAGCTGATTAAACGTGTAACATCTCTGAGTGTGTTTCTTCTGATTTAATTTTTATTTAAGTGAAGAGCATAGGTCACCTAAATCAAAATTAAAAACAAATTGAAATTGATTGGTGAAAACAAAGAGTAAAGTAATTTTCACTTAAATGAATCTGGTGAAACGCAGCTTAAAAAAAAATGTTAAAAATTTTATTTTTGTTTTAATATACTTCGAATTTTGGGTTTGCATTGAAATGTTTTTTTCCAAAGTTCCAAAATCAATTAATTCTGCAAAGTCAGCAATTTTTAATTTTTTAAAATCTGGTTTATTTTTTATATAGCCTCAAAATCGTCTTTAAATCGAGATCAGAGCTATTTACCTGTAATAGGTTTTAAGATATTCCATATATTTAGTTGCAAAATGCTGAAAATTATGAAATTTTGAACTATCGAAAGACTGTATAATTTTTTTCCTTGGCATAACAGCTCCTTAGCCAAATTCATTACTTCCATTTAGAGCGCATGAAATATTGGGAAAAATATATGTACCTTAAACTTTCTGCAATACAAATAATAATAAATAGCTCAAGCTTAAGGATAGATTAGAAGATTTTCAATAAAAAGCCAAGCCACCACAAGCTTGCCTTGTAAATATTGACACATTTATTTTTTGCTATTTCTCTCAACGCCCGTTTTCTCTATCAACAACAGTGCTTGTCTAAAGCACTTCCAGTTTGGCGGCTGAATAATATCATAAAAACTCAAAGCCATCAAGTGTATGTTCAGTTGAAACGAATAGGCCAGCCAGTCCCAGCTTAGACATTTCAGGCAGCACCTGCAAATCGATGGCGCATTTTCAACTGCAAATCATCATCAACGGCATTGAATATTTTTCTTCTGAGTTTTTCATAAAGTGGACGGATAAGAGACCAATATTACGAACTAAGGCATAAAAAGCTGGCTGTGCAAGAGAGAGAAGAAGAGTGAAAAAATGGAAATAGTAAAAAAGCAAAAAGCACAGACCACAGACTGCACTGCAGCGAAGCTTAGTAAACTGAAAATGATGCAAAAATGAGGAAGTAAAAAAAATATACATATAATCCCAGCCGCTTTGGGCAGGAAGATGTTGGCGAGAAAAATATTTATGCCCAATACGTCACACAGCTACACTGGCGCTAGCTAAACACTTCAGCAACCACAAGCGGGTGGAAAATAAAAATAAATGAATGCTAGAGAAATATAGCAACAAAAAAAATTTACAAACTTTGTTACAAATAACAACAAACAAAATCTCGATTACTCCATTACCTATTGGCAAAGAAAATGACCGACCTGAGGAGCAGACACAAAGCTTTGTACATATGTATGTACATTCGTTTGTGTGCGTGTGAGTGCTTAGCAAAGCGATTTCCTGTTAGTGATTGACCCCCAACCACTAAACCAAAGCAATGTCTGGGGATCGTTTATTCATTGACAAACAAGTCAATAGCAAGGCGGTCAGCCAATGAAGCATGCAGCAGTATACGAGCGTGAAATGCCTGCGGCAGAATGGCAGTGGACCAAGTGTGTACATACTCACCACTCACCACCACCCGACGACTGCTAAGCCTAAACTTAAAAGCCTCCAATACGCGCCTGCATCGCATTTGCGGTACATACTGATATTGTGCTAATGTACACATATCTAGATACTTATATATTCCTATGTAGATACATATGTATGTACATTAGGGCGGGCCATTTTTTTTACTATGCGAGAATTTCAAAAGGGGATTTTTCCTGTAATTCTAAGCAAATTTGCAGAAGAAATTAAGGGTCTCAAATCAATTTGGAGTTTGCTAAATTTCGAAAATATATTTCGAAGAAAATGTGAAAACTTTCACTCTTTGGCCCTCTGGTAGAAGTTTTAAGAAATGGTTTCCTCACACCAAAAATCCCCGTATAGCATATTTTTATAGAAAATCTTAACTCTTTTTTATGACACTACAGCAAAATGCTAAAAAACCTACATATTTTCACAATTTGGCAAACTCCAAATTGATTTTAGACCCATGGCTTCGAGGGAAAATTTGCTTAGATTTACACGCAGAATCCCTCTGTGCTATACGCGCTTTTTCGAAAAATCCTTCCATACAAATTGACCCGCCCTAATGTATATATATAGAAAATCACTCACTCATTTGCTAACTCAACCGTTTGTCCACTTTTATGTGTCTATAAATACTTTCACAGAGATATATACACACACACACATTCACCTACTTATAATTTGTATCAAGCTTTCCTCCTAACCTTTGTAAAGCCACTTTTTTGTTCTGCTGTTATTTTCAAGCAATTTAAATCTAGAGGATTTACGTTAAATTCACCTCCTGTCGCTTTCGTCCTGCCGTGATATCTATTTCCTCTTGAAAATACATATTTTTGCCTGTATGTCATTTTTCAATCTAAAACCTGTTGTTTTTTTTTTAATTTTTTTGCCTTTATAGTTACTCGCCAGCATACACACACACATACATATGTACGCATCTCACTGCCACCGAATGTATAAATTGGGGGAAATGATTCTATTTCATGGTAGATTTAACTTGTGTCCACATATTTTATCGATTTATTATGATGTGGTTGGGTTTGGTGGATTACAGCGGTGGCAGATTGTCAAGAAATAGACAAATTGATAAAAATATTTTGTCAAAAAGGGGACACAATAAAGTAAAATCACAAAAATAAAACCGAAAGTCCACAACAGTTTTGCTTAAATATAGCCTTAAGGTTAGTGTTGACCTTTTTGGGTCGCACTTTTTTCACACTCCCGATGAGCTTCCGGGAATGGACATCAGTTCCTTGAAGAGGTTCTCTGCGAGCACGGAGCGTTTCTCTTACAATAAGCCATTGAAAAAACTGCGCACATTGAAGCTGATCAAGCGACTCTTACCCATACCCGAAAGTTCATCGGAAGGGTGGAAAAGGTGGGAACCAGCGTGCTTGACAGCATCCTTAGGCTAGCAAAGGCATGGAACCAGAGTAACAGTTATTGAGAGCATTCCACCAGATCATCCTACATTCAGCTGGGGTGCAGTGAGGGAAATCAATGATATTAAGCTTACCCGTCAGGCAAAGACCAGTTAGAACTCCCACAAATAGCGATAGGTGTACCTTGCTTACTGGCAATAACTCCCCGGACCACCTCCGGTCTATGCGTGACCAAAAGTATTAAGCCATCTTGTATTCCAAGGTCTTCGTGATCAAACTGTCATCCGTCCAGGAGAGGACCACACGAGGTCAGTGGAGCGCCCAAGGTTGTTCCTATCTTAATTAAGGAGTTTCAAAGAAAAACCACATATCTGGACAGTCAGTTGTATGGGAGCTATAAGTAGTAGTGGGTCGATGCTCATAATTTTATTAGCAGATCTTGTATGACTGATTGATTAGTAAAAAGCTTAAAAATTTACTTAGATGAAGGAGTTAATTGGGAGGCATACCTTATAGATTGCCTGTCTAAAAGATTTTCTCAGTAGACTTCTTTTCTTCATTAGAAAATTGCTCACAAAATTTTACGGTTTTATGATTTAAGATGAAAGAGTCGTAATTCATAATCTCATATTTGAACAATCAATTGTATGTCAGCTATATGTTGTAGTTGTCAGACAAATGATAAATACATACATTACAAAAAGACACGAGTTTATCAAATTTCAGTTGGGTAAACTGAGGGACTAGTTTGCGTTCAAGCAGACAGACAGAAATACAGACGGGCAGCCAGGCATAGCGCAATCGACTCACCTCGACGTTCTGCTCATTTTGGATATACACTCAAACAAAAGACCACGTGCGGATTTTTTTTTTTAATATTCGTATTTTTTCGAGATAAATTTTTTTTGTTATTTTTCTTAAAAAATATTTCATCAAAATTTAAACTTTTAATCTGAATCTTAAGAACATTTTAGGGTATGCGGTTTTATAGCTCATACAATTTTAGTCTAGTGAAGCGCAAGTTTCAACCGGTTGAAAACCGCAGTTGATTTTGGAGATTTTTTTTTTGTGCCGGATTTTTGCTCTTTTTTCTGTATAAGCATGAATTTCTTATGAACCAAAATGCGGGAGACCGTTGGCCACAAAATTTCCAAAAACGAGCGCCAGGTTTTGTAAATTGCACTTGTTATATAAAAAAAACGCAAAAGCAGGCTCCAACATTACGAATATAAAAAAAAAATCAACAGGTGGTCACATATTCAGTCACTGTATCTCTTCTTCTTCTGGTACTCAGTGGGTCATGAAATTTATAAAAAAACGCTCTTAGTACTTCTTCTAAATACACTGAATTCGGATATGTTTGCGATAAAATTTTTCGGCCAGACCACTGCCATACCAAATTTTTATAAATTTCGCTTGAATACCCGTAAAAAGCCGATTATCACAATTTTTCCAGCCCTAATTTATACCAAATTCAGCAAATTTAAAGTCGCATTCTTGTAGTAACTAAATAAATATAAAAAGAATAACTTTCAACTGTGCTCATCAAAAAAGCAAAAAAATATAAAAAATAAAAAGTAATTTTTAGATCATTCACTTCTCGAATGAAAAAAGCAACTGTCTGCCGCAATTTTGAATCTAAATGTACAACTGTCTATGAACTTTTTTTTTCTTTTGATGACAACATAAAAGCCAATGCACTCACTGCCATATTAATGCGGATAGAAGCTTTGGAAGAAGAGCGACTGAAAATAAAAAGGAAAAAATAAAAATAAAAAATGAAAAATCCTTTTCGCATTTGTGGAACACAGCTGTCGTTGAGTTTGTTGCGATTGCTGTGCTTTTACAAATGATTTTTTGCATTCAAGGGACATGTGCGAGCAGATTTGAGTGCAAAAATGTCTACTGCACCTTTTCGAGAGCTAACCAAAAAAAAAAAAATATAAAATACGCACGCACACATTAAAATCAGCACAGAGAAAACAACAACAAAGCAGAGGCAGAGGCACAGCTGCAAAATATACCGAGCAAATGGCTAAGCACCTAGTACATCTGTACATACCATTACAAGGCATTACAAGGCAGTATAGGCAGTAAGCAGCAAGCAGCCAATGCAATAATACTAGTGTATTAGTATGAAGGAATGAATGAGTGTAAGTGAGTGAGTGCTGTTTTTTACACTCGCTCCATTTTTGTTTTTGTTTTCATACCTCAATGCTGCTCTTGCTGACACACTTTTTTTTTGGGGTGCATTGGTGAAAATTATTTTACACGCCCTTCTAAGAGAAAAGTGGCACGCCATATTCACTACAAATACCTATACATGCAAATACTATTATAAGCCAGTGCACGAGTGTATTTGTGCACCTACTTTTTGTCAGAGCATTCATTTTGCTGTGTATCTGCGAGTGCTGCTTTTCAGTTGCTATACAAACGAATATACATACGGGTATGTTTGTGTGCGCGCTGCGGTTTTTAGTTACGCTAGCACTCTTGCTCCTCGGAGTTTTTGTTTCAAAAACTACTGCTAATGCAGCCATTATGCAAATTTCACTGCAACTGTGCCACACTTCACTTAGTTGGCAGCTACTCGGGAACGCATAACTATGCAAGTAGGAGTATAGCATACCTACATATAATAGCTTGTATAGCACTAGTTTTCTATATACAGTGGCGGCAGTCATAATAGACTCGCCTTACTTTGAAGAGTATTGGCTATATTTCTTTGGTTTATTTTATGCTTAATATATGTTTTTTTTTTATAAAAGCCTGGCTAGTTATACAACAAACCCTAGATAAGTCCTCTTATCTACAAAATAAAAATTATAAAAATTCAAAATTTTTCACCAAATTTTCAAACTTTTTATTCAGAATTTTTAGAAAAATTTTTGGTTTGCAGTTTTGTAGCGCATTTAATTTTAGTATCACAAAGTATGAGTTTCAAGTGGCTAGAAAATACCGCTAGATATTCCCTACCATATAAAAAAAAATTTGAGTACACTTTGTATGGGAAAAAATGCGTAACACCGTCAACAAAAAAAAAAATCAACGGTATTTTGTAGCCAATTGAAACTTGCACTTTACTTTGAACTAAAATTAAATGCGCTACAAAACAAAAAAAAAAATTCTAAAAAGTCTGAAAAAAAGTTTGAAAATTTGGTGTAAATTTTTAGAATTTTTATAATTTTTGTTCAAAGTTTAAAAAGCGGATTTGTATGATGTACCTAGGCTTTTATAAAAAAATATTAAACATAAAATAAACTTAAGAAATATGGCCAAAACTCTTCAAAGTACGACGAGTCTATTATTTTTGCCGCCAGTGCACATACATATATAGTATACATATATGCATGGATGTATGTATGTAGTTAAATGTGAAAGCATGTCTGTGCAGTTGCACAACTCACCCATTTTACAGGTGGGTGTTAAGTAATTAATGTTGGCTGCCATTTAAGTGCAGCTAAACACTTTTGCCACAGCTAATTGCATATTTTTTTAGTTTTTTATTTATTTTGCCCATATACATACATAAATATTTTGTTTTTATTTTTGTTAAAAGCGTTAGGTGAATATAACGCATACAGCTTGCATTTAAATGCAGTTAGCGTAAGGCTGCTTAAAGGTTGTTGATATGTTAGGGAATTCGTAAATTAGAATGCTTCACTACAAGGGTATTCCCTAAACATTGTACATAGAACGCAGAATTGGAGAATACCCCTTATGTTTTACAAGGGTGATGCCGACCGTTGACCGCACTTATTTGTGATATCTACATACTGGTACTAAGTACAAGCTTTGCAAAAGTTAATTATGGAGCGATACTCAGCTGAACATTATATGAAAATGAATGAATATGGTGACTTCTGGAATGCACTATGGGCCGGCCAGCAACCGACAAAAAATTGCCAATATTCGAAATTTTATCGGAATGGCTTAAAACTTGCTATAAGGGGTTTTTTAAAAATTCAAAATGGCGGATCCAATATGGCGGCCAATATTGTGTAAAGTATTCGGATTGGCTTGAAACTTGTTACTCTATGAATGTTGGGCTCACTGTTCACGAGTTTGAAGTTACATTTAAAAAATTTGAAATGGCCTATTCTGCCTATATAAAATGAAGCTTCCGAAGCCCACCAAGAGGAGGCTACACTACGAATGTAGACTTAATTTTTTAATTTATTGTTATTTTTTATCTTTTTGTTTTTGTTTTTATATTTATAGTTTTTCCAGCAATTACGAATGTATACTTCACTGCTTTATTTTTTATATTTTGATTTTTTGTTTTTTTTTTATATATATTAATATATTAATATACGTATTTTTTTACGAATTGCAAACTTAGACTTCGCGTTTTTATTTTTTTTGTTTGCTTTTGTTTTTAATTATTTTTTATTTTTTTGTATTTTTTCGTTTTTTGTTTTTCATACTTTTTATTTTTTAACAATTACGAATTTAGACTTCGTTTTGTTTTTTGTTGTATGTTGTATTCATGTTATTGTTTTTTTTTTTTGTACTTTTTTCAAGTATTTTTTTTAATTCATTAAATTAAGGTGGTTAAATGTTTCTCTCAGAAAAAAAAATAAAAATTTTAAATTTCAGTTTTAAAATAGAATTAAATTGTGGATGAATCGTCGGTTATGTCAACATCTCGGAACTTATCTGAGCAACACGGAAATCTAAAAATTTTGAATTAATTATCTATAGGTAATGATAAACATATATAAAGGATCGAACCAAAATCGCTCACGCGGTTGCAGCGCCAGTGAAGAAGATGATTAAAATAAAAAAAATAAAAATGTGCAAAATTGAGCAAATTCATCTTGAAGTGCATTTCATGCGGAATAGATTTCACACTTTATTTTTGAGATGTGAGATGGTACACAGCAGTACTGCTAAACGACAACGAGCACAATCATAAAAATTAACGCCTGGCTCAATGAAGGTGTCCAATTAGTTTAAGCAACAGCTATTTAGAATTATTTTTATTTTTTATTTTTTTATATTGCTGCATCTTATTAATAAGAAACAAAAGCCAAAAGGAAAATATTTATTATTTTCTGGAAAAAAATTTAATTTTATTATAACCGGACATGTAAATTTCTAATACCTACAACTATTTTAATCAAAATGAAATTGTGACCACAATATTGAGCCAATATATATATATTTTATTAACAGTTACCTTAAATACTGTATATTTTGGCTATAAGAAAAAAAAGTTAAAATTCCAAAGTTGACTTTTGGCCGTTTTTGAATGCCTTCTAGCCCTCTGTGGAATGGGTTGAGTGATGGTGCAAAATTAAAAAAAAAAAGTGAATTCACAATATGCTTAGCAAATCGATCCCAGAAAATAAGGACCCCAGTATTCAGCCCTGTACAAGTGAATAGGTCTTCCGCGAGGACTTGTATCGATGCACAACGACCCGGCAATCAGACGGACGATACATGGTGTAGCTACCTGTTAAACAGGAATTCTCAGACTCCATAGCTATTGGCAACACAGCAGCAGTGTATCAGCATCGAAGGGCCTCTGGAGAAAAAATCCGACCTGCGCAAGAAATATTCAAAAGTTTTGGAAGAGAACATCACCATGGATCACATGGAGACCACCTCGTCCCTGAAGGTCATCAAAGATAGTAAATATTACTCTTTCTATTAACCGCACGGAGCTGTCATAAAACCTGACAGCACAACAACAATAGTACACAAAGTCTTCAATGCTTCCAGAATATCCCACTCCGATAACTCACTTAATGACGTACTATACACTGGCCCAACTCTTCAAAACGACATGATGTTCATCATTATCCGATGGCGTTTCCACAAGTTCGTTTCTAATGGCGACATCGAAAAGATGTATCGCCAAATTCTCGTCCACAAGGAATATCAAAACTTCCAATGAATCGTCTTTCGTAGGTCCCCAAATCAGCCCATAGAATATGTCGCTGCTTTGTTGTCAATTGCGCCACCTACCTTGCATTCTGCACACTCCCTCAGTTAGCGCTGGATTGTCAAGATGCATTCTCGCTCGCCACCAATATACGCCAGCGTGAAACCTACGTGGACGATATTCTCTCAGACGGGCACAATATACAGTCCACTATTAACTCTCTCAGCCAAAATAAAGAAGATGGAACGCACTCACGGATTCCTTCTCCTACACATACGATCCTCTACGAGCTGCTTACTCAAGGACAAAGCGGCAAATATTATGGTTGGTAGTGAATAATGAAAAATGCTCCTGCAGCAACTATGGACGGCAGGAACCGAATGGGACAAGCATGTAAAACCTGGCGCATATCACAAATGGAATATGCTGCACGAAAATCTCCCCGCGATTAATTAAATTACCGTTCCCTGTTGGGTGCAATTCTCTCCAACGCAAGCTATTCAAATCCTATCGGAAGTTGAATTAGCTTGAAAGTAATTTATAAACAAATTTATTTTATTTTATTCAATATTGCTCGATTTTCTTCACACGACCCTGCTCCACGCTGCTAAAGAGCAGATAATCAGAATGATACAGCAAGAATACTATATTTCAAGGTTGAATCAATAGGTTGAAAAGTGAATCTTTCATTGCAAGACTTCTACCATTTATAAGCAAAAGATGCGTTCACAGATTGTGGCCGCTCTTCGATGATATAGTTACTATTTGCCTATCATAAACTTTAAATAAGTTTTTTACTATACAATTTTTACATTATTTTATCACAAAAAAATAACTAGAACACTTAATATACTTACAAAAGAATATATAAAGCGATTACTATTTGCGGCCAGTGTACTTGCAAAAGTAATTCTAATCAGCTTAAATTCATACATGCTACTTCAATCAAATAATAAATTATTAATATAGACATTAATAATATTCCATGTCTGTCAATTCTGTTGCATTGAACTTTTGAGCTTAGACAATTGAAAATGTGGCAACAAATGCCACTTAAGTGCAAACAGGCGCCATAGCATAAGGACATGAATACATACATATCTAAATACATACATACATATGTACAAATATGTACAAGTGTACGCCTCCTTGTTCGTGAGTTTAATTACGACATGGCAGTACGAGTATATTGACTTTTTCATTTATCACTAAAGTGTTATTGCTGCAACATGCAAATGTAAATGCAAATTGCCACAAATGAAGATAAAATGCAAAGCTAAGTAAGATGGCAAAAAAAAGGAATAAAAAGAAACCAACAAACACGAAAAGCTATTAGCACAACAAGTATTGTACTTATGCATGTACATACATATTTGTTAGTAAATGCATACATATGCATGAATCGACATGGGCACAAATATATATATATTGATAATGCTTTTTAGGCTTTGCACACGCAAGGGCAATGTAACAGTGTATTGTTTTGCAACTATATGTAAATACTCATACGAATGCACTTTTACAATCCCTCTAGACAAGTGGTAATAGAAGTACAAACCTATATACATACATACTTACATACATATAAGCACTACAGCTACCCTGCAGTGATAAGTCAAACCAGTTTGAAAAAATACTAGTTCATTAACTAGGTATGTGCCTACCAGTTCGACAATTTCGAAGAACTTAACACGATAACACACAATAAAAAATAAATAAAACAATTAATTTAAAAAAAAATAAAATACAAAAATTTTTCCCTACGCAAGGACTTGAACCTGGGACCTCAGGCATACGACGCGAGTGCTTTGCTCTGTCGGCCATTGCGACTGTTGGAGCGCCGCGAGCAAAAAGGCTACAAGTAGATCCTGATGCGTAGCCTGACAATTGACATCTCGTAGGACATCCCACTATTAATAATACCAGTCGCTAACATTGAAAGAGGATAAGACGTGAACTAGTTGGGCTGAAGCGCAAACTGGTAGGATTCTAGCTCACAACTAGTAGCTTTCCCTGCAGGGTAGTTGCTTTTAACATACATCTAATACATATGCATAGGTGTGTGTGCACATTTGCTAACTGCTAGCTGCTAGCTACTAGCTGCAAGCCAGACACTCATGAGCAACATTAATTATTCATTGATTGTAGCAATTATTTTCCTACTGGCACTAAGTACAGTACTCGTATAAATAAACTTGCATTCGCTGTTCACCTTTTTCCAAACGAACACCCGTAGTACATCAATATAAAGTGACTTATGCAGGCACATAGTTAGTAAGGCCTATGTATGTGCATACTTGCATACACTAGGATGACCCGGGTGCTAAATAGAGAACAAAATACGTTTTTTTATTAAGCGAGGGGATTGCAAAGACTAAAGATGAAAACAGATTTTCTTCTAAAGCACTGGTTAAACTTACATTATACGGCAGCGCATAACGTGAGCACTGTCACTTATCGAATCTACTTAATGACCTGTGCATACAAGCAATTATCCACGACAGCGCATGACAGGGCATGGCAACGAAGACTGGTGAATTTTGATTTTTCGCTTTGTGACATTTTCAAATAGAGATAGATGCCTCTCTCTCATTTATTGTGATTATTTACCCTTAATCAGTTCCAGTATCTATCAGATTTACTGAGAGGTCGTTTGGATACGTACATTGGGTCATATTTGTAGTCGAAATAAAGTCGGTTAAAAAGTTAGTTGGTGCCACTCCATTTAAAATTATGAAAAAAATCAGCAACAAACTTTAGTGTCGATTTCATTTGGGCTATGAATACGCATTCTTCAGTTAAATATATCTTCGTAAATAAAGCCTGGAGTTCTGCAACTGACGAACTGATTACACTGAATAGCTGACTCTGGGAGATTATGCGCTCTATTCGGAGTATAGGTACACCACTGCTTCACATGCGATGCTTGTCTATGCCCTGTACTGCAATGTAGGTGTAAGCAGCGCTAAATTCGGGGCCCAGATAGATCAGATGGTGCTCTGTTAGCCGGGCAAGGTAAAAAACGAAAACCTTAACTTATCTAAGCATTGATAAAATTACAAATCTCGAAATGCAGTGGAAAAACATATGAATATTTGTATATACGGGAATATACAGAATCCACTATAAACTCTTGGATCGATCTTTATTGGCCCTATAAACGTTTTGACCTTACTTATTTTACCCTGCAAAAGTCGAATGAACTTTTTCTACGATGATTTTTTTCAAAAATAAATAGAAATAAAATGAATCTAAAAAGTTTGCACTCAATGTCAACAATAAGATGCGGTCTTAAAAATTTAAACAAATGCTATCATGATTTTGAGATACTGCAAGATTTGTTAAAGTTAATGGACTGAAACGAAATTTACGTCCCGAATTGCTATAAATAAAAATTATGATTTGTGTCTCAAAACAATGAAATGAAAGTAATATACTCCTAATGCATCAAGCTTTTCCTATTTTTCTTTTTATATTTTTTTTTATATTGCTATATATATATTTTTGATTCCCACCCCGTTTGTTGTCAATTTAACAAGTTGCCTCTGACGAGATTCCAAACCGCATCTTCTGAATGGGAGCAAATAACAGCAAGCATCTCTGCACACTCACTCATTCAAATGTTCAACTTGAATCAATTTTCCTTTCTTCGTCATTTGACTTGGGTCTGCACTTCACAGAGGCTTTTTCGTAATTAAGAAAAACCAAAAATAGAAGAAATTATGTATCGCGCTGACGGCATTCGTACTGCTCGAAGCCAAAAAATTACAGCAAACACCTCTTCACGTTCAGCCACTGCCATATATACGAATTTCTTTTTAAATGTTCAACTTGAATCACATTTCTTACAATCGGCTTACTAACCATGAAAAAATCAAACTATAACTTGGTTGAAAAAACCATTGTGCTATTGGCTCAGTGCACTTACTGGCATCCAATGCCGCTGGGAGTTTACACACTTCAACAGCTTAGCAACGACTAATAAAATATTTGCTCAAAACTATGAGAGCTAATATAAAAAAAAAAATGTAAATACAAATTAGCGTCGTCGAATCGATGAAGAAGTGCCGTCTAGGGTTGATACATATGTTAAATTCGTTAAAAAAATTCAAGTTTTCCGTTGCCGAGTGGCGAAGTAACCTTGGCGGTCGATTTCAAGGTCATCTCAAGGTCAACATAGTTTTTTATTAATCTAGTAGCTCCTATTTTTCCACAGATTTCGCAAAATAGGAAAATACTCCATTCAAATAATGTTGTATATCAAATGTGGAATCCTTTTGACAGCCATGATCATAAAAAGTTCTATATGTTTTTTTAATATTTGTTTGCCAAGATTATCCACTGCCAGATAACCAGATAAGAAAAGCCATATTTAACTTGAAATGACCTTGACCCGTTTATTATACCCGAGCGCACTTGTGCACAAGGGTATATTAATTTTGTTCACATAACGGTTGTTTGTAACAGCCAAAACGAATCGAGATAGATATAGACAAATGTATACATAAATGATCAGGATGAAAAAAGAAATCGATTAAGCCATGTCTGTCTGTCCGTCCGTCTGTCCGTCTGCCCGTGTACACGATAACTCGAGCAAAAATTGAGATATCTCAACGAAATTTGGTATGTAGGTTTCCCTTAATCCAAGGTAGGTTGGTATTGAAAATGGGCGAAATCGGACTGTAACCACGCCCACTTCCCATATAACGGTAATTTCCAGAAATACGAAAACTGCGATATTTTAGTAACTACCGAAGATAATTCACTCAATATTTACAACAATTTTTAGACGACAACTAAGAGTGTTATAAATTTTTGGAAAATGGGCGTAGCCACGCCCACTTATGGTTACATGTGTATATCTCGGTAACCGCTGCACTAATTTCTTCCAAACTTGGCACAGTTGTTGGCCTTGGTACAGCATAAAAAATCGCCGAAAATTTTTAAAATCGGACGATAACCACGCCCACATCCCATATAACGGTAATTTAAAGAAATACAAAATCTTCGATAAATCAGTAAATATTGAAGCAAATTTATTCAAAATTGATGCTTGCAACAATTCTCTTCCAAGAAATACGTTAATGGTAAAATTTTGGAAAATGGGCGTGGCAGCGCCCACTTATGATCACATATATGTATATCGGTAACCGTTCTACCAATTTATACCAAACTCGGTGTGGTTATTGTGCTTGCCACATATAAGTAAAACGTTGAAAATTATTGAAATCGGACTAAAATTATGTCCGCTTTTCATATAACGGTAAATTTCAGAAATGCTTGAAACTTTAATATTTCGAAATTTAAGGACGCTAATGTACTCAAAATTGATACACCCCGGCTTAACATCTAGCGGTAGCTTTCGGAAAGGTGAAAAAAACATATATTTAATACTTGCGCCGGGTATTTAATGTTCGGCTCCGCCCGAACTTAGACTTTCTTACTTGTTTTTATTTTATTTTGTTACTCGGCGTTGAAAAGCTTGATGCTTTGTGAATTTAATATATAAATTTTTTTATTTTTTAAGTTAAAAGCAAAATGAGCAAACAACTTTTGTGAGGCATCCTAATATTTTTATGAGTACTTAAAAAAGTTTAATAGCAGTCTACATTGCTACTTGTCGACATATACTTTGTCTGCCACTCGAAATACGAAATAATATCTACTCTGCTATTCCAGGAAGTTAATTGCACTTACGCGTACAACAAATATGTATGTATGTACATATGAATACGCATGTCTGATGCACTCTACATATATACGTATGTATGTGTATTTTTAGTAGTTACATGCAAGTAAACATGAATATGCAACATATTATTAAGTGTGTAATAAATTACAATCGGTTTTAGTTAGTTGCAGCATGAGTCTCGCATTAGCTGCAATTGTCGCACAACAAGTCGCCAGTTTACAATTGACACATGACTGTACCATACATATGTACATACGTACATACATACATGCATTGGTATATCTATATATGTATGTATATTCATGCATACATTAATACTCGTATATATTTTTATGTATGCATGCACCTGAGCATACATACATATATGCAATTAACTAACACATTTATGCATTCATTCATTTGTAGTACTCGTATTAGCTATGGCATTTTATATAAAATCGCTATACCACCTGCCAGTTATTTTACTGCACACTTGTAGTGTCGTTCACTGTGCAGTGTACGAATTGTAGGGTGCTGCACCCTTTTTTACAAATACAACAATTTACTCAAGTGTGTCGCACATGTAAATACGCCATTAAGCTATTAATTGTGAGCGCTTTAATGTACATTTCTTGTATGTGTTAATTTGTCTGACTCATATCTGCTGGATTCTATGCTTTTCCCTTAGCCAGAGTCACTTGTCTTCGCCAGGCTGCAAGTACTTCAACTTATTTCTTAATTGACAGTTGACATACCTGAAAAGATAGAGAAATAAATGAAAGATTACTACAAATTATACTTAAGAACTACTTTTATATCCATATACATACATATACGTATTCATCAATATTCATTCAAATAATATTATCAAACTTTAACGAACTGAAATTAAAATATTCGGAAGAAAGTGCTTAGCATTGTCAGCCATAAAAATATTAAAAACCAATGCAATTTCTTAGACACTTAAAAGCTGCACTTTATTGTTCCTACCAAAATTTAATAGGCTATAAACTACAAACCTGCAAAAGAAGGTTTAATTTAGGGAAAGTTTCTTAAAACATAAAAAAAATTTCCTGAACAATTTTTTTTTTTGGGGGGAAACCTATAATTGTTCTTAACTGGTTTTTTAGATAATATTCCTTATATTAACAGGAACAGGTGAACCGATTTACTCCAAAATTGCTACTTCTCTGCACTTTGTACTAAAAAATAGTCTTTAAAATTATTGAAATTCAAACAACGGGCTAGACGTATCACTACAAAATTTTATTAGCTTTCATTTAAAAAAAAAATTAGTAAAAGATGAACATTTACGCTGTTTTGAATTCCGTTTTCCAGTTTCGAACCACTGTTATGTTAAGTTGTGTTGTGTTATGTTATGCTAGGTTATATTATGTTATATTTTCTCATGTTATGTTGTTCAACGCATTTCACCTCAACTCATTACAGCTCACTTAAAATCACCTCGACTCCCCTCATCTCATCTCAACTAACCTCACATCAACTCCCTTCACTTCACCTCAACTCAATTTAACTCACATCACACCAACTCACCTCATATCATCTTAACTTAGTTCAACTCACTTCACTTCAACTCACTCCCAATTAATGTTGCTTCACCTCAACTCACCTTATATCTCCTTATCTCACCTCAACTCATCTCACCTCAGCCCAACTCATCTTAACTCATCTAAACTCACCTCAACTAGAGTCACTTCACTTCACTTTAACTCAACTGTGCTTTAGTTTGATCACTATAAATAGCGGGGTTGCCAATTGTTAAACAAAAAAAATTCAACTTAATTCATCAGTTAATTAAAACATGTATCGCAATGTTAGACGAAGAATAAATATTAAAGAATGTCTTAGCGCGAAACTTCTTTTTAAGAGGGTTGCCACCTGTTTATAAAGTCGAATTCAATTAACTTTTACGCAAGTTATTTGAAACAAGAAGCAAAAGGGTGTTAAAAAACTTGAGCTTGAAGGTTTAGAATGTTGGAAGAGGGTTGCCACCTGTTCAAAATTTTAAATTATTTAACTATTGAAATGAATTATTAAAATATGGGTGTCAATAAAATTCTTTTGAAAGGGTTTATTTCCCAAATATATTTACTAGGGTGTCCACTGTTTAAAAAATCTAACTCGAATTAAGTTAAGGCAATTACCTAATTCAAATATGTTTTAAAATTTGGGTGTATATATTGGCGTCAAACGAAAAAGTGTTAAGAAATCTTTAGTTTGAACACTGGACATATTTTTTAGGTATTTTAAGGGGGTTGTCACCTGGCGTTGAAAAGGCTTTACTTCTAAAATATATTTAGGAGGGTTGCCACATATTTTATAAACTGAATTCAAAATATTTTATAAATTAAATGATTTTTTAAAGGATGAATATCAATCGAAATGGGTTTGAAAAGGATTTCAGGTACATAGGTTCTGCAATTTACTTCCGAGTGAATTTAAATCAAATTCGCTTCGAACTCAATTTGAGCTTTGTTGAAGTTTACTCGGAAATGAATTGCACAACCTGCCTGTTTATTTCTGAAATATGAGAGGTCAAAATACAGATCTTGGCCTGTAGATGTGCGAAAGAGATTTTATTTTTGAAATTAAAAACTTTTTATCGGTACAGAGTGATTTAAAATTGTATAATATTAAAAACCAAAATATGACACTGGAATCGCTTATACCCTGGAATAGTTCGTTTTTTTTCAATCAAAATTTTGTTTCAATCAAAAGTGAATGAATTTATAATTAATAAAATAAAAATGAAAAATCAAAACATAAATCAGGGATCTAACCATGGTCCTAGTGATTTGTAGAACACAGTTCTGATCACTCGTCTACTGCTACTCTACGAGATAAATCCGAAATAACGAGTTGATTCGCATCAACGCTGCCTTCGCTTTTAGAGACATATTATTTGCGACTATATTCGAAAAGCTCTGAACTAAACAGTGAATTCGCTTTTATAGCCACCACTTCTAAAAGCCTTCAGTGCCGACTTCAAATTTATTTCGAACATAGTTTTTTTTTTGTTAACCCATATTAATTGAAGACTTAATTGTTACTTCCAAAACATCAGTCGATGACATTTCTGCCTAAATTCCATTATTATAATTATCCCATTTATCCTCCCTATTTATCAGATATAATCGTCGAAAGCATTAGTGAAATATAAATTAAAGTCAATTCACACAAACACACAGTTATTAAACAACTAATTATTTTCAAAACATAACACATAGAATACAAATAAATATACAATTTGCTTAACCAACTACCTGCTGAGCGCCTGGCGCATTGTCTGATGGTCAAATAAAAATTTTCCACCATTTAACCTGAATAGGCAAATCAAGCGTAGACACTAAACGATAAAACCTTTCAACAGCCTACAAAAATAATAAAAAGCTATCACATCGTTCATTGCATTATTACATACATACATACACAATTTATACTTTGTATTTGTGTATGTTTTGGTGTGCGCTCAGATCGACACAGTTCATTGTTTATTGATTGTGCCGTAATAAACACTGTAATAATCATAAGCCAGTACAATGAAAGCAATGAACCAAAACAAATAAAGACAAAGGAGAGCAGATGACAGAGCAAAACTTCAATGTAGACATAGAAGGAAGAGAGCAGAAAACAAAAAGTCGACTGAGTGCAATTAAGTAGGTAATAACAAACAGTAAAGTAATGGCGTAGAGAACAATATGTGTATGTAAATGTAAGTATATGTATTTAGGAATTCTAACTAGGCGCATAAAGAAGTCAATACTTTCGTACAGCCTAAACATACACAAACACACGCACATAGACAACGTAGATACGCTTATAGCCATGGACACACAAGTACACTTGTGCTCAAATATACCTACTTAATTTCAATGTAGATATATGGTTAAATGGCATTGAAGGCTAACCGCCAACACACAAAGTAGCGGCGTAATAAAGTGTTGAATTAAATACGAAAATAAACAAAAAAAAAATATGAAATAAAAAATAGCAATCGAAAAGTTGTCGAGTTGCTATGGCGAAAGTAGAAGTAACCAAAAAGCAGAATGGAAAAATCACAGCTACCAAATTTAATGTCTGTGATTTTTCAACACTACCACAATGGCGTTGTTAACGCCGCCGGGCCATTGCGTAGACAGCCCACTAGAAATTTGCTATGCTTTTGAACGGAAGTAAACAATATTTTGTAGCCTACATTAAGGCGCACGTACTACACACATTTTATGGCTTGACTTTTGCGTGCACTAAATTTGAATAAAGATACACTCATGATAAACCTAACTTTGAGTAAACTCTATTTTTCATCACGAATTTACTATAAATAAAAACTTATTATTTCTTGACTGAGGTAACACAAAACAATAATTTATTAGAAGATCTCAACAGGGAGGGAGGTAAAAAAGTGTGTGACAAGAGAACCTGCGCAATTTGCAAGAAAATTTATCAAAGGAGATTTAAATAGAGTAGATACCTTTACAGAGATTTCGAAATATTCGATTCGAATGCCTTTCCCATTTTCCTGGTCTGGTCCCCGGACCAGATATTTGTAATAGCCAGAGCAAGATGTCAATGCATACCGATAAGAAGACTACTGTTCTTTTATCATTCGTAAGAAGGTATAAATCAAGCTTTAGTTCGGTTACCTTTGAATGGAGACTTCCTCCTCTGTCCAAGTGTTAATAATTGTGGCTGTTGATTTGATTAAAAAAAAGTTTAAGGCTCCTTGAAGTGTCGATTGTCGAAAAATGTTTAGCGTATGATACCAAAAAAAAAGCCGCTAGGTGACAAGAGAGCTAGGAGATGTAAATCAAATAGCAATTTTTACAAGCCAAGGTGCAACAGAGAGTTCCGAAATCTTTTGGACAGGCTGTCCATCCCTACTAGTACGGTTATCTCAGAGGTGTTGCATATTTAAGGAAGCCATGTTAGTACGTAGCTGGGTTAATCTTGCATCTAACTTAGAGGAGTAGACATTCTATGTGGAGCCGCAGAGGCTGTGGGTGGGTTTTCAAACAAAACATTCTGTTAAAGTAAACAGAGGATCGCTTGGCGCTACATCATATAAGTTTTAGTTTAAACAAATACGATCTGGTTTATTTTTTTCTCAGTGGATATTTCTGAAGTAAAGTGTAAAACACAGCATATACAGTTTTATGGTCCGAAGTTATCCATAACCGAAGGAATGAACAACATTTAGACGAGTTCGCCAATGAATATATAGGTAGAATACGATCGCCGAAAGCCCGACCACTACCCTTAGAGAGGAGCAGTCAAGCTCCATACACACATGCTAACCACCTGGTCGCACCTCTGACTGGGTTACTCACTAGCAAACTCGTCGACCATGCAATTGTCATTAATGTACCTCTGTTTAGGGACCCACACAATAGTCAAGGAACATTTAGATGCCAATAGGTTAAGGGTCTTCTGCATTATATGGCTGCTATGAGCATTTTCCCGTTAGACATTAAAGAATTGAAGCAGCTTGGCTGTCATAATGAAAGCTGAGAGGACATTCCTGAGTTTAAGACTAGGGTTTAGTGCGAGTTCATTAGAGTGAAACCCGTTGCATACTCTTTCGTTTAACGTCGAACTATCTGTAGCCGTCGACCCCGGGTCTAGGTATGTAACAACTTTCCACTCATTCCTCTGTGGGGTTTTTGTGAAGAATTTTTTGTCTAAAGGGAGTAGATAAATAGTATAATTTAGATTTTGTAGATTATTCAGCTGAGTTTCCAGGACCTTATCATGTCCGAATCTGACGTTTGTCCACACCTAAGTCGCATTCGACTCGGAGGCACTACGACCCGGAAATAAATTTTCTATGCAGATCCCCCATTCAATGATTTACAAATTAATTACAGAGATTTGGTGGACGCAGAGGGTAGTTTTCCCGTAGCAAGCATAGAAAACGTCCTTTGTATATGTTCTGCCGTGACTAGAATAGAGTCCTGGCCAGCGCCGGCTACCAGACCCTTGACTCTGCAGAAGATCATGAGCCTTATCACAGCTGTGTACACGCAATTCGCCAAATATAGTTTATTGCCCATTTACATGGCTTTCCTGGAGCCATCCTCACTTGGCCACAATTGCAAGAGTAAGTTCTACCACGCTGTTTAAAGAGGGCGATTTTAATTGGAAATTTTATATTTCTTAGTAAAGAGTAGCCTCTCATTATAGTCGATAACAAAGTCGATAGTTACATCTATTAAAATGCCGATAACAAAACCGATAAAAATATCGATATTAGGTATCGATCGATAAAAAATTCGATAAAGGTATCGATAAAATTATCGATAAAAATATCGATAACAAAATCGTGATAAAAAAACCGAAAAAAAATATCGGTAAGAAAGACGATAAAAAATATCGATAGCATAATCGATAAAAATACAGATAACAATATCGATAGCTAAATCGACAACAATATAGACGGAAAATACCGATAACAAAATCGATAAAAATATGGATTATTATAAAAATGATTTCCGAAAATTTCGATAGCAAAATCGATAGCAACATCGATAACAAAATCGATAAAAATTTCGATAACCAAATCGATAAAAATATCAATTATCATATCGATAAGTTCCGAGAATCCCGAAAATCTCTAAAATCCCGAAATAGCTCCCAGATTGAATTTCTGTGTCTCTATCTACTGCATATATCCCTTTCCTTGGTCTTTTCCTAAGTGTTTTTCTTTAACTTTTTATTAGAAAGTTTTTGTTAGATGAATACCATACGCTCAAGAAGCAATTGTTTCAGCCTTCCGTGTGCAATTTGCGTTGAATTTGCCAATTTACTCCCAACCAACCAACCACAGCTAAAGAAGTTTCACTTATAAAAAAAAACAAATTAGAGAAAAAAACTACTAAAGAACCAAATTCGAAAAAAATAAAAGAAAAACAGCCAAGTTTGATTGAAAACAACAGTGCAAACCGTGGGCGAGGTATAAGTATAACTTAATTAAATTTTCTATGATATTCTCTATCGACTAAAGTACGCTTCGATTTTTAATGTGTTAGATGCAACAGCGGCAACTCCACGAAGTCACAAAGTTTCTTTCTCAGCTAATTTCAAATTCAGTTTAGCCACAAAGGTAAATGTATTATTGTGTATGTATGTATGTGTTATACTCAGGTGTCGGCGAGCAATACCGTTTCGGTTGTCTGCTATCAAGCGACGGACAAATGGCACAAAACACATTCAACATTGCAATCTTCCCATCAACCACACTAGTGGCAGCTAAACTAATTAAATGGTGTCCCATAAATTGCACATTAAACAGAATTTATTGCATTTGCGAAATTATTACGGCATAGTAACGCACAAACACTATTAGCACAACAAGCGCATATCTATGTATGTGTACACACACACACACACACACACATATATGGTGACCATTTGCTTGTTTATTGCTTAAACTACTAGGCTCATACAAATTACAACAGCTGCGGCGCCGCATTTAGGGCGGAAGCGGAAGCGTTTCGACATGACAATGCGCTCAAAATTGCGTTGGAAATAGCTGTAAATATTATTTAGCTATGGCTATATGCCGGGCGCGCTCTTAATCGAATGTAATGAAGTCGAATCGACGAAGGACTGACCGACCCTATGGTAGGTAGGTAGCTGCGCGACTAACAGCCAGCGATATGTAGCAAATTGAGCTGGTAGATATAAAATTTGTTTTGTTTTTTTGTTCTTGCGTTTAAATTTATTTTCAAGCAATTTTTTTTTCAACTAGGTCAGTACGGCAGACTGGCAGGCATGCATGGTTGGCTGACTGGTCGGCTGAGACTAACCAACCGCATGCTGGGTATTATGTAGTTATTTAGAGCATATTTGAGCTAGCTAAGCGTTTGGCTTTAATGCCCAACTAACTGATTGCTGTTATCCTTTCTTTGCGTACATGTATGTACATACACACAAACATACATAAATGTATGGCAGCAAATTTCAGTAAATGCATTGGTTTATAGGAGGATTTTCGGCATTCAACTGAAATAGGATATTGTGGTGGCAAGCAGCACCAGCAGCAGCGCTACATACTTGGACATATATGTATGCACATAGGTATATACATACATGCATAAGTACGTGCATGTGCGTAGAATAACTCAGTCAAACCAAAAAAAGTAAATATAAGCTAAGGCCATAAACTGCGCAGATTAGTGGTTCATAAATCAAAGTGGCTTTCTGTTGTGGTGGTGGCGTGCTTAAATAGTTATCTTCATATGTATATACATATAAATTTATATGTATAAATAAGTATGAGCGTATGTTGTGTGTAGCTCCCTATGTTGTACAATTACCTATTCAGCGCTGCGACAAGCAACTATTTATACAATTTCTAAAAAATCATATTTTAGTTAGCTTCCGGCTGAAATATGTTCAACTTGTGTTTATCTTCCTTTTCATGTTTGCAAATTATTTGGCTATTTGCTCGTAATAATTTTTAGTTTGAACTACAAAAAAGAATGACTAATCTGTTGAACCAACCCCAAATCTTGCTATGGTACTAACACTCTCTTGGGTGCTATAATTCTTTGATGGAGATTTATGAAGCTGTTTATGTACGTATGTACACTTATATTTTTGTTGGTTAGATATTTCAAACTTTTGTGAAAATAACCGAACATCTATAATACTCTTGAGATAAAAAACGATTTTCGTAAATAAATATATATAAATAAAATAAAAACCAAGTATACATTAGGCCGAGCAGTGCGGTAGTTAACAGTGCGCGCTTCCATTCCGCAGTGCCTGGGGCTGAGCTCAATTTCCAACCAACATAAAAAATAAATTCTAGCAGCGTTCGACCGTCGGTAGGTAATGGCAAACCTTTGAGTGTATTTAACTATGAAAAATAGCTTCTCATAAAAATACAATCGCCGTTCGAAGTCAGCGTAAAACTGTAGGTCCCTCCTTTATTGTGTGACAACCTAAAGGCGCGCGCCACAAATCGGAGGCGAAGCTCGGCCAAACATTAACATATTGTCAAGGCGATAATATAATTTCTCTACATTAGACCGTACCGCTCTAATCTGAGTCTAAAGTATTTTTGCAAGGCGATTTCAAACAAACTTAATTCTTTTTTTGGTGACATAAATCCGGATAGTTCTAGTTACGAATACCCGATTGTTATAGAAACGCATTCGTTTTCGTATTCGTATTCATATTCAAAACCAAAAACACAAAGCTAAAACTGCTAGAAACCATACACCGTTAGCATACCAAATCCAGCTCAAATTAACTGGGCTTACGTAAACAACAGCTATACACAAATACGGAAATTTCTAGACAGTGATTGCAGCTATAATTTCAAACCAATTTTGAAACCGTAACAACTCTCGCCATCTACAGAAAATTAGCTTTCTAATGTTGCTTTTGTTAGCCAAAACTGGCGCAGTAGAGCCCCCACGCGAAGACGGAAAAATATATTTTGGCGTATTGATATATATAGATACCATGAATAAAATTAAACGAAAATTATATAAACATAAATAGCTGCGTACGAAAAATTGCGGAGAAATGCCATAATTAAGCAAGAATCTACGAAACAGAACCAAAATGCGCATCATTCAACCGCATAACCGGATTACATAGATAGCACTGTACTACGTTTTAAGATCCGACTTGAAACGCCTAAAATATGACGGAAAATTGCAAAAGCCCACAATTCGGTCGTCAACTGAACGACTTCGGAGGTGATGTCGCCTGAACACCACTGGCATAGCGAGGACTCAATGCTTTCCGCCAGCGAACATAATTTTATGCTCAGTATCGGACAGCTGCTACTATAGGGCACACGCCAAAAGATACTTTTTAGAGGTAGATCCATCCCTGAGAAATGTCGGAAGGCATCAACGACAACGACAACAACAACCAAAAATTTCACACAGCCTCTGAACGCTGAATGGGTTTTTTATGAGAATTATTCGCTGGGACGCGATAGCTATTAATTTTTTTTTAAATATTTGTAGGTAGATATGTACCTACCCCTAACCACTTGACTACGGCAGTGGCCCTTAACAAAAAATACCAATTAAATACGCGTACAAGAAATCAGATATAATGTTTTTTTTGCCTATTTTAAGGCACTTTTACGAGTACTAAATTACTAAATAAAAACACACACACACACACAAAGCAGCGCGACTCATATATCACTGTCGCAAAACACCGGAAATGTAGCGAAGTGTGAAATGTGGGCAAATAGAGTTGTTGACATTGATAGAAAAACGCAATGCGCCGCCAGCTATGTAAGACAGTAGGCTATTTTGCTACACCATTTACCAATTTAAGTAATAAATATTGAGCGAGACTTTCACCATACAAACACACATCAAGGCGTTCCTACGATTTCTATATGTATTTCAGCGCTTAGTTGCTTGCTACTTTTCAGGCTTTAAAATAAGCATTTTACCTTAAAGAATTCTATCGTTTTTTTCCGCTTATTTTGAAGGCGAATACTCTCTGTGTTTTGAGGGAAAATTCCGTAAAAGGCGTACTTCATTTGAGTGAATATGTATGTAAGTCTCAGTTTCAAATATTTTTTTTTTAGAATTTTAGTTGGCTGTTGCGAAATAAACGCAAAAAAGGAATGAAATTTAATTCAGAAAAATAAGTGTGTCGGAAAATTTATTTCATCAATTTAGAAGTAAATTGCTTGGAGGATTGTAACACCACAGCGAAGCGATGTGCATGCACGTAAGTCTATACGCGCATATATACATACATATACATTGAAAATGTAATATTATACTGCAATGGTAGTAAGAACAAAAATACCAGCAAAAGGTGACAGTAATCGCAACTGAAGGAATGGAATACATATACTCGTATACTATATGTATGTATGTACATATACATTTTTGTTTATATCAGGGTAGCCAACTCATTTTTGGGAATTCCCCGATCTCGACAATGAAATTCCCCGATTTTGCGCGAAATTTCGTCAAATTCCCACCCATAGGAATCTCATTATTTACAAAAAAAAATGTAATATATTTGGATATGTCATATATTGCTGGTCTTTCTGTTTGTTTTAATTTTAAATGTAATTCATCTATGTATTCATAAACCAAACCAAACTTTCATAAAGTTAGTTAGCAAATAAAGAATAAAAAATTATTTTATTTTTTTGTTATTTAATTTGTGTTATTTTTTTATAAAAATATAGTTCATTGTCTAACAAATACTGTATGAATCCAAGTTTCAAACTTTGTGCAATATTTGGAAAAAACACAACAAACTTTCGTAAAAATTTCGAGCTTTTTCAAGTGTCCAAAAATTTTTGTTTTAGAATTTTTTTTGCTGAAGTTTCTGTGGTTAAATTCCATATAAAAATCAAGTATGTTTATTCAGTATATGACCCGCAAATCGGGGAATTCCCAACGAGTTGGCTTCCCTGGTTTATATACAAATTTACAGGGTGGGTGGTGAAAGGTGCTACCAAAAAGAAAACTAATAACGTTCTCTTCGCGTAAGGAATCTGTTCCATTTTCTTTATATCCTTCAAAGACACTTATCCGTTAAAAGGTGTTCACATGAAGCGAATTTACAGGCAACTTTTAGTTGAAAGCAACAATCGCCTGGTGTGAACGGCCTTTCAACTAATCGCTTCCAATGAAGTTGGGGGGCAGCCAAGTTTTGATTTAACTAATCGCTTCTAAAGTTGCCAGTAACTTCGCCTCATGTAAACACCGTATTACGTAAATGAAAATTGGCACCAGGATTTCGATTGTGCGCTGCTTTCACGCGTTAGTGTCCGTAGTATCCGTTCAAAGGGCGCATGTTTGCCGGCACTCCTCCTAGCACTTGAACAATAATCTGCCTCGGGATTTATTTTGCCAAGCGTGAAATAATTGCAAGGAAGACTTGTCATCGAGATCTCGCAATTCGGAGGTAGAAAGCTATCGCTGCTGTAGCTACAACTGTAAGATGAATCTTAGAATTTCGACAAGTAGCTTATCTGTATCAGCAGTCAGTCACTGTACTGTGGAGATATTATCGCTGATTGCTTGTCAGAATAAATATTGACGGATTTTAGAGAAATACCGCTGCTATTAAACCACAGAGCGGCCTCGCCTGAAAAGATAGTATTTATATTTCCCAGTGAATTGTACCATTTCGGTCTTGGTGGAATGGAATTTGAGTCCACACTCTCGACCAACTATTCGCAGTGTCTCCAGACCTTACTGGCCCAGATTTGTTTTGTGAGGTTATTGCGTACAGAAAGTTTACAAAACAAAACCCACAAATTTCAATGAATTAAAGCAATTCAGTCCAACGATAATTTCGACAGTTTCCGCCGCAACTCTCTGCCCATCGAACACATTTTTTGAGCACAAGTTTTGTGTTTAAATGTAAGATGAATTCTAAAGTCGACTTAAGAAAATGGTCCTTAATGTAGAAATTTCATCAGCCACCCTGTATTATGTAACAGTAATGGCAACAGCAACATATCAACAAAGGTGCGCACACAGCAATAACAGTAACACTAATACCACCAACAGCCGTCTTAGCAATGCCAACAAAAATAGCAATTTAAAAGAAAAAAGTAAGAAACATTGAAAAATGAGGACAATGTACGATAAAGCTACGAAGAAAAATTGGTTTTATACCGAAGTAACCAGCAAGTCTCTTAAGCTACATATGTACATACATACATACTTACATACCCATGCATGAATACAGGTTTACGTACGAGTTTAAAAGTATATGTATGTGTGTACGAGTATAAGTCTTATGTCAAGCAAGAATTCGATTTCGAGTCTAAGCTTTGCTCCTTTGGAGCCATCGCATCGCTTTAAATGGCTGCAATTTTGTTTTGTTGCTTTATCAAATCGATTATACTTTCATATTGTTTATTTGTATGTTCATGCATCTATATATATATATGTACACACATATATGTTATGCTTGTTAGTCCGTTCGATATGTCTCAGCAATTACTTTGCTCGTGTGCTCCAACACTAACTTGGTAAATGTCCTTATGTATGTATGTATGTATGTATGTACATACTTATGCGTGTGGCGCATTCACTTCGATGCGACAATTTAAAGTTTTGCGGTTGTTGCAGGTGTTTTAGCGCATTTGCGCGTAAAATTTATGTTATTGTTGAGTGAGCAAATTGATTCTCATTCCCGGGTGTATAGTAGACTTTTTTTTTGATACATTCGAAGTTATCCAACTTTTGTTGGGCTCTATGTTTTTTTGTGTCGACCCAATAATTATCATTAATTTTGAACAGACACATGTTTTGCTGTCGTCACTGGTTATTGTTTAAATTTTGGAAACTCTTTCTGTTGTCCTTAACATTATATATCGGTTTAAGAGGACGTTTGGTTGGTTGATAGAAACCTCGCCCGAGTACTAGCCCAGGCCCAAATAAATGTGCATAAAAGCTGTATATACTCTCTCGACGCGCGTGTCGACAGTTTTCCGTTACATTTTGGTAGCTAATACCACACCAAAGTATTTCACCGCGGAGGACTATGTGGGAGTCGATCCATTAGATAAAAGAAGCTTGATTTGTTTTATTTTTGTTTTGTTGGTAAACAGCATCAGTTGCATTTTATTCGGCTTGACACCTAGGCCACTTTTTGTAGCCGATGAGTATAGCCTGAGCAGCAGATACCTGATACCGCCACCACTACATCATTGGCATATGCTACCACATTCACTTCACCTTTGTTGTGAGCCAGTAGAATATCGTTCAGTGCCACCAGTGCCATAGGAGCGGAAACAGAACTCTCCGCCAACGTTTACTGCCTGTAACGGACTGAAGTTTCTATGGGTTCACAACTTCATGAAGGGTAGTTTCTGTTGATCTGCCCTTGATTTATGCATTTTGAGCTTTGGAAAGCTTGAAGTTTCCCAGAAAATTCCGTATGTGCAAAACTAACAATCTCTCCAATATCTTTGGTCAAAAATATGTAGGACTTATTGGTCTGAAGACTTTCGTAATTTCTTTTTTACGGTTTTGGAACAAAAACCATTTTTTCGCAGCAGGACTTGTAGGAAAATAACTTTTTGGAAAACAGTTACTGATGCCTTTTTGATGACCTCTGATCGCAGCTACGCAAGTATGTATTGATGAGGGTACACCATGGAGGGTTTTTTTCCTTGTGAAACGAGAAAATTAGATATATCTCGCTCAACCGGAACTAAGTAGCAAGGGTATCAGACACATAGACAAACTTATGCGTCATGTATGTAACTCTAAGAGAACACAGAATTTGTTTCGAAAAGCCAGGCCTGACGTTGCGAGTCTAGTAGCGGAGCCTAATGAATATTAACCGGATGACAGCCACGCCAGAAGGCTAGGCATCGCCTACAATGAATTTTGTAGAAATTGCTGGAAATTAAACGACTAGGATCAGGTTTTTCGCTTCAAAATAAGCAGATGTTCATCTTTAATGTCTTCAAACTTGAGAAAGAATAGCATATTCCAACTAAATAGACGCATATGTGAACACACCGTTGCAAGATCTGTATTTTCTTCACACAATATATACTCAAAATTAAAAAAAAACATGGCGCTTAGTTTTGACATAGTCATGCCAGGTTTGTGGTACCAAGACGGCTCTTAGTTGCCATCCAACCTAAACTTTACCTACAAGTGGTTACTAGACGAAGTCAAACGATAATAAATATAAATTGTTCATGTATTTAAATAATGTTACCAATCTATCAACTTCAACAAAGAACTAAGTAATAAAATAGTTGAAGTTTTTCTTACAAATATATGTTTGTACATGCTTTGTTAATTCCAAATTTTGTTACTAAATTTCACCTATGGGGAAAAGTTTCCCTTTGCAAGTAAATTGGCAATTTTTTGTGAGTGGTGGAAATAAGTCTAAAATCACACAAATGCACAAAAGCATATCTCTTGCACGTGTTCACTACGCTTCGCAAATCTTCGTAGCTGAACAAACAGTCCGGACAAATGAATGTGACATTTCAGTTACTCATCATCACCGTTACTGACAGCGTCAACGACACCATCGCAACTGTCATTGTTGCCAACTTCTTTTTACTTTAATTTCGTTCTTTTTGCAATCTTTTTTTTTTTGTTTTGTTTAGTACGCGTTTCCACACAGCAGGTATGTACGTATGTATATATGCATGTAGCTACTGCATACAAGTTGTTGGGCATTAGAAAAATGACATGGCCATTAGTATCTTTCATTTTCCATGATTGTCTGCACTGTTTTTTTTTAAGCTTTTTTCCACCATTTTTGGTACAGCTGTCCCATTCTGTAACTGGCAACTTTTGTAAAGATTTTTCCACTTCGCATTCCATTTTCTATTTTGTGCTGGTATTTTGCTTAGCTTAGCCAATAGTTCCAGAAAAAAATGTATGTAAATAAGCAAATAGCTGTGCCAGAACTCAGGGCGTCGCACAAAGGTGTATTAAGAAATTGCGGATGGAACCATATATGTACAGATAGAAGTGTGTGCAAGATTATAAATGTGTTGTTTTATATTTTCTATTTTCCCTTTTTGGAGGGGCAGCACTTGAAAGCACGTACACACAAATATACATACATATGTATGTATGTATATGTCAGAAAAGCTTTTGTTTGGGAATGTGTGTACATATGCTTCTTTTTTGTGGTTTTGTACAGCACAGCTCAGCTTTTCTAATCTCTAGCTTATGTGCTCATTGCCCTTTTTGTCTCATTTCATTCGGATTTTTTCTTTGTTACAATTGTTTTTTCTTGGTGTTTTCATTTCATTCCAGAGAATTTTTTTTTTGTTCTTAATCTGATTGGAGACTGCATGAATTTTTCATCATAATATATTTTTTCATGCATTTTAAGCTAGTGGATTTTTGAGTTTTTTTGGACAGAAAATTTATAAAGAGAAGGACGGATATAATGCCAATGTCAAAGACTAAGTATATTAGTTTGAATAAAGAAAAAGCGGATTCAAACTCAAATGAATGAAAAAAGAAAATCGTTCTGCGTTGGTAAACAAATTTCATTTCTGACTGATCTCTAACACTTACATAAGATATCTATAGAGCTATAATTACAAAGTTATATTCAGTTTTCCTGAATCGTATGCTGGATTTCCACTAGGAATTAAATGGCAAAAGTTTGTATGACAAAGTTGGGCATTAAAAATTATGCGTGTCATTACATTCAAACAATTTTCTGAGTGCTCAGAATTTATGGCTGTAAAAATGAGTCTTTCTTTCGACATAAATCTGATTCTGCGGCCAGTCAACCAGACTGACTCATTTCCAAATCTTTTGGTGTCATAAAATCTGATTTGAACAAAAGTAACAAAGTTCACGTAGAAGTAGAAAAGTTTATTAGTAATCAGAATTATAAAGAATATTTGTTTTTTAAACTTAAAAAGCGTCATATTTTAGACTATAGTATGCCTCCTAACTTGGACTCATATTGTCGTGCCCTTTTAAGAAGAGAAATATGTATGCTCTTTTTAGCCTCTTTTTCGACCTCGTACGGCTCCGCTGGCTTGGCTATGTGGCAGAGGAAGAGGGAGACCCCCACTGCAATGGAAAAACCATGTGGAGAAGGACTTGGCTTCACCCGGCATTTTACAATTGGCGGCAGTTGACACAGAAGAAAAACCACCGACGTGCTTTGTCGAACTCCGCCAAAATCGTTTAGGCTGTTTCAGCGCCAAGTAAATAGAAGAAGAAAAATGTCTTCATATTTATCTTAAATTGAGGTTTGATTTTCCTTGAACAAGAACTTGATCTCTCCTGATTCAATGCCGGCTATGAGGGACTATTGATACATCGTTACGTGGTCTTCGGTCAGTGTTTGAAATCGTCTTTTCTAACAGTTAAGTAGCGAATCTTAGCAAGATTATGGCCAAAAAAAACATGTAAAAAAATATATTTTTGAACCAATATAAAAAAGTAGTGCGCCTGGGTCCCACTATGAAGATGAAACTGTCGTCTTTTCATATCTAGTTCGTTTCGTACTGCAGAAATTCGCCTTAGTCTAAGTTTTCGTATTAGCCTTTGCCTTCGTATGCGCATTCGCTTTCGTATTCTTCTTTGCAGTGGTATTCACTTTAGTAATCGTTTTTGTATTGGTGTTCGTCTTCGTATTCGCCGTGGTCGTCTTCTAGGTTATGCGATGTGTTGTTTTATGAAAGCTTTGGTGCGATGTGACGAGCTGTGATATTTGGTGATGTGATGTGTTGAGCTGTCATACGATGTTATGTTATTCGATACTTTGTTACGGGACTTCATGTTTTTATATTGTTGTGATATAAGTATGTTATAAGAGATTATGTGATATAGCATCATAAATAATCCATATATGTACATATGTAAGCTGAAATAACTGTATCTCACATAATCACAAAAACATGTATGGTCCCACTTCTCACATAACTTTCTTACATATTTTTTCTTTTGAAATTCACAACTTGCTTTTTGATTTCTTTTCTTTTTTTTACCTTGCGGTCACCACTCATTGAAATTTCCACACGAATAATTTTTAAATTATACGCCAGCAGCCAATAATGGGAGTAATGTGCAACGACGTAAAATATTATATTTATACTTATATTTGTACTTCTACATACACATACACATATCAGGATTAAAAAAATAAAAATAAAAAAATACTTGATTTCAATGATTTCTCTGAATGATGCTTTATTATGATGATTATTATTTTCTAGACACAGCTGTGCTTTTTTCCCCGCCGCTACTATTCCTCCATCTTGCTCGAGGCGGTAAATGCAAACAATTATTTCATATTGCCGCTTCAGCGAAATTTTGTGTTTTCAGCATTTGATTTTCACCAAAAATTCTAAGTCAATTGCGCTCACATAAAGCGTTTATCAATTTTAAATCAATTGTGCGTTAAAATCTCTCTTTTTTTAATCACGATTGAGGACGGATTTATGTGCGTTACAAAGTGTATCAACAACTTTTTTTTATCATTTTAGACATTTGGCATTTTACTAAATAATAAGTGATACAAAATTGATTCTGCGTTTTTGTGAAATAAGTCTAGCAAAAATGTTTGCATTGCTTCATTGTAATTTCAAACCCTGGAAATATCTTTAAAATTAAATTGATTGAATCACGAACGCTGAGTGAGCTTTGCCTTATATATTGGGGACCTACATACATACATACATTGATTCACACATACATACATATCGCACTAATTAAAAATTTTTGGAGTTTTTATGATGACAGAATAATATGTGCAGTCAAAAAAACTACACAAAAATGGTTTCTTTCCTCTAAATCCTGTGACTAGGCCCTAAATAGAATTGGCAGTATTGCCTAAGTGCTTGCAAAAAATTTTTTCGGTTCGTCCAACAACCCAACATTCCATTAGATTTCACACAAAAATGTATATGAGTTGATGAAACTTTAATTACATTTTCCCACAGAATTAAAAACTCTATTATTGAACGTGTGAGATTTAGATTAAAAATTGTTTTTTTTTTTGCTGAAATCAAAGCATATTAACAGGTGGTAGCAGTACAGCAGATGTTTTGATTTTTATCTATTTTTATTTTTATTGTTTTAATTTTTTTATTATTTTTTTTTACGCCACTTTTTCACACTTTAGATACCAAAAGCAATCACAAAATACGCTTAAAAATTATTTTTTCTCTACCTGTTTTATACGCCTTTGCTGAGAGTATAAAATTTTTTATGAATACTAGCTGGTCGCGGCGCACAATGCTATGTCCCATAGACAAAATTTAAATAAAATAAAGTGCTTAGAATATTTATGTTATATAAATTTTTGTATTCCTAACATAGTATGGTTTAACATAGTACCTTTAATAGAATTGTAAGCTTAATTTATCATCGCCCCTTTTCGCTAACAGTAGAGGGCGCTAAATTCGAAGATTTCTGAGGTACACATTTTGAACGAAAAAGCGACTTTTACCGAGTTACAAAAAAAAATTCAAAAATACATTTTTTCCTGTATTAATTTGAAGCCTGGTAGTTTTGTGTACTATTATACGTACAAAAAACAGAAATAATTTTTGGTAAATATTTTATGATTTTTCAATAGGAATACCCAAAACTGTTAAAGTTTGATAGATTGAAAAAAAAATAAAATTTGTGAAGAAGTTTCAGATTTTTCTGCCGGAAATATAAAAAATGCCATATCTCAAAATTTTCACAAAAAGTAATACGGAGCCAAGTTAATTAAATTAAGGTATTCAAGTTTTCTTTTAGTACTATAAAAAATTAATATTATTTTCATGTAATGTATAATTTTTATTAAATAGCGACCAAAAATT
>NW_023458555.1:28637845-28686721 GCF_013731165.1 Rhagoletis pomonella | reverse complement strand
TGGACATAACACTTTCGTTCGGTTATTTAAGGCGGCAAACGACCACCAAACGATAGTCTTAGCCGACGAATGTGCAGTACAAATCGTAAATGTGGATTGTTGGAGAAACTGTTGTACCAAAATGTTTAAATTAAAAATCTAATTTTGGGCGGGACGAAGTTCGCCGGGTCTGCTAGTTATCTATATAAGTCTACATAGCTATGAAAAATTCGGAAAATACAAATATCCAAATAGGAATTATCCAAATTTTTGGACACTTAATTACAAAGTAAAATTTTTCCTTTTAAACTTTTTAGTTCCTCAAAAAAAAAAAATTTATAAGGAAAATATGCATTTAGATTATCATCGGCAAGGCCAAGATTCCAATTTACTTTTGCTTCAAAGGTCCAACTTTTAATTGTTTCCACACGTTTTACTAGCAAGTATATATGCACGTAAAATTATATATATGTACATATTTACGCATGCAAGTATGTACATACCTGTGAATACCTCGATTTTTGTGAACATCCGCTTACTTTTTTTTCCTTTCATTCGCACGTCCACGAACACACATAACTAATAACACTAATTATATCCTTAATTGGCTTCGATAATCGACATGCGTGTTACAGTTTTCGATATAATCTATATTTCGACTTTTGCCATTTGTTTTAGTAAATATATGCAGTATATGTATGTACATATGTATGCATGTATATAGCGGTGACTTATACCTAATGCTAATGCAGTTGAAAGTAAAAGGCAATAACGGTGAGTTTGAATAATTGCTTTGAGCATTTGCCAACTCAACTTTAATTTGTTGTGCGTAGTTGATTGAACTCGCCCACGCTTACTTTTATCCTTTGTGTCTCTACCTGGTCGATTACAAAAGTACCATCCATGCACGCACTCAAACTAGTTTTTTACGCACGCCATAATCACTGACCTATTCTCACTACTCCACACGCTGTGAGAAAGTTAAGAGCCTTTCGAGAAAGAAATATTGAAAACTTAACAACTCTCGAGCACATGTTGATTGCGTGTAATAAAGTCGGCAATTTTGTGAATTTGTTTGTGCGTAGAACTTTTCCCCTCCTCTTGAAAGAGTGAACATAATTTTTAATGTAGTCTGCTGTAAATGTTTCAATAGGCACATACGTATGTTCCTCAAAATAAAGATTGAAATTAACAATTTTTCATTTATGATCCCTACTCGGTATTTCCGAAAGATTTCGGGATGTCGTTATCACAATTGCTTCTATCTCTCTCTTACCATACGTCAGGATTTATTTTAAAGGTTTTTGTAATTTCAAAGATATGATTAATTCCAAAAATTATTTAAAAAATTCAATGCAATGTACAATAAAAATGTGGATACCAAATGAAAGAGCAAATTTCTTTAGAATTTTCAAAATTTAACTTTTTAAGCTGACAAGGTTAGAAGGACGATATGCGAGGATATTTATCGAGTTTATATAAGTCCTTAACATATAGCTTTTTCAAAAACAAATATTTCAAGGATAAAATTTTATAAGGACATTTTCAATACTTACCAGTCCTTATGCACCAAAAAATTGAATCTGATGAAATTCTGCAGAATTTCCTCTGTAATTGTATACCCATACTTCTCAGGCGTAGCGCCAAACTTATATGGCCAATAAAGCAAAACCCAGACCTGACTTTGCGAAGCTAGTAGTGGTTCTTCTTGGCTAAATAATGCCCAGATTAAATTCTGTAGAAGCTGAAGGAACGTAAAATAAAAGCAAACAGAAGAGCTCCTTCTTTGTAGATGTACAGCTTTGCAGCTTTAATGAGGAGCAGAAATATCTTAATAGAAGCAAATGGGTTCACATCGTTGCAAAATTTGTTTACGGTTGGAGGTTTTTTTTTGTTTATCACAACATACTTTATTTTATCAACCACGCACACTAGGTTTAAGGTAACAAAACTTAGTTGCTACTTGCGTATTTAAGCTTTTCAACGCCACTCGATTTTATGTTTTTATTCTATTCATCTGCACTTAAAATATAAATTATAAGTTACACATTTAGAATATTTATTTTTTATTTACTTTTCCCAAGTTTATATATTTAGTTAGACGATTTTCCGTAGGGTCTTTCGGTTAACCCAGTGCACACTGGCAATACCTATACTTGCACATGAGCCAGCATATTTGCATAAAGGTCCTCTATCGCTTGCACACACAATTTTACCACAGCACTACTGTCCATATTCGCCTCAAGGGTGTTACTTGATTTTCTCTTAAAATTAACATAGCAAAACTTCTTCAAACTTTTCTATAAAGTTTTAGCTATGCACCGCAAACTTAAGTCCTATAACACTTTACGATACAAGGACATAAACCCACATACATACATACACACAATATACAAATGTTTACTACTGCATCACAACCATCAGAGCTACCTACACATGCGCACTTAAGTGCGATTCACATATAAATATATCGTTAGCACACACTTCTCTAATTTTATTTTCACATCCCAACCACGCACCTAAATATGTATATATGTGCTTACTTATCTACTCCTGTAAATAATGTATGTACGTATATGCATACTAGGGCGGGTCGAAAATCAAATTTTTCTCAAGTCCCTTGGTAATAGTGAAAATATATGATATCATGAAGTCAACAACAAGCCTGCAAAATATTAGTTTTTTATTTTAATTGTGAGAGCCCGCGCACCATGGAATAAGGTCAATTCTTATTAAAAATTCTGGGTTCAGCAAAAAGGTTTGGGGCATATTATTAGATAATGAATCCGTTAATGCAAAAGATAAATTAAAATATCATTTCTCGTAGCCCTTTAGCTTTAATCGTTAATCTCAAAGTTATCACTTTTCAATAAAATGTTAATTGTTCTCTTGATAATTGCACTGGCCTATAGTCAAAAGATGTAAAGAACAGCATTAACATCGCTGCCGTGCATTTATGTCGCTGGTTCCAAATATACTAATCTTTTTTTTATTAGCTATAGTTTGCGAATTTTTGCAAATTTAGGAACAATTTCGGCAGCTCACTTATAAAGGCCATTATTTTCCATCATCGTGGAAAAAATTTGTTTATGCAAATGAGTATGGAAACACTGCACAGTCACAACTTCGAGAAACACAAATTAGTTAACTTATGTTTATGCATACAATATAAAAATTGCAATTATAGGAAAATTAAAAAAAATTTTGTTCAACATTTTTTCTATTTTAAATTAATTTGTTTATAATCTGAACGATTTTCATTATATTATCACCATAAATCAGTAACAGCAAGTCTCGCCTACAATTTGGTAATTATTACGTGCCGATCCACTAACATTTACCAAAATTATATCGAAAAAGTTAAGTGGACCTCCAGTTTTTTTCTAACAAAATTTCTCTTCAATTGTACGCTGAGAAAAAAAAGGGTCGTTAAAATACCATTTTTTTTATTTGATTACCGTTTAAAAATGTTCGTATTTAAATCACGTGAAAAGTGTTTGTATTTTTCACTTGGTTGCTGAAATAATGAAGAATTGAAAAATCATAAGGGAAAATTATAGTTTTTGTAAGTTTTATCTTAATATCTTAAAAATTTGTAGACTTATTGGAAAATAATAAATGAACGTGAGGTACTAAACTTAATAGCCCTTAATTTGATATAACGTCCTGTTTGTAACAATTAACGCATTCCATAGATATTACAAGCCAAAGTTTCAATTTCAAAATTTATACACTTTGATAAGTTTTAAATTAATCTATACAATAAGTTTTAAATTAATCTTCCTTGGCCAATAACAATTGGCTTTGACCTAAGACATCATAATATTACTATTACAATGCGGTCAAATGCCTTTTATTTTCCTCCAAACAAAATTGACCCAGCCTAATGTATACGTATATACTTACTTGTTGTTGTAGTTTTCGAGCTATTTCGGCCTTAGTGTTGTGTTACTTAGTTTTAGTTTCTTAGTTGGCTAGTACGCTGATGGCAAGCTTGCACTTGATTAGTTTTGAATAAATACATACAACTATATACGAGAACATATACATATGTATATATGCGTGACTACTATATGGGGCGTTCCATACCAAAATGGTCGGGGTTCACACTTCATGTGTTTGATTTGTTAAAAAATTTTTAGGGTTGATGGACAAACATAAATAATAAATTAGTATGAAATTTGAGCTCGATTAATAGATTTTTAAAAACTTTACAGCACAAAAACAAAAACAAATCGATTTAATAGTTTTCCAAATATCTCGAGAACGCGCATCAAAATTCTCTATGAAAAGAAATATTTGAAAGATTTTTTTCTTGTAAATTTTTGACACACAAATTTTTTTATCAAAAAAAATTGTTTTGGAAAATATGGCATCTCAAAAAAAAAATTGAAAAAATTTCACTATTTTATTTTTTTGAGTATGGAGTTTTGGAGCCCATTAAATTTTAGTAAATAAAGTGCAAATTTAAGGTACTTAAAAATTGCGCTGATTTGTAATATTTTATATGCTGCCGGCTTTTTGGACTCTTTTCTTATGGAAGAAAATGCGCAAACCCGTTTTCAAAGAAAAAAAAAATAAAATAAAATTAACGCCCCGTCCATTTTGGCATGGAACGCCCCATATGCGGTGGTACATAAATGCATGACAACAACACCTGTCGCAAAAACTTTTACGAAATGTTAATAGGGTTATATCCATAGTTGACTAAACAAAATGCACGCATAAATATGAATGTTTATTTACACCTAAATATACTATATACTGCACGGAAGATAAAGTTTTTGCATACAAGTATGTATATTTTATGATGATTTTGTTATACTTTTTATAATGCTTTTTGCTTCGCCTGTAAAATAAAACAAATTTTAGTTAGAGCCTTTGTGAATTAAGGTGGCGATATATTGTTTCGTAGACTGATACGTGGTAGCAATTTTTTTTTGTTTCCAAGATTATTCTTGTGTATTTCAACATCCAGCAACTGGCTCCATCTTTAAGTAAAAAATTACAGTTTTTGCAGGTTGGGATTTTTTTTAAATACTATTTGTCTTAATACTTGCACTTATTCGTCTTTGTGAACCAAACAAAACACTTAAATTTTTTAATTCCACAGAATTTCCCCTTTATTTTTCAAATAATTTTTTGGGTCAATCATATCCTCGAAATTTTAAAGGAATCGATTTTGTTCAAAAAATTTGTTGTGACGAAGTCATTAAGTTTAAGAATTCTACCCAAAAGCTAACGAATGGTTCAAACATTTCCAAGACACTTTTTGTGTTGGTTGCTCTACTAGCAAATAAGGATATACTCTTAATTGCTCTTACATAGATCAACGTTCACATCACCAATCTTACTTTGAGGTCTATGAAATATTCATCACAAAGCCTCTTAATCATTAAGATTACAATTCAATATCTGATTGGGAAATCTAAGCTCATACCAATTGCTTTCACTGCTAATACTTAATCGTCAATTATCTCGCAACGAAAGTCATTTTATATGCGCGAAAATCGCATTAATAGAGACACAAAGGTAAGAAATGAAAGAAAAATCAAAAGTAGATTAGAAAACTAAAGGCATTAGTCATTTGAGAAACACCTTGCTATATACATATATAGTCTATATGTTGTCATTGCACAATCGTAGCAGCACCCAACTACCAAAACGTATGCCTAGCCCCTTACCTTTTGCTGACATAAAATTTGCCTTTAATGTTTTCCTTTCATAGCCAAATACCATTGTTGTGCGCATTATCTTTGCACACACACACACACATACACACACACACACACAATCACCGGACTCTAAGATATTTTCATTAATTAATCATGCCCCAAAGGAAGATTTCTAATCGCTTGCCGCCCGATTTTTATTTGTACGCTTGCAGCACACAAACTGCCGTTGGAAATATAGGATAATAGATGAGAGTTTGCTGCAGTACAATGAAAACAAACACAAAAGAAACAACAACGACAACAAAAAAGGAACGGTTAAATGCAATAAAACAAATGAATTACTCTCGTACAAATAGAAAGCGCTGTTGGATTATTATTGCGCGCGTAGATTTGTCGATATATACTTCCATACTGAAGTCCGTATGTATGTGTGGGAGGCCCTTAGGGGACAAATAAATAAGAAAAAAAGATTTACTTCGTGCTCTACTAACGGTATGCAGCACATTTATGCTTATACTTATATGTATGTACATAAATATATACACTCGTTTGGAAAACTCATAAATGCGCTAAATGAGAAATGACCCTGGTCGCTTTTTAAAAATTTGTTGAATTCTCTTGTATTTCGTCTTTTTGTTTTGTTTTTGTTTTTGCAGCAGGGTTCAGCTTAATCGCCTTTTGTGTCACTTCACCCTTCTTTATTCCTTTGAAAAATTCATTGCATACTTTTCAGCGAACAAGCGTTGCTTTATGGTTAAGCTGCAGGCAATTCCGTTATACATATATTTAAACTGTTGACTCGGTGAAGGTAACGTTGCCACATTATTTCAGTGAATTAAAAATGTGGTTTAAGTGCATAAAATATTTACATACATATATACATGCATATTACAAGAAAATTTATATTAATTAAAAAAATTCAACGAAAGGTTCTTGTAATGCTCCAAAAAAATATTTAAAAAGGTCAGAGAAGAGCAACAAATTGATCCGTGGACAAAATGATTCACAGAAACTTATTCTGAAGCTAATCGTTAAAGAAAAGAGCTCCCGGAAAGCTTAGTCACCGGTATGGAAATGGTTTTCACACCAAATGAAAGAGAAACCTTTTATGGGAAGTCCAATAACTTTCGTCCTAAATATAAGCCTTAAGTTACTTTCCGAGATATGTATGTATGTCCAGCAGAAGCTAAATCCCAGTAAGCTATCAAACTTCCGCTCGTCGGTCTAAAGGTTAATATGTGTCCGCAGCACTCCACCAAATATCAGGCTCTAGGCAAAGCCCTAACGCTAAGAAAATGACGTTGGTTGACTTTCCACATTTAGAAAGTAAAAAGTTCTTAGAAAATTCGGCGGAAAATCAGAATGAATAATACCTTATTCCGATTTTACACCCAATTTTCTAAGAAAATGTCATAATCTCAGCAAAAGTCAAATGGCTAACATGGCTGCTAATGTCCTTAAGTGAAACTACCTTCTTTTTTCTACCATGGTGAAAAATGCCTATCAGTTCTTCGAGTTCACTGAATTTTCCAAATTTTCAAATTACTTAATATTAAATTTTTACTTTTTTTGTTGTATTTTCGAATTTGCATTATTTTACATTGCTAAAAATCACAGCAAGTTTGAATATTTTCGCAGGTTCAGATAATTTCCAAAATTTTGAAAACTATCGAAATCTGGGAGATTCTAGAAATTTTGTTAAAATGAGAATATTTTGAAATGTCCAAAACTATTGAGATTTTAGAAATTTTTAGATATTCCAAAATTTTGAGAATTTTATTTATTCTAAAATACATCCTAAAATGTAAAGATGTGAGACATCACAAATTGTCGAAAAATTCTTATGTGCATGGTACTTGTGTATGAAACCTAGAAAATGCTTAGAATTCTAAAATATATAAACATTTTTGAAAAACTCACAAAATTTTCCACTTTTCTGGACACTTTTTTTTTGTGCTTTGTCTACTTCAGTACATACTATTTTAGCATGTTATTCACGATATACATATGTTGAAAAAAATATTCCATATTATTAAATATTAAAAATTTAAAACAATACTTGACCAGAGATATTTTCAAAAACAGCTCATCGATCAGGTCGGCTTTTATATATGCGCGCAAGTGGAAAAGTTCATTTAAATTACTTGTGAAAAAATCAAAATTTTTTCTTATAAATGTATTTTTTCCCGTTGTTCCTACTTTAAACTCGTGCCATGATTGCAAATATGCATTTTTATCTAAAATTCTCTTTGCTTTAAGTTAGCTGAATATTTTGTTATGTGTCTGCGTAGTTACTTTTGCAGAATTCGATAACCTGTTTTTACTAATTTGGCCGTTGTAGTCCCATTCTGCGAACGTACTAAAAATATTTTCAAGCAGAGGGCCAACTTATCAATTTCATGTTGGGGTTTTAAAAATGCATGCAAATTTTCGTGAGAATTATAAAAGTTTTGTGATAATAATTATGAGTAAGAAAAAATTTAAGCATTATCTACACCTATTCCAGACTATTTCGAGGCTAGTTAAGGACTTTTTAGGGCCCCTTCAGGACTAGTGAGCGACTTTTTTCGAAGCATTTCAGAATTAGTTCAAGTTTTGTTTAGCCTAAGTTCTGGGCTTTTTCGGGACCCTTTTGGGACTAGTTCAGCAAAAGTTCGGTACATTGCAGCATTTTTTCCAGAACTAGTGCAGATATGATCCGGAACTAGTCCTAAACTAGCCGCGAACTATTGTTGAACTGGTCACCAAACAGCCCTGAGCTACTTAATTCCAAAATGGTCCCGAAAATGTGCCGCACTAGCACCAAAATGGTCCTGAAAAAGTACTGACCTGTCCTGTAAGGGTCCTTAACAAGTCCCACCCTTAAAGGGATAAAAATACTCACTTATTGAGAATTACATAAACAGATTTACTTATGTGCTTACGTTGTTTAGTATAGGAATTAAATTCAATTCAGAAAGCTGCATACTAAAAATATTTAATTTATTTTTATTTATTTGCGAACTACAAAAGTACCAACTAAATATATTTCATATTTTTTTTTATTTCCAGAAACGCAATCTCACCTGTACTGTGAAATAAAACAAAGGGAGAGAAAAACTCGAAAATCGGGCCGAAGTCCATTCAACACCACTGTCAACATACATTCATACTCGTACATTCATAAGTTACATAAAAACTTGTGCCCGCAGTCAGATAAAATCGCTTGAAAAATGCCAGCACGCACACGCGTGTCGCGGTTAATGGACACCGCCGCGGTGCAGTGAATGTGTTAATAAAATTTTCATTGTGTAATCAAAATTAAAATGCTAAAGCTTACCGCTGTGGCTGCAAGCCAGCCCCGCTGATTTGTACTTCTGATTGTCACAAATGCTTGAAGCTATGCGCGAATGATGGGTTGGCTCAGTGGCATGCATAAGCATATTGGATTTTGCGAAACTTAAATACGTACTACGTAGTTGGAAACCGACACTCGATGTCATGTAAGCTGCATTCATGAAATGAAAATACATTGCTTCGCGGGCGCTGACATTTCCAATGGGCTATCCATAACTTATCAAAAAAGTGAAAATTCGGTTAGACATCCTCTTGTCAGGCATGGTGCCCAGCATGACACATTACTAACTACGCCATACGGGCTGGGTAATTGCTCCCTATGCCTCGCTTTTTCATCTCCACTTTTTTGACTACTACTCTACTTTTTTAAGAGAGCAATTGTAATGGATCTAAGACAGTTGCAATGGCAGACTTCTACCTAAAACGACATAAATGATTTCATTGCTGAATAGCCACCGGTGTACTATTCATTCAAAAAATATGTACATACATAGATGCTATGCAGGGTATGTGTGAATGTTGTTTGTGTGAGTGTGTGTTTTAACGTTTAAAGCATGACAGAAGGAGGAAATAATACAAGAAAGAGTGAATCAAAGTCAACCAATAATGCATATGTAAATAAAATGAGAGACACAGTTCTCAACCGACTTATGCAGTACCATCTTATGTATCTTAGCTTCTGTAGATCATTTTGTAACTCTCCATATTGAAACGCATATAAAAATATTGCGAGTCTTTCGTCTAAATCCATACAGCCGTTTCTGAAAGATAAAAGGGCTGGCATGGTTCCCGTTTTTCGTTTCATAAAATTTCAGTCACAGGTGGCAACCTTATCAAAAGGATTTTCAAACTAAAACTATAAAAACTCTTTCGTATAACACCGATATTTTAAAATTTCATATAGGTGAATAAGTTAACTAAACTCGACTTTTGAAGTATGTGGCAACCCACTTCAAAACTATTTTCAAACTAATACAATCTTTCATCTGGAACCCACATGATGATACATATTTCAATTACCTAATTCGCTTAATTCAGATTTAATTTGATTTTTAAATCGGTGGTAACCTTCCTATATATAGTAAAGAAACAAAGCATTTAAAAACCATTTTAATTGATACCTTTTTTTAATAATTGATTTAACTTTTTAAATAATTTGTTTTTTTTTTTTGAAAAAGTAAAGCCCTATTGCACACATAGCCCTTTAATTTGATACCTAATTTTTTAAAATCGAACTTGGACAAAAAATCCCTTCGCGTATTATATATATGAACATACATATGTATGTATATATGATTCAGTTCCCTTACATGGGGCAATTAATACACGAACTGATACATCTTCTGCGCTTTGTTTTTTTATGTAACTTTCGTTGCTTAGCAATTTTATTTATTTAGAAGCGCTCTTTCTTTTGACGGCTGTCTCACAGCATCTCACACATCCAAGTTAAGCTTAGTACAGATTGAAAAATTCATTACATGTGATGATGGTTACGCCAAAGGCACACTAGAACATCTCCTGCATCACTATCCAGTTTGTTTGATTTCACGGATCAGCTAAGCCAACCCAACTTTACTTTTTTCACTTGAACTAAAGCAGGAAGTGAACTGCCTATACAGAACTTTTAGTAAATATCAGCTCATAAGAAGATGGTAACATTTAGATAAGCATGTATGATGCGCCATATTTTGTATGACGAAGAACTAAATTTTCAGGGTAGTCAATAAAAAGAAAATATCTAAAAATTTTCGCACAGAAATATAGAGGTTTCGAAGTTGAAAACCACTGAGCGCTACAATAAATGTGTATTTGCTATAACTCATCCCGGCCAATTGTATTTGAGAAGCAGATACTTACGTAATTTCGAGTAAAATATCCTTGAAATTTCGCGAAGTCACGAATAGCTTTAAATATGGGGAAGAAAATCGGTTATAGATATGGCAATCAGATCAGAAGAATACTGACGTTGGGGAAGTAGTATTAAACTAATATATAGGGACAAGGCTCATGTCTATCGCAATCGACAAGGAAGAAGGCATCTGTGGTTTAAGTTTTGACAGACATATGGACCTTTTTTTGACTTTATTTTCTTCTCTCAACCAGTTTTGTATCATTGCTTTTTTCCATGATTTGACTAGTTATGATATCCTGGAGGTTGATGAATTTTCCAAATCTGAGGCCATAGTAAATGTTTGAATAGTTAGCTTGATTTGCGGAAAGGTAAGGAGAGAGAATGTTCAATGGTTAGAGGACGACTGACCACCGGAACGATATCGACGGTTGCGGAGACGATGGAGTATCGGTCAACTTCGGTTTTTCGCTAATGACGTCGTGCATATCGGTGAGCGCTGGCGGTTCGTTCGATGGCTTCTGACAACGGTAAGAGTATTAGCCTTAAAGTAGTCGCGTCCTTCAGTGAAGCGCGGATGATCGCGTAGGGAGCATTTTGCAGCCCATATTTAAAAAGCTTTTATGTTGAAATTAATAGTTAACTGAATTTCAAATTATTTTATTAAGTCAGAATGATATATAAACAGCTTTAATTATATGACAACGCTTGACCTATACAAATGTGTCATTTGAAAAATACGATGCTGTTTTTTAACCAGGGCGGCAAAATGTTCACAGCGCGAGCACTCTTGGATTAGATAGAGAAACCGTAAGAAGATCGTTGAGAATTGAATTTATGAATCGTTTTGTGGAGATTATCAATTAGTCGAAATATATTTTTTTAAGTACATATTTTACACTGAGAAAAGAGTTTAGTTATGTCAACTAAATATGATTTTCTCAACATATAGTTTCGTTATAGTTTCATTATTTGGTTTAGTTACAAATTATCTGTTGAGAGAAATACATTCAGCTGACATTTTTGAGAGTGCGCCGGATAAATGAACGAATGAGAAATTTAGATATGAGCATTGAAGTTGGTTGTGTTTTTGTTTCAAAATTTGCTTGTATGTGTATGTATGTATATTACTCCCTCAGCCCTCAGGCCAACACCTGCGTATTAGTGTCACGCGTGAGCAGAAATAACAACTGATTGCTGGAATTGCTCGAAGCCTAACCTCAGATGATTGCATATTTGATGGGGGGTATATATCAACACAACTTTCGTCAGAATTTTATGACTATGACAATTTAGGGGAAATAAATGATAAATAACGGAATGAGTGTGGAGTGATTGCCGGATGAGAATGGGAATGATGAAAGCTTTTGAATACGTGATTTAACGGTGCTGGTGTGTGATACAACTGCGTAGGTGCTTTTGTAAAAACAAAATGCGTGTATGTTTGAGTGAGTGCCATTCTATCTACACCTAATATGCATGTAGGCAATGCATTGCAGCAACTGATGTGCGTAGTATGCCCATTTGTATGAATGGGTGTGTGTGTGTGTGTGTGCGATAAGTGCGGCACGTGCAAAAATTTATGTGAAACTTTCATGAGTGCCAACATTGCCGCCAACCGTTCGAGTGTGAGGCATTACTCAAATGCTACACAAATTCATTTACAAACCAAAATGGCTACCACACAACATATACTACATACATACATATGTATGTAGGTAAATTGTAATTGTACTTTTTCCTTACAGTGTGCTACAGACCGCGACAGATGTTTCGGTGGGCGCTTAGGCTCGAAAATGTCGACATTAAAATATCAACAACAATTTGTACGCAATAGTGGAGATAAGCATACAGAGGCAAAGGCGTGGAAAAGTGTGTGCAAAAGAGCTGTTGAATGAAAGCGAAAACAACAAAATTTATTAAGAGAAGCAAGTGTGAACACATACTTATGTTTAAAAAGTTAACGGTGTATGCCGACACGTGTACAGAAATGTCCCTTGTGGCACATAACCCGCAAAAACTCTTAGTAAATACAAGAAGCCAACGAGCGAACATACATACATACATATGTATGTCAGGTGCGCTTCAGCGAGAGTGTGGCAAGTTGAATGCAGCCAAAAAAAACCGTCCAGCATTGCTCTAAAAATGCATAAAAATTAATATTTCAAATACAAAAACTAAAATTGAACCGTTATAAAACCAAGCGCAGCACACAGTAAACAGAAGATTTAGCGAAAGGAAAAAATAAAGAAATTGCTATAAAAAATTTAATACCTTATATGAGAGTTTAATATCCACGTAAGAGGTTTAAAGGAAAGTTTCAGAAAAGTAAAACAATTTCAAGTAAATTCCTAACTATGCAAGTAAAAAAAAATTAAACAAATTGAAATTAAAATTCCTACAAATTCATTCGTGCAATAAAAGAACTGACTAAGGATAAGTTTAAAGATTTTTAGTGTTAATAAAATTGGCAGCCACAGGAATTTTTACCAGCTCAATCGCTCTTGTAATTATAAAAAAAAAAACAACATCGCTGTTTTAAATATTCCGGCGCTGTATAATAAAAAACACCAACACCAACAATAAAATTAACAGCAATACTACAAACATGGAACGCGCTTTGTCGATTTTGTTGTGCCTCATCTTAACAACGTTGCAGTTTATTTCAACACACGAACACGGTGATGGCTTTAAACCAGGTAAATACTGTACATACATATATATAAACACACATTTAATTTTTTAAGAGATAAATATGTAAGCAGTTATATGTATATGTATTCTCTTCTGAAAAGTTGACGTATAGTTCTTTTGGTAGAGACTAGCTTCCACCCCTTTACCCCTCAATGATTCCGACAATAATTCTTTCCATCCATCGCACCTATTGGATGGAGGTGTTGTTTGCCTTTTTTTAATTTATGGTTTCAATTGTAAATTGTGACGTCGAAAATATGCTAATGCTTATGCAAACTTATCATTCATATTTTTTCTTTAAAAAAATGTGTTTAGTCCTATATATATATTTATGTAAATCGCATAAAAATATCTAGACTAAAATGAGGCAATTTCATAATTGTTTTTACAGAAGAAAAAAATGTTACCCAAACACAATTTTTTGCCATATTTGGGAAGATTTTCTTTTTCAAATTTGTTAAAAATATATTTTTTCTCAAAAAAATAATAATTCTAAAATCCCTAGAAATTTATTCTTTGCAAAAGAAATCTTTTCACAAAGAAGATAAATTTTAATATATAATTTTCTGAAGCGCAAATAGTAGCTATTATTAAAATTAAATTAAATTAAATTTAAATTATTATTTTAGGGAAGCAAAATAATTTTCGCCAAAAAATTATGTATCCCAAAAAATATTCGATACTCAAAAAAGTTTTTTTTCTATATAAATTTGGTTAAATATTTTTTTTTTTCGAAAATATATATTTTTTCTTAAAATGATATTGTTTGTCTCAAATCCTCAAAACGAAATTTTTTCTAAAAAGAAAAAATTAAAAAAGTGTTATTACGTACATACTTACTAGATACATATTAAATTGAAGTAAAATTAAAATTGGTATTTTGGTAAAAACAAAATTATCACTTCGAAAATAATAATTATTTCTCAAAAAAAAACTCAAAATAACGTTTTCCAAAAACAACTTTTTTGATGTCTGGTAATTTTTGCAATTTTTTGTGAAATATTTTTTCTCAAGAAAATGATATTTTTTCATAAATGGTAAGTTTTTTATAGTTTTGATAAAAATTTATTTATTTTTTTTTTTAAATAATTTTTCATAAAATACCTGAAAATTAAAAAAAAAAAATTAAAAATATGGAAATATTATTTACCAAATGTTTAGGTACTTTTGTTCTCAAATATTTTTCATAAAATTATAATATGAAATTATAAAAGCATACATACATAATCGCCAAAATACTTACACTATTCTTATGAGTGCAGAACTTTTTGGGAAACACGTTTCCCTTGGGTGCTGAAGCGGTTAACAGAACAGCCAATTCAGGCGCTTGGTGCCATATTTAAAATAGTAGTTCTTTAAACCTTTTTTTTCATATTGGATTACTTCTACATAGACGGGGATTGCTATTCAAATTCTGCTTATCCTACACCGAAAGTTTTGATTTGCTTGAACCCCAACAAATCTTTTTTGAGAAAGCTATTTTCTTCATTTACTAGTTGGTTGTTTATTGTCCTAAAAAAGTTCTGAGTCAGGTTATCTCTCATTATGGTTAGCTAATTTTAGAAAGATTTTCCAATTTACTCCTTCCATTAGTGCAGATAAAAATAGAGTTGACCAAGAGAATGAGATGTCAGTGTCAAAACAAATTATATCCCTCAAAAAGTGCAGTACATATTAACATTCTTACATACAGCTATGTATTTGAAACTTTCTGCACATTTACAGCAGCATTTTCACAAAGCTTTCAATTAAGTAGAAATGGTCACTTTGAGCACCAAAGCTGCGCACATAATGCCACCAACAAACAGTGCAATCAAGCGCCAGAGCTGTAAACAATTGCCTGTTGACGATGACAACAAAATCTAATTAACTCAGCTAATTCCCAAAATGGCTACAAAGGTTGTCATAACAGTGAATACGAAGGGAAATAAGTGAAGCTATGTTTAAGGGTACTTGCTTGTTGTTGACCTGCGTTAAAAAGTGTTTACAAAAGCGGCAAAATTGCAATGGAAGATATGAAGGAGAGATGGACGTAAAGTAGCTGCGCTACGTTTTATGTAACTGCTTTTAATCTACGTACAGAGCAAGGCACAATTTTTGCATTCACAAATTACTATTTTACAGAAAATACTTTGTCGGTTTTGTTTTTGCTAAGAAAGTTGTTTTAATTATTTTTGGGGTATTCTTCTTAATACGATTTGGGAAGATTCACTGAGGCTGTAAGAGCGCGGTAAGACTTGGCAAGGTAATTAATTTCGAAAAGCTTGCTAAATCAAAAAATTTCGTAAAGTTATTGCAAGGCGCAGTCGCACCATGCATGTAATACTAATTTTGCACAGAAATTTAGTTCTGTTTAATTTAAAAGTACATTCGGTGGAAGCACACCATTTTCGGTATATTTGGGACGTAGCCAAAGAACTTTTTCCTTATTTTTTCTTTGATATTTAAATGCAGTTTCTAGTTTTGTAACTTGTGAAATTGCTTCTCTTCTTTGTGAGGGAGCATACAATTGATACATTCTAAAGGGTGGTCAAAGCAACGTAACTGTTATTTATTGCGCCATATATTTGGACAGACAATATTTATTTTTAAAACGTCATATCGAAGAACTCAGAAGGAAAGTGATTCAGCTTTTCTAAAATAAACTTTTGTCCCGAACTGCTCGAAGAGATTCTTTATTTTTATAAACAAAATTTAATGGGAGTCGAAAAATACATATAAAATACAGAAGGGATGTAACCCTATATTTTTTAATATATATGTACTTATAAAAATATATATTTACTCCTTGGAAACTTTACCTACTTATGGGTAAAGTTTTTCCTCCAATTAGGTTCAATTGGAAAACTAGATTTTCTATCCCTGATGGACCAGAAACAAACAGCTGACCTCAATCTCAAACCTTAGCATACGCAGCAGGATTGCAAGAAAAATGCATTCAATTAGCGCTCAATTAAGCACTAATCGAGCAATTTAGGTAAATTTTGTATGTTAAATGGAGCTCAATTAGCTTCTTAATCGAGAAAGTTGGCAAATTTCCCGATTAACTGCTTGTCTGAAAATAGTATAAGGTTGATTGGTTTTAATTTCCACAAAGCGATACTAAATCACACAAATTCGCCATCACACGGCCATTAACAAAAAATCATAATGGTAGCTCTGAGTATTGCACAATATTTAAGTATAGTATTATGAGGTGCACTCTACAATAATTAGAGTTATGATTTTTTTACACCGAACTTAAGAAAAATGAGTACATTACAAATTTAAAAATTTTCAAGTTTTTTTCAGATTTTTTTGTGTATGCAGTTTTGTAGCCCATTAAATTTTAGTGGCTGTGCTTTACCGAAACTTTAAATTTTCTGAAATAGCAGGAGAAAGTTAAAATTTCGAAGCTCTTTCACAAAGCGATTTGAGAAATGGCGCTTTGCAAATTTTACTTTCGAACTTAATTCTTGAAAGGTGGCAGAAAGAAAATTTTCGAATGCTCAGGGCATTAGCGCACACAAGGGCTGGGTTTTGGGGCTCAAACCCCCCCTAAAGCTAATAACCTCAAATACCAACTGTATCCAGCTCTCAAGGAAATTATAAGAAATATTTATTATAATTTCTGTTGCTTGAAAAAGCGTTTTGCTTTTGCTGTAAATTTTCATGAGGAAATAAATATACGAGCATTTTTTTCTTGAGAGCTGCAAACTGATTTATGAAAATTTGGTAGAAGAAAATTTCTTTTCCATTCGTTTTATATGAATTTTTTGTTTTTCTTGAGAGTTCAGTTAATTTTTTCGGAACTCGAAATATTAAAAAAATTTAGCAATCGTGAAAAATAACCATCTATCGAAAACCAGAAACCAGAAATCGAAAAAATGAACATAAAAGTGCAAAAATTCATGGAATCAATAAATTTATTTTTACTGACTCTTTTTTTTAATTTTTTATTAGGTACTTTTGAAAGTTGAGCGCATCTTGAGTTTATAGAACTTTTTATTAAACAAGTAGTTTTTAAGGAAAGAACACAACCGACTTCAATTCTCATATACAAATTTAGGGGTACCGTTAGTTTCTTCATGATCCAATCATCGGATCTCTAAACCAAATTACGGGACGACCCTTGAGGTACCATCTTTCCAATAAAAAAAGGATTATTGAAATCGGTTCACGTGGTAAAAAAGTTATGTATTCCGGCGAATTGATAACCTCCCCTTTTTTGAAGTCGGTTAAAAGTGTTTGAGTTCTGTTAATCTTATGTAAATAAAGTGCAGTTTATGAATTTTAAAACGTTTATTTATTTATTACATACTGTACATAAAACTTGCATAAATGTATTTTAAAGAGCGTATTATCAAGCAAATTTTCAGTATTTTCCGGTGATATATCTTCAGAAATATAAAACCCCCCCTAAAATATATTCCTGGGTGCGCCCCTGGCTCAGGGGGCAAAGTAGACTTAAAATGTTGAAATCCGACAATGCAATGTATTCAAAAGGTGATTTCATTTCCACATCTAGAGGCGCATTTATATTTTCAGCAAGCTAAACATGCAGCTTTAGTGAATTTAAAAATAATCTCAATAAGTCACACTTTAGATGAAGTTGACTCTAAACCATAAATATACATAGATCTAAAGGATATAGTTTTCGTAAGTGTACTTCTCATTAAATACAGTATATATACATTTTCAATTTGATTTTTGATTTTATTTTTTGCAATACGAAATGCAGCATAGGTTTTTAATTTTGTATAAGTCGGATTATAAAAACATATTGTCTGAATAACTCAACTTTAGCGCCATTTGCGGATTAATTTTCATAAAAGTATTTCCACTACCACTTGCAGCATACCTTTCTAATATTCACCAAAATCGGATCGGTAATAGGGAATTTCTGAATAACTAGACTTTAGCGCCATCTAGCGGATGCATTTTTCGTGAAAGTATTTTTCATCAAGCTTCGAGTATACGTATCTAATTTCAGGAAAATCGGTTCATAAATACAGATTTCTGAATATCTCGACTCATGCGCCACCTAGTGGATTATAATATGACCTATGTCCGCGGCATTGGGCCAGGGATTATAGTACATACTGTCCGAATTTTGTTGGAAAACTTTTATTCGTTTTTCAGCCAAGTTTTAAAAAAGACCACGGGACAATTTTTATATCCATTATAATTTTTATAATATAACTAATTATAATTTTTTCTAGAATTTTTTTGTGTATGCAATTTTGAAGCCCATTAAATTTTGTTATAATAAAGTGTAAAACGCGCACTACTACTGCTGCTGCTGCTACTGCAAAATTGTGTTCGTTTTTTATATTTTTTATGTTGACGGCTTTTTGCACTTTTTTCTTGTGGAAGAAAATGCGCAAAACCGTTTTCAAAGAAAATTAAAAAAAAATTTACGCCAGTTTAATACATAGACGCCTTATTATACATACATATTCGCCATGTTAAAACACCCCCCGTGGGTCCGCCACTGACTGACACGTAGTTTAACCCCCAAAACCCCCCCGCTGGATCCGCCACTGGTTCAGGTCCTTATTGCTGCTACAGCCACTAGAACTCACAATGATAAAAAAAAACTAATGGCAATCAGTAGCGCAACTAATAATACATGTATTGGATACATGTTTACGTACTTTTGGTGGTATAAATAATGCACTGTTTATTCTCGATAATTATACATACACAGATTTATAAATTTTAATTATTATTAGACGGAAAGGGAATTATTTTTTTGAAAAAGTCGGATAAATATATTTAATCGACTATATCGAATAATCATCCGGAAGAAGAATACTTTAAGGGGTGTAATGTGCGTAATAACAATGTTATGGTTTCAATCAAATTATTTTTTTCCGGACGAATAATTGAGAAGTATATAGTAATCCGGACTTTCTGGACCACTACGTTTGTAAGTAATAGCCTTTCGATTTTGAGTTTGTTATGAAAGATAAAAAGAAAAAACTTGAAGTTTTTTTTAACAAAAGTTTAAACCCCGAAAGGAACACTTTTAGCGATTCAGTGAATGAAAAACTCACATTTTTCAGTTAAAAAATCAAGAAGTGTTCAAAAGACTAATTTCGCCGCTGCATTCATTATGGAAGTGACACAGTTAAAAAATATGTCGGCAAATAAGAATGAAAACAGAAGGGGAAAAATCGGGTACAATAACAAAAAATTAGAGAAAACAAACGAAAAATATGGCGCTTTTATTTAGTTTGTTATGCAAATAACAATTCAGCAAATACAACGAAGTCACAAACAAGTGTGTACAAGCAAGCATACATATAAAACCTGGACATACGTATGTATATTTGCACATTAGGATGGCCCTTAGTTACATGGAGAAAAATAAAGGTGTTTGAATTCTCGGTCTCAGCCTCAAGAAATGTGTGAATAGCCTAAAGACTAAACTATACAAAGTTTTAGGTCAATCAAAAAAGATTTAGAGGTGGCTCAAAGCGCTCAAAATTTTCCATTTTCAACTTTTCGTAGAAACTGTATAGAATCCTCGAAAAGCAATATCTTTCAATCGGCAAACTCTGTTTTTCTTCAGGAGACTTCAGAAAATGCTACACAATTGGTTATTTAAAATTTGTTTAATATAAACGATTTTTAGGGGTCCCCCCATTGCACTTTTTAGGGGCTTTGGGGGAACCATAAAGAATTGTTAATAAAAAATTGGTTAATTTTTCAGGAAGTCTCCAGAAGAGAAGAAGAGTTTGCCGATTGAAAAATATTGCTTTTCAAGGATTCTATGCAATTTCTATGAAAAATAGTTTTTTCGCCATATAAAATACATGGAAAACTTTGAGCGCTTTGAGCCTCTCTAAATCTTTTTTGATTGACCTAAAACTTTGTATAGTTTAGTCTTTAGGCTATTCACACATTTCTAAGGGGTGAGACCGAGAATCCGAGCTCTTTTCGAAACAAGGGCCACCCTAATGTGCATACGTATTTACGTGTGTATTCACGTATTTGTACTGGCAATGTATACAATACCAAACAAATAAGCAACGGGAAGTCGTAACAGTGGCACACACAAGTACTCATACAAACATACAAATGACAGCGCTGGGTACACATTGGTGTTATATGGGACACTGGGGAAAATGCAACGCACAGGCACAGACATACGCATATGTACACAAAAAATGGAACACAAAGAGAAAATATTTAGTTGGTGTATGTGCCATAAAAATTTTGTTTTTTTTTGTATTTAGTGCACTGCTGTCTTTTATGGCCATGCTGCATATACCCTAAAGACAAAAATCATATATATATACTAAGTCAACATCAAAGTTAGATTCCGAACCTAGCTGCGGGAGACGCTACCGAATATGCATACGTACATATGTATGTTCCTCTATTTTATAATAACAATCTAAACATTTTTCAAATATATCCCAAAGAAGCTTTTTGCAAACATGTCTCTTCTTTTTTGTTTAATTAAACTTTTTTCCAACTGGAATAACCTTTCTTCTTCAGCTAAGTTTTCGGTGTGCATATTCTCTTCACAACCTGGAACAAAAGTTGCCATGCATAATTTTTTATGTCGTAGTGGGAGTAATGCTCATAAATTCGATATAAGATCTCATAAAATTCATATCTGACCGTATCCTTCGGCGCGTAGATGAGCCTGAGCGAGATGTTGAATAATCTCACCTGTACTTTGGTTGCTGCTAGGCGCTTGCTCATTCGAGTGGACGAAAAAGTTTTGTGAAGAAATCTCTCTTTGCCCCACAATTTCGACACGGGAGTGGCGTTTCATTACGTGGCAGCTGCAATTGGTGTCACAAGGTCCTTTGAAAAAAAATCCCGACTACCTGGTGAAAAACCAAAAACGCAGATTTACTAAATATTTTAATACTGTAGGAAGTATAGCAGTATAGCAATACCGTTTTATGCAGAAGCAAAATGAGTAAATTAACAAAGCACGCGCACTGCACAAAGTCGGCACGGGCTACCGTGGTCCGAATAGCATAAAATTTTTAAAAAGTAAATAGATATTTTTAAAAGCACTGAAACTCTCATGTTTTTTCTCGGCCTTGAGCTCTTGGCCAGAGTACGCTTGAACTTGTTGTAAACTACCTCACAACTACTATTGAGCCGCATGCCAAACTGGTCGGAAACTATCTTTTTTCCATACAATCAACTCATATTTTTAACATGGGGATGTCCTACGAGAAGGCAATTGTCAGATTTCGGCCGGAAATATACCAGTCTCATACTAGTTCAAAATAGATAGAAAAATACTAGTCCAATTATGGACCAACTACTTTGGGAGTCAAAAAATTAATTGAATTCATGAATATACAATAAAAATCTTTTGATTAAGTACACTTTAATAGATTACACATTTTTTTTAGCAGCCTTAGATATGCCAATATATAGTGTTAATTTTTTGTTTATTAACTGAAAGCAAAAATAAATACATAAATATTCCAAACTTTCGAACATAAATTTAAATGCATTTTCCATTAAATGATATTAAAAGTAAAAGCTTTCAGGTACAATAAATACTATATTTTTATCTTTTTGAATAATATTTATCGTGTAATTAAAAAAAGTCAAAAATAGTTAAAAACGATCAAAAATTACGATATAATGATGTAATTAAAATTAACGAATAAAAAGTGTTAAAGTGTTAAAATATTTTTAAGTATTTAATATCGGTATTTAATCATTAAATGTTTATCAAAAAAAATGCCTTAATTAATAATCATTATGAATATTAATAACTATTTAACAGGTCTGGTATAACTGAATACGCACTCGATTTAATGGTTTACAATATACCCAAATAATAGTTATAATATTTTGTGTACTTTATTATATTAAACTGTCGAAGTCAAATAACACAGGGCATGAATAAATCTTTTTGTACTTGGTACAAGTCTGCTAATTTTCGAACTAGTTTGGTTTATTTCAGGAAATTACAGTTGTATACTAGTATTATTTTTTGACTAGTTTTGGATTTCGTTGCAGGGTAATGACCAACCACATACACGTACATACATGAAACAGCAGTATAAACCAACAGTAATTCTAGCAGTGGAATAACGAAACATTTAGGTCGGTGTTATGCAGAAATTTTGTTTGGCAAACTGCGTGCAATTATTGTTGCAGCAAACTCGGAGAGAGCGAGTTTGGCGACTCTCACAGCAAACTAATTTTGTTTGGTCAAACTGCAGCAAATTCGGTGTTGTCATATACAAAAATTTTAAATTTTGCGCGTTATGTACATCTGAAATTCTGATTTCGTGTTGGCAATAGCCATGAAAACCATAATGAACGTGCAACCCTGTGCCAAACTCGACATAACCACATCCGAGCAAACTAAGCAGCCGCCATTTAATTTGGCAAACAAAAGTTTGTCTGCATAACACTGACCTTAAATAAATTTGAAAAATAACAACAGCTCAAACAATAGCATCAACATACATATACGTATATTAATGTATAGGCACGGCAATAGATAGTTTGGAAAGAGATACATAGTTTCGTGTGCAGAGGGAAAATGCTACTGTGTACATATCTACATATATATTCGAGTATCAAATACTGCATGACCGACATAAAAGATGGCATAATTCACACTGAAAGTTGGTCGTCATGGGTCCAGCCGCATTTGCAAGAATAAATATGTGTAAGTATGAACCTTTATATCAGATACATATGTATGTAGATATGAGAGAACGCAGATAGCGTACGAATCACTCGTAAAATGCGCTTGGTGGAATGTGGAGGGATTGTAGAGAATATCTTAATAGAGTGGCATTTGAGGTACATGGTACGTTGGAGGGTATGCAGTGGCAGAGAGCTAAGCTGCACTGCTGTTACTTTTAGTGTCATTGTGCTGTTGCAATGGAAACCCTGATACTTACTGCACGCTACTGGCTGCTGTGCTAAATTATTGCTACACATCCAGGCTATAATAGTTTATCTTTTATTTTAAATATTTACAACATTTGAACGTTGCTTGTGAAAAACATACAAATAAGTATGTATGAGCATGAAATTTGAAATTCGTGTATACGCTATTTAAATAAATAAATGTGTTTAGAGATCTTTGTTTTAGTTTTAGTGCAACCATATATACACATACATATCATGCTCCCCACAAGTTTTTATTATTAAGTGAATTTGAAGATTTACATAGTAACTCTTCACTCGATTCGCCAGCAACGTGGGGCTGATCATTGACAAAAAGCTTTCATAAAAACCTAACTTTGAGTAAAACGTGGGGAAGGCAATAGTGATTTTATTTTTATATATTCGATAGTAGTCGAACCAGAAATCGAATGTTGGTCCTGCCGATTGAAAATCTTATACACGAACGTGCATATGGATATTCGGTAATCTTAATAAACAGATAGTGCCATTCCCAAACCTGGTTAATACTCTCTTCCAGTTGTTTTCAAAATGCAGAAGGGGGAATTTGAGTGAATTTTAAACCTTTTCGTAAACTAAGTTCCTCCCTCCAGGCATGTAAATGTATGTAAACACATATGTAGGTACAATTTATGTAACTGTATCGATGACACAAATTGGTATGTTAAAAGTAGCCCATATGTTCATACGTAAATATAATCAAAATTTCTGAGTCATGTAAATAACTATTTTCCTATTAATTTTCTCTTGTGGTACGAAAAAGCAAACTCAAAATACACTTTTAATATTTTTACCTTATAAATGGTTGCGCAAATAGGTGACAGAATATAAAACCATTTTTTTCTTTACTTCCATTTTTACGCATGACACGCATCTCATTTGTTTACTGTGTGCATACTTATGTGCATATGTATTTATATGTACATTAGACCATACCAAGAGTTTAAAGATTAGTTGCAAGGCAAATTCGAAAACCAAATTTTTTTTACCGAATGTATGGGCCGAACCGCCTTTTTGCATTTTTCGGTGACACCAATATACATTCGGAAATACAGATTTTTTTAAATAGTTCTTCTGGAATAATCGAAATACTCCATAACAAAACTGAATTTTGATTAGCTTCGATCTAGTAAAATTAGGGTGGTTGGTTTGCTTGATAAAAACTGGCACCAGGTACTTGTTGCCAATGAACTTTGGAACAAAAAATTGTTTCTCCTTAAGATCAAGACAAGATCGTCTATAAATCATACTTTAAGATCCGGCTGCAAATGCTGAAGTTACTATAACGAAAAATGTAAAAAGACGACCCCTAAGTTCATCTAAGGAATTTATTTTTTTTTTCAAAATTGCTTTGCAGAATACTTAAGACTTAGGTGTGTCCGGCGAAATTTTTTCTGGTATGGCCTAATATACACATATACATACATATGTATATACATGTGTTCTTAATATATTGAATTCTTTTTATATATGCGAAAATGTATTCAGTTTAAATATAATCAAAAATCTAATCAAATATTTTGATTCGTTTGAAAAAACTTTTAGACATTTGTATGCCTATCTTTAAGGCCTAAGCTCGTCTATCAGATGAGCTGATTAAAAAAAAAAAATTTCAAAAATTGTCCGATTTTTGAAGTTATATTGCATTCGGTCCAGCTCGCATAAATCTTAATATTTCGCCGAATATTTCGGCAGAAGTTTTTAATTATATTAAATTTTACAATTCCAATGGAAAAACGGTAGATATCGATTATGTTTCGTATGGAGATATATGCAGCGTTATGCATATATATGCACACATTCATAGTTACATAAATAATTCAATTTAATTTTTTTATGATTTACGTATACACATATTTACATACGTACATATATATTTTTGTATGTAGGTACATTAGGGTGGTACAAAATTGCATGGGAAAAATTAAAATCGGAATTTGTATGGTCTCATCCCCGAGGATTGTTCTATACCGAATAAAAATATACCCCTATTTCCTATTTTGAAATCAAAAACTATTTAGAGATCGCTCATAGCGCTCAAAGTTTTCCATGTATTTTATATGAGAAAATTTTAACTTTTCGTAGAAATGGTATAGAATTCTTCAAAATCAATATTTTTGGATTGGAAATACGCTATTTATCTTCAGTAAATTCCCAGTAATAATACCCAATTGTTTATTCAACCATTTTTTGATAATAACTTTATTTAATAGGTCCGCCAAAAATCCCATCAAATGCAATGATTACCAATAATTCAACACTATTCCTACGAAAAGTTGTTTTTTCCTTTGAGCGATCCCAAAATATATATTTTTTTATTTCAAAATAAAGAAAATTCTGTATAGAACAATCCTAGGGGGTGAAAGCATTAAAATTACGACTTGACTTCTTTTGGACCACCCTAATATGTGTACATGTACATATGCTATTGCTTTATCAAGCAATGTGACATTTCCATTTCATCAAAATTCAACAGAATTGATTGCATCTGTATGGTATTAAAAATAAAGGTGAATGAAATTTAAATTAAATTTTCATTTGTGCAGTTTGCATCTCGTATTTATGCTTCTTTTTTTTTGAGACTATATAATTTAATGAAATTTTTGCGACCTTTATGGATGAAAATTTTTTACTTCTAAAATCGAAAATTTAAAATTTAAATCTCTCTATTAAACTGCCTATTTTAGCAAGCAAAATTGAGTAGCAAAGAAAATAAACGCATTTTCATTCCATGAAAAATAAATAAATAAAATATTATATTTATATAGCGAAGTGCGTACTGAATAAATAACCTCTTTTGCAATGAAAAAAATCAACAGCATGCGGAAGTAGCTAACAACTTTTGATTTTTCCATAATAATTTGCATTTAATCGAAAACTTCTGTTTAACCTGCGCGACTTGGAATATAATCTTTAAAAAGCAAAATTTTTGCTTCCTCTTTCTCAGTGCATTGTACAGTTTTTTGCTACGAAATCCTATCTAATCAGGGGTTCTAGTTTTAACAGCGACTTTTGTGTTTTTTTTCAACACTATAAGAATTTGCATTTGTTAGAAAAAATGTTTCTCATGAGAAAAAATATTAAACAAAATTTGGAAAAAATTTCCAAACATTATACAACTATAATTTTATTGAAAAAAAAACTTTTAATTTTTTTTTGAGAAATAATATTTACTTTGAAAAAAATATGAATTTAAATATTAGTTTGATTTAATATGTATGAACATTATGATATTTCTAAATTTTTTGCTTTTAGAAATAAGTTTTAACGAATTGAAAAAAAAAAAAATATTAAAAAAACGAGGACTAAAATATTTTTTCAAGGAAAACGATGAATGACAACTTTACATTGGCATTAACAGTTTTTTTTACGTCACAACTTACAATTAAAAACATAACTTTTTTATATAAATTTATGGTCTTAAAAGGCTTAATATATCTAGCCCTTACCGCCAAAAAGCCGTAAGCGAATTTTTTTTTTTCAAAATTTTATTTCTGGTGTAGAATGTTCTTGCTCTATGAATGTGGTAAACCGCCACTCTAATGAAGATATTTATATTAATTATTTCGTATCAAAGTATCTCAGAAAAGCTACCCCTTTCTGTACATCGCGTAAAACAGGAGCATTACCACATTTCCAAAAGAAACCACCCTCCTATCAGCCCGCCTATCTTATTGCGTGACAAAATATGTTAATTGCAAAATAATACCCAATAATTACGGTCTGTAGTTTCAAACAAAACTTTTGATAAATGTCCTTTTTATTAGTTGCCAAAAATAAGCAATTCTGCTTTGATTAAAAATTTAAGCAAGTAAATTTTCAGTAACTGTCAACTGCATACAAGTGCGTGCGTATAGCTGTGTGTGTGTGTCTGCTGTTAAAAGCAAATAAATCAGCTGCGGATTCCCACGTTATCAGAATTTTGTCATGCAAGCAAAAGCTAGAAAGGAACTCTCAACACGACAATTGGCGAGCTACGCCCATTAAAAAGGGTTAAGTTGTGTTGAAGAGAAAATGCACACATACAATCAATAAGTAAAACAAAAATATTTTGAGGTTGATGAATTTGATGAAAAAAGTTTGAAAGTTTGAAGCATATCAAAGAAATCGAAAATGAAATACATACTAACGAAAAGTGAGCGAAGTGAAGAAATTTGTTTTCATTTTCAAAATTGCAGTAAGTTTTTATTGATTTGAATCGCATGTGTACATTAGCGTTTGTAAACATATGTGCATATCTATGTGTTGGATTTGTTTCAAATTTTTAGGGTTGATGGATAAACATAAATAATAAATAAATATGAAATTTGAGCTTGATTAATACATGTTTAAAAACGAATCGATTTAATAGTTTTCCAAAAAAAAATTTGAAAATAGTCACAAATACACACATCAAAATTCTCTAGATGCTTTCCATTTCCAGACAACCGGTCAGGTACGAGCATGATTTTTAATTTCGACCAAACTCAAATACATTGTTTGTTGGTCCAAATAATGAGACACGTATTTTTTCTTTTGGCTCGGAAAAATTTTTCGGCCGAATTAAACGCGATTTTGTTTTTCAGGCAAAAATTGATTATTCGAATTGACAGTGAGAATGTTTTTTTAAAATGCCCATAACTTTGTCAAAATTGAATAGATTCCAACAATGTTTTTACTCAAATGTCAGTAATTCTTGTCACTTCAAGATAGAATGATATAATTATTGATTTTCATTATTTAAAGTTTTTTATTTAACAATAAACAAAAAGTGCAAATTTTTTTTAAATTTAATTTTTCAAAAAGTGTATTTTTTTTTCTCTCAAACTTTTTTACCGGGAAAGAGACACTTTGAACTACAATCAACCCAAATCTCTAATAGCGAAGATTTTTTTTTCCTGAGTTATTATTTTTTATAGAAAATATACGTTTTTGTGGTACATACTACAATATTCTTATATTGTTTAACTAAATGGAACATATGTATGTAATGTATCAGCAAAAAATACAGCCGTGATCATTTTTTGTGTATCAAATAGGTATTAGAACACACTTTCCACCATACAGTTTCGAAATACAAAATCACATTTTCCCGCATTTTATAATCACATTCTCACTGTCAATTCGAATAATCGATTTTTGCCTGAAAAACAAAATCGCGTATAATTCGGCCGAAAAATTTTTCCGAGCCAAAAGAAAAAATACGTGTCTCATTATTTGGACCAACAAACAATGTATTTGAGTTTGGTCGAAATTAAAAATCATGCTCGTACCTGACCGGTTGTCTGGGAATGGAAAGCATCTCTATGAAAAGAAATATATTAATTTTTTTTTCTTGAAAAATTTTACACATAAACAATTTAAAAAAAAATTAGTTTTTGAGAATATGCCAACTGAAAAAAACTGAAAAAATCAAAACATTTAACTATAGTATTACGAGTTTACAATTTTTTTTTTTTAGAATTTTTTTGAGTATGCAGTTTTGTAGCCTGTTAAATGGCGTTAATTTTTTTAATTCTGTATTAATCAAGCTCAAATTTCACATTTATTTATTATTTATGTTTATTCATGAACCCTATAAATTTGAAATAAATCAAACACATGAAGTGTTAACCCCATCCATTTTGGTATGGAACGCCCCATATATGTATATACATAAATACATACATACTTATGTATACCGCCGCATATCTTAAAATTGCGATGAAGCGCAGATGGCCGATAAGTCATGAATTTATATATGAAATCATAAGGCAACAAATCAAAAAGAAACTTTACCAAAATTCGGGTAGATATTTGACAACAGCTTGAGAAAAATGCGTTTGCACAACTTTCAAATATGTGTGTAAGTGAAAGAAAGGAAAAAGCGACAAACAAAAATGAAAGTCAAGCGGAAAGTAAAAAAGCGGGAAGCAGTCAAGTATGAAAATTAACGAAAAAATCTTCTCCGTCATTGTTATAAAAAAGAGCTTGGATTGCGTGATTAAAAAAGAAAAGACAAATATGTTACTTTTTAGGATTCTCTTCACGACGGCCGGAAAAAGAAAAGGACTACAGTCAACGAATTGGGTGAAGTAAAAAAAAATGCAAACAAGTTGTAGCTAAAAAGTAACTTTCGAATTTTTCTAAGGTTTATACAACTTTAAGTACACAATTTTTAATTTTTTCTCTGAACGTAAATTGTTTATCAAGTCAATTTATTTAGTTCTTTCTTAGTTTTGCATCTTTTAAAGTTGAGCAATTTGAAAATAAAAACATGAGTAACAAGTATTCGTAAAATTTTAATTGTGTGCATTTGTGTACAGCTTAGTAAATCATTAGGCGTTTCAGTTACAAACAGAAATAGGTTATGATGGAAATTAAAAATTAATTCAATTTAATTTTGTCGGCACCAGTATATGACTTTTGTTTTAATCACTTCAGGCAAAGGACTATCTCAGAATCATTTTGTGAGTAGTTTCGAACTAGACCGACAATATTCCGAACTATACCAAAAATTTTCCTGCAGTAGTGCCGAAGTGGTTCTGAAAACGTAGTGAAATCGTTACCGAAATGATGTAGAGATGGTCCCGGAATATACCTCAAATAGAAATGGTCTATAAATAGCCAAAAAATAGGGCTTAAAATAGTCGTAAACTAGTAACGAAATGTCCTTCAGCAGGTCCTGAAGTAATATTTTTGCAGAAAATAACACTTAATATGATTGAAAATTAACCATTGCACCAATAATCCAACCAAACCTAGTGTTGTTATTTTAACTGGCAGCAGAAGGTCGGCTCTCAATTAAAGGATACACAATTTTGGGTTAGGTTAAGTTAGTGTTTCAATCAGTCCAGAAGACCAACTCCTTGGGACGCTCCTGATCCATTGTGTTACCACTGTGAAACACGGAAAGCTCACTGACTATTTTTCATGGAACCATTTTGAAGCTCATATAAAGCGTAAGAAATGCTTTTGTTCCTAAACTGGATAGTTCCCTCAGAGAGCTTAAGAGGTGTTTTCGTAAAAAACGTCTCTGCTCTTAGCTAAAGTGGGTAACTGCAGAAGAAGAAGTGCTCAATATGATACTAATGCCATTTAGTGCTGTTAGGCATTCCTGTACAACCTACGACCTTAACATTACAACATTATTTGATTTAATGGGCGCTTGGCTGTCCGAGAAGATATTTACAGCCACCTCCTTTATGGCTTTCACTTTCAAGTCTGAGCACCGAAGCGGAGGCCATGTGTTTCCCTACCATATTTACAGCAGATAGATTTATTATCGCCTTTATGCTATGCATAAGAATCCGGTTCTTTAGACCCTACTCATTTTAGGTAACTAGCCTTTGGAGTTGATGTCAACTCCAGTATTCCATACAATAGTATAGGCTTAACTACCGAAGTGTAAAGTCAGTAAGTAATGCGTGGTTATAACATTTCCACCTTCGGCCATCGGGTACATACTTCACTCAGCAACGACCGGTAGGCATTGAGGGGCTGCAGGTGGGCAAAAATCATGTGGCGTTTATCTCTTTGAGCAGATTGAGCTGCATAAGCAAAAAATATATCTTTAACAAAATACTATAATATTACTCTGAAATACTATGTGTTCCCGATGGCAAAAAGAGTAACGTTTGCAGCGTAACAACTGTACAAAAATTTAAAAATAATTGAGATAATCCGACCGTACGTGTGCTTTTTAAATATATCATGTTAACTCCAGAATTTTTTCTTTATAATATATAGATTGTATAGAGATCGTTTGAGTGTGATGATCACAACAAAACTGCTTCCATTTAGAGTAACGTCCGAGTATAGATATCACGGCAAAATACACCGCCATTAATTTGAACTCAAATTTTCACAATTTTGTTCTCATAAGTACATTCTAGTTTAAACCTTTCCTTATACCATTGAACTTTTAACATAACATCATCAGGCTTGCTCAATGACACTGATTGTGGCACAATGCCAAAACTGGTTCGCCTGCAAACCATATTTGACAATTAATAAAGAAGATTCGCTTCAAAGTACTCAATTCCTAAGCATCCATTCAACACACCATTCATAATATTATTTGCTGGCAACTCATATCTCTTTTTGCCGTTAAATGTCGTTTTTGTAGTTGATATGGAGCGATAAAATTTAATTACTTTAAGTTAAAGCGTAGTTATGGTCCCTCATTCTGCAATTTATTCATACTTATAGTAATTAATTACCTAAAAGAAGTTTCGTCATAATTACTGCGGAGATTACTTCCACCGAACCTTGGCATAAGTTCCGTGGAAGTTATGTCGTGAAATTACTACTCTCAATCGATTTTTGGTCCATGGAAATAAAGTCTGACATTATTTCCACAGAACTGACTCACATGGATTCTGAAATCGATAAGTCCTCCAAGTTATTGTTAGAGGACCATATAGATATGGAACAATTTTTATCGAAGGTGGCTTTAGTAAAGGTAATCGAGAAAACTTCATAAAAAACGATGAAGACGAGGTATTGGACATAAAAATTGAGGACGAATTGTAAGATGACTTGATCGAGTTTTATAAGAAAAAATCGAACTTAAACACTTCTGACAACCCCCAAGAATTTCCGAATTCTACTGTTAAATAAATCCGATCCGTGAATGTCAAGTAAATATTCCAAGTGTTGTTCTAATCATATTATTATTTATGCTTAGTATACATATATGTATGTATGTATATGTAGTTAAATGAAATAAATTAATAAATTTTCATGGTTGAACTGAAACCGTAACTGATTTTTGTTCCTAAATAATAATAATTAGATCGACAGAGATGGGGATTGCCATCCAGTGTGCAATCGGAGCGCTCCGTGGAAATCTTGTGGAAGTTATGTCATGACATGAAAAACCATCAGCCGCTCGAATGTGGCGTTCAATTTTATGCTCCTCCATTTATGCTTCTATATCGACATGCACGCCACATATTTGAGGGAAATATCAGCTAAACGATGAACAAAACCGTGAGAGCTAAATTTATAAATAAATATATTTTTTTTTAATTTTCAAAGTTCACAGAGAAAGTTCGTAATTCGAAAATTTTATACTCAACTTTTCAAAAGTTAAAAGGACTCAGGTAACCTATTTAAAGCTGCAGAGGGCATTTAACAAAGATATGTACAAGGAAAACCGCAAAAGTTTAAACTCTTACAAGCGTAATCCAGCTTGCAATCAATTCCTATTCGATTGTCACAAGTGTATGAATGCAAAAATGTATTTGGTTCAGATATGTCTGCAATTCTGGCAATTGTTAACTAAATACAAGAATTTACATTTTATGCCCTGCAAATGCACATACACCTATACATATGTACATATTTACGTTTGTATGAATTTTGAATGACATACCACACACACACACATCAGCTTCAAATTGCTGAATCGCATGTCGAAAACCTTGAAAAGATACCAAAATGAAGAAAAGACCATAATGCAAACACGCATACCTACATACAATAATTCATGCATATATAAATATGTATATACATACGCGTATAAGTAAATGAAAATGAAAACACATCAAGCAGTTTGATTTGAATTCAGTCTGGTCTGGTCTGGTCTGGTCTGGTCTGAGCCTTGCGGGAAATTGTGATAAATGTGCCATGTGCAGCAGCGACGTATTTAGGTGGTGGTAGCAGAACAGCAGCGATGTCATTTATACCAAACAGGCCATTTTGGTGCCACACAAACATGCGTCATGTGTGGCATGTAGAAACATTTGCGTTTGTGGCATGCAGATCGTTAGCGTTTTGTGAGGGGGACTAGGAGCGTCGCGACGTCTACACCATGTGCTGACTAACAATCAGCTAAATGAGTCGGTCGGGGAGAGAGGGGAGAGAAGCGATGCACACCCGCCCGCCTCCCCCGTGCGAGCAGACGATGTGGGAATTGACATTCGCCTCAGGTGATTGCGCTTGAATGCACGAGTGTTACATTAGATATTATTTTTTTGATTTTTTTTTCTTGATTCTTTACAAGCGGAGCATTTTCTTGAGTGCATTGAATCGTAGTGTACGTACGTTTACCTTAAAGCCTCCTTCCTCTCATAAAATAAAAACAAACAACTTACATACATACAGCCTATGTGTACATTTTTAATGAACATAAATGCCAAAGTATGATACATCCGGAAAAAAATACTTACGTATTTACGTCTCATGCGAGCAGAGCGTGCATTATGTTGCTAAGCATTTCCCGGATGAAAGCAATGTTAGTAAAGGCTTTTCCGTGTATACCTTTTTTCGTACATAAATACTTGCATACATATGTATATACAGTCAGCTTCACTTGAATAGGTACACACTTTTTCCACAGAACTGAGCATATCTAAATTTTTTGGCATCAGAGAAGTTTCTTTAAAATCTCATGTTGGAGAAAGTTCAAATTAAAAAAAAAGTGGTAAAAATGGAGAATACACCTCTTTTTCTTTGGATTTTATTTCGCCTTTTATCAAAATACACAAAATTGAGGCTTATTATTTTGTTTCACTTGAATAGGCATAGTGGTTTTAACACAACGAAAGGACTAGATTTGACCAATAACGGCACACCATTCATTATAATTCTAATATTATCGCTTTTAGTTCGCAATACTACATCCTTAATTCCAATGTGTCCGTTAGAAAATGCTAGAGGCGCTATAAAAAATCAAGGACAAATCGCTGCTTACCGCTTTAATCGCCGGAAAGAAGAACTGTCAATCATCACATGGATTGTATGGACACGCAAACTGAAAAAGTACGACTTTGTTCCGTTATCCCCATTTTTACAGCTGATGTAGTGCCAATCGGTGCGTAGTTAGTACCTATTCAAGTGAATAAAAATAACTAGTGAACCTGCACGCCATTAAAACGCCCAAGATGGAATATTCAGGGTATAAACGATTCGAATGTCATATTTCTTCTAAATCCGCGCAGCCTTGTCGCATAATTTGATTTAAAAAAAATAAACCTTACCGCACATCTACCGGCCAAGGACTTTATTTTAACCCCTCTTATTTTAGAAATTAAAGGGCAGGTTATGCAATTAATTTCCGGCTGAACTTCTTCAAAGCTCAAATTGAATTCGAAACGAATTGGATATCCACCCTTTAAAAAATCATTTCGTCGTTTAAAGTACAAAACCGCGTATCGCCATTCTGCAAAACCGCGTAACTGAAATTGGCTGCCAAAAATTAGATTTGCTCACTGAAGCTCTTGGCATAATCCTTATCTATTCGTCCTGAAATATACTAGCCAGAAATGCGATTGCTTTATAAAAAAAGAGAACCATTTTCAAATATGATTGTTTTTACTCTCTAGAAAATAATCTATGCAACCTCACATACGAGGTTTTGCATTATCTTGATACACGGTTTTGCAATTTGTTGATACGCGGTTTTGTACTTTAAACGACGATTTAACTTATTAAATAATTGAAAAGAAGCTTATAAAATGCGTGTCAACCCTACTAATAATATTACAGAAAAAAAAGCATTACTATTGAAACCCATCTTTTAATAGTTCATTTAACTTTTTAAATAATATGAATTTTTGTACAGGTGGCGGCCCTCTGGAAACACCCAACAAAATTTCTAGTGTTCAAACTAAAGATTTCTTAGCACTCTTTCGTTGGACGCCAATATACGCACCCAAATTTTAAAACATATTAGAATTAGGTAATTGCCTTAACTTAAGTTGAGTTGAATTTTTTAAATAATTGGCAACCCTCCTAAATATATCTCAGAAATAAAGCCTGTTCAAAATTATTTCGATGATATACTCCTTTTAATAATTGAAATATATGTTCAAACTAAAGACTTCTAAGCACCCTTTAGTTTGACATCCATACTTTGAAATTTCATATAACTTGTGGATAAGTTAACTAAATTGGACATTTCAAGTAGGTGGCAACCCTCTTTAAAATATTTTCAAACTACTACCTTCTGAACCCACTTTTCGTTTGGCACCCATGCGTTGAGACATATTCCTCCTTAATAGTTATTCCCCAAATTCAAATTGAGTTTGATATTTTAAACAGGTGGCAACCCTCCTTAAGTTGAGTTAAGAAACAAAAATTTTCAAAACCATTTCGATTTCTACCTATATTAAAGGCACTTAGCCTGTAAACGAGCGATAACGTTTCGCTTTTTTAAAAAAGTTGCTACCTTTTAAAAAATTATACTCGAATTATTATAGTCTAAGAAAGTGCAAGTCTCAAATCGTTGAAAATTACCGTTGATTTTTTAGAATCTTTTTCTTAGACTACACTTGAATGGGCTGCAGAACTGCATACCTGAAAATTTTCTAAATATTCTGTTAAAAATTTGAAATTTTTGAAGAAAATTTTTTGAAGTTTGATTATTTTTTTTGCAATCTTTGCAGGTTTTGAAACATTTATTATTGTTGTTTCTGTTATAGATTGAATTATATTTTAAGTGAAAATTATTAAAAACAAAAAAATAAACATAATTTGCAAACAATATCATATAGAATTTCGTTTCTAATTATTGAACGCAGGTGTACAGAGATGTGCATAATTTTCGTGTAGTTTGATAATAAGTGGAAAAAAATCCAACGTGATTAAGGTGTTTTCTTCATTTTCAATACTTTTCTTCCAAATTAATCATTCTTCAAAATGAGATTAAAAAGAATCCTCCCTTATGCCCACAAGTCCAGATATAAGCTTGGATCTTGTGGTAAATATATGTACCTATTCAAGTGAATGGAACTGTATACATACCTATACTGGTTTGAGATCATCCTACTGCTGTGACTGCAATTTCCGGCATGCTGCAAAATACGTAAGCGACTCAGAAAAAAATTTGTATAAATTCGTAATCTGCGGTTGAGACTTAAGTATAGGCAGTAAATGTGGTACTATTTCCATACATGTCGTCGCCTGGATAAAATATTGTCGTAAGCGCCATTTTGATGATTTGTAATTATATACGCAGTTATATATGTATTTTAGTACAAAATTTTTAAATTGGCGAAACTCCAGCTTTCAAAGCCAGTGGTCTACTTAGAGAGCTAAGTTTGCCATGTAAATTGTTGTTGCTTTTTCCACTTTTCCATTAGGCAATTGAATTACATATATGCATATAGGGACTAAGGCTTTTACCTAACTAATAAATAGTTATTGCTGTGTAGAAATCTAGAAGTAGCATTTAATGCAAATTTGATGTAGCCATATTTTACATTCCAGCTTGAGAAAAAGGCTGCCGAAAATACTGCCCACATTTGCCTATCAATCAAATCTGCGATTATGCACACCATCATACTTAAACACAAAAAAAAAAAACAAAAAAACAAATACAAACCACACGTACAAGTTAATGTTTTTGCTCTGGCATTTAAAACAGAACTCACAACTTTGCATATCTTTGCATAAATTGCAACTATTTTCGACTTTTATTACCAAGTAATTTCTGCAACATGCCAACTTGCAAACAAATGAACGAATGCTACATTTTATTTGACTAGCAAACAAATTAAATTGAGGGCGGTTGAAATATTTTAAATGTCATTTATAGTCTGGCATGCAGTATGAACTTGTTTTGGTGAATGCATACACTGCTGCATACATACATACATATGTATATATATGGTTCAACATACACATACACTATAAGTATGTATGTATGTACATACCCTCATATTTGTGTACGAATATTTAATTTTCAGTTTTAGTCCACAAAAAGTAATCGAGCATGACAATAAATTGACTCAAATGTACCAGATTGACTGACTTTAGACATAATTTGTGTTGGTAGTTTGGTAGTAAATTTTTGACTATAAACATATTTTGAACACATGTGTGTCAGTATATTTGGATGGTTTTTGTTTGGTTTTGTTTTGACGATAATGGGATTTGCTAAATATTGAACTTTCCAAGTATTGGCTAACATTTTACAGGCTCTGTCGATAAACAACTTAAAAAATATGCAATGTAATAATTTGATTATACAATTAAAAGATAACACGCGAGCATTAATTAAAATTTTGTTGATCTGGGAGTAAAAATTTATTTTGTAATCACCTAAACTTCTTTCTGCTCAAAAAAATTGTTTAAGTACGATATATATAAATGCATATCCGTATTTATATCCAAAGCCACCCAAGCCAAATATAGTAAAGCAGATAGCACTCCGTATACATATAAACTTTAACTTTTCCTTTTTGCATTGAGAAGACAGACGTATATTTTGCGAGTTTTTACTTAACCTAATTATGCGATTTCTAATGAAGGGGTTTTCAATTGGTTTGGATTGATTTTGGCTCCCTCTAGCGCTGACGGGTTTTCTGTGCCAATGTCTACACTCTTTCTTACCTATAATTTATTTTTAAGTGGCTGATGCCGAATCACCCTGGCAATATACAGCAGAAGCCACTGTGTACATTTCCATTAACGGATTGAGGTTATAGTTATCGCTCGCAGGGGTGATCTGCGTTGGACGCCCAGATCGTACGATTAGACCCCGCTTGACTTTTCGTGTGGGGTTTCTTAAAGGCGTAGGGCCATTCAAATAAGCCTAAATCGACCGAAGTCCTTACGAACCAACTTAATCCTGGCCATCGCTCAAATTCAGTCGAATTAATGCAAAAGAGTAATTAGGGATTGGACCGTTCGGTACTGTGAATCCATAAGAGGCCCTGGTGAACATTTAAATTATATTCTATTTCATACATATTTAATGGCATTCGTGTTCCTTTCAAATAAAAAAAGGAACAGTACAGCGCCTATTTAATCTAAATTTTAACGTCAATATGTGATGTTATTAATCCTGGATGTGCTTTGTTAGTCGATTCGACGAGAAACAATCCTGTTTCGCTTCGTATATTTGTCTGATTCATTTACTTTCTCTCTTTATATGTAATAGGGAAAAGAATATGTCTTTCATATTTTGCAAATGATTTTTGAAACAGAAAACTTAATAGAGATCACGAAATTTATTTTCCTTTTTAACCGTTACATATTTCTTATTTAAATTTATAGCATACCACATTAACCATCCTCTTATAAATATTCGCCATTACAAGCATCTTCTGTGTATTAGTATTTGCACAGCGCCATCCATCATTCAACAGTCGAAAAAATTAAGTGCCCCACAACCTCCATTACTTTTTAAATCGTTGCATACTTCAGAAATTTGTTTTGCTCTTAATATTATCTTAAGCTTAATGTTAATGATTATGGTAATGGTAATGGTAATGGCAACAGCAATAGTAATAATAATGGTAATGGTAACGGTATTAGAATTGGTGATGATAAGGGTGATGTCAATGCTTGATACTGGTAATGGCAATAGTAATAGTAATCGTAATGGAAAATAAAATTAATGGTAATGGTAATGGTATGTGTCTTCGCATTCGTAATTGTACTCGAATTCATCTTCACCTACATATGTATGTATATTCGTGTTCGTAATAGTCTTCGTGTTCATTTTCATCTTCGTTTTCGTAATAGTTTTCGTGTTGATCCAGAAATGAACAGGAAACGATTTAATGTGTGTTATTTTAAATTCTGTATTTCTCAAAAAAAAAAATAGCTTTATTACTTCACGTTCAGTTCAACACGTTTCTGATGGTAGCTTCGACGACGAAGGCCAGATAGTCAAATGTCTCATTACTAGGCAGTACAGGAGGGCCTAAATCCCCGAAGAAGAATGTGGGTAGAACGCTGACTATTGGCTAAAGATTATTTTTTTTTTGTTTTTTCAAAAACCACAAAAATCCGTACAAGCATTTCAACTTCTTCAAAGTAGGTATCTTCTTTATAAAACACTATTTATCCTTAAACTGTCTACCGTCAAACACATAAGCAAGTATCGTCTACAAATAACAAAACTTACAATTTGTAATAAATAAGTCGGGATTAGTACTAATGAAATCTGACAACATAAATAAGAAAATACACAACGACAAGGTTGCTTGATGCAACAAAGTACAGTGTACAATTTGGGAGTGTCGATTTTGAGATTTTTTTTCTGACTGTATTAAGCAATTTTTCATACAAAAAAAAAAATTCCAATAGGCTTTGAATGGAAGGAAATGCGTTAAAAACATTTCCAAAAATCTTAGCGAATTTTTAACAACTTAAAACTTGCAGTTTATTATACTAGAATTTAATGAGCTATTAAACTGCTTACTCAACACAATTCCGAAAAATCTTATTAAAAATTTTAAAATTTAGATGCAGTTTGGGAATTCGAAAAATGAGCAACCAAAACATTCTTGAGTCAACTTTTGACAACATTTTTGAATTCCTCTGCTGAAAATCTACAAAAAAAAGTCCATAAAACAAAAAAACAAATTTTTTTTTGGTGTAGCAGTATTAACTTTTTGGAAAGTTAATTTTACAATTATATAATTAATTATAAAATATTTCCCTTATAGCTCATTATGCCGACTATCGTGCCCATATATTTAAATTCTGTCCATCGACACTGCCAAATTGTACACTGTGCAACGTAGAAAAAGCCAGCAGCAACAACGTCGCACTAACCTTCTACGTCGCCTGTGTAGTAAATTCACAAAAATAACAAGTTTATGAGTGTGTGTTTGAATGCGTGCGCTAAAATCCCAGCTAAACAAAAACTCATTACTAGAAGCTGACGCACATGAGCTGATAATGTTTTGCATCGATTCAGTGTGTGCGCGGATGTGTTTGGGTAATCGTATTGTTGCAGCTTTTGCTGATTATTGTGAATTACTTGTGTATACTCGCACATTTTTCCATGTACATACTTATTTCTGTTCGTTTATTTATCAAAGAAATACCAACATGCATGAACGTAAAAATCGCATACAGGTGCTTAAGCACACTTAATCCTACTTACTTGTGTCACATATTTATACCATAAGCTTACTCTCATATATACCCTGCAGGAAATTTATATAACTATAAGTGCAGTTGAAGTTGATTAGGAAGCTACTAATGGTGTGGCGATGGTCGCGAAATTGTCGAGGGTTGTTAGCTATGCATCAGGTATCAGTTAACTTGTAACTAACTAATTTTGCACACACAATATCAAAAAGAAATTTTTGTTTTTAATTTTTAATTTCTCTATTTACTTTGTTTAACATTACTTAATTGTTTACATATTTTGTTTAAGGTAGTTCCCTTTTCGACCATCAGACATAACTTCAAAATGATAATACATATAATTTTTTTTTTTTATTTGTCCTGAATTCGAAAAATCATTTGGGAAGTACAGAAAAAAAGTGCATTCAAAGTAAAATTTGTATGAAAATATTTAACTAGAAATCTCTCGCATGCGTCTGCATTACTACTACTGCATTAACTAGAAGTTATATATTTTATCGAAATCCCGCAAAAAACTTAGCTTAAAATGGGTAATTTCTTGATAATATTTTCTGCAGGGTACATATGTATAAGCTCTGACTTGAATACTCACATAAGTACATAAATGTGGGTATGTTTGCATCTGGCTTAAAACATACATATATTGAACTATACAAAAATATTTGCTGTTAGTTATTGAAACTGATACATAGTCGAGAGGATATACTGCACATAAATACCCTGCAGAAAATGCAACTGATCCGGTATGATTCCGAGATCTTTATATGGAGTGAACTGTGAATAAAAAGAACTGATTGTGGCTCTCAGTACCCAAACGGGTATGAAAAGGGATTAGTTGGTTTTAAAAAATAAAAAATTGAGCCAGCTGAGTTTCGAACCAGGGATCCCGTAAGAGATGAGTCGGAGACTAATTGATCGCTAATTATACCCGTGAGCGAAGTAAATGCCCAATGGTACCCTATGCAATAATTCTGCAATACTCTTTTTAGAGTTTAATCGTAAAATTTTGTGCAGGGTACTCTTAAAATGCTTATATACATACGTGTGTATGTATACGCATGTATGTATTTGAGTGCGAATGTTGCCCACTCTCGTACAATTGTGATTTAAGCTTTACTAGTTTTTTTAGTGTTTTTTTTTTTAATATTCGTAATACTTATTATAACCTCAGAGGTTCAAATGTGCTAAATATAAATATAAGGGTGTTCAAAAAAAAAATAATAGGAGTTTATTCACCGCTCTCGGCTTCGGTTCTCCTGTGAATCTGGCGAATGCGTCAGAAATTAAACTGTGTAGATAGTAAATAGTTTAATAGTAAAGCCTTCGATTAACACTTTTTCACATATTCGATTAGAGGATACTCTCTCCTTGCGTCCCTTAGAGTGGACTATCGAGATGAAAAACTCTGACATGATTTTGAAAAACAGGAGTGCCAAGCTTAAATTTATTTAAAATTTCCTCGCCTGTATTTCTGTCATAAAAAAGCCTCATAAAAAATAAGAAATAAATAAATAAAATAAGTAATAAGTAAGTAATAAAATAAAATAAGTTATAAAATAGTTATATCAATATTGGACTGTGCTTAACCTTAGATTATCGAATAATTTCGTATAATTATATCCTCTCATTTGCGATAGTACTGGTTGGTATTCCTCAAGTTTGAACTCTGAACAGTATACGTGCGTATTCGTGCATACACTTGTATGTATACAGTTAAGTTCATTTATTCCTCATTACTCTCTTGTAAACTTTTACACTGCGTTGACAATTCGAATAAATAGAAGCAACATCTAAATATATTGCATATGTTGTTTTATACTTATTATACTTCCCCACACATTCTTCACAAATCTCAATACAAAATTCACCCTAAGCATATTTTTTCTAAAGTATACCAGCAATTGCGTAGCCACTTTTAACACACTCTTAGCCAACAAAAGAATTTCCCTATCCATATCTTCACGCACTGTCTGAGTCTTCGGTAGCCTGTAATGCGTGATGTGTGCTGGATTTGTCAGAGTTGATTGGAAATCTTGAAAATCTTGAAGCTGATATGAGAATATCATGGGGAGCTAAATAAAAAAGGCAAACAAAAAAAACACTGAATGGCGGACTACCGGAAGGTGAAATAAAGGTGCGAAAAACTCAAGCTCAACAACTCTTAAAGTATTCCAAACCTCATAATATTCCCTTACGAGTATATGCATGTATATGAATGCATATGTAGCATTAGACCGGGTCGCTATCCATTAAACAAAAACAAAGGTCGCCTAAGTGCGAGAGCTATTTTAAGTGTTGCGTTGGCATACACAATTTTGTAACACAAATTATGTTCTCCAAAAATTTTTAATTAAATAAAAATGAATAAGGGATATTGTGTGGTGGAAATTGGCTTTCGAAGTTCATAGTGCTCCAAATCATAAACTAAATCAAATGCGAATTTTCATATTTTAGGCCGAAGTAAGTATGCTTTAAAATTAGAGCTGTTTATTCAAAATTAATTTTTCGCCCCAGTTTAATGCACATGCAGACATGTTTTATTGTACTCATATCTCCTACAAATTGCTGAATTACCGGCAGCGCAATCACAAGCCATCCACTCATTGCTTAGTTAAGTTTGCCTTGGGTGCGGTTAGGCAGACGCTGCTTGGTACTACATTCACTGTTGTGCTCCACTGTGCAGGCAGGCGTCAAAATCTTCGGCTTAGGGATTTTATGCTGGTGAGGTATCTGTATCGCGCCATACAAAGTGAAATTAAATATTTTAAACTGGAGTTATTTAAGACATGACTCCTCTGCTTTCTAACTTTAATACGTACAGAATATTTATTTGTTACTCTGAGGGGTAGTCAACACCTGTCAGGCAATATTTTTATGAATATGGGTACATACGTTTTTGGTACGGCTGCGAGTTCTATTCTATTCTAGGGTTATTGAAGTGCTAGAATATTTTGAACTCAATATCATCTAGCAATAAGTTAGCCCAATATAAGGCTTTAGCTAATCTCAAGAGTAATGGTATATTTGTGCTAAAAGAAAATTGATTAGAAGCGTGGTATAGTTATCAGGAAATATTTGTATATGTATTTTTTCAAGGTAGTTGGCATCTTTATCGATATGGACAAAAATGTATCCATAATTATAGATATTGTTCTCGAAACAATAGATACTAGTGTTCGCCCAGCGGTTGAAATTCAACCCTTTAAATTAAGGGGAGTGGAGGAGGGCTGAGCTAAGCCAAGTTGAGTTTAGTTGAGTATTGAAGTGAATTGAGATGAAATGCGTTGAACAACATAACTGATTATAACATAACATAACATACCATAGTATAACATGACATAACATAACGTAACATAACACAACACAACACAACACAACACAACACAACACAACATAACATAACATCATACCATAACAAAACATAACATCACGCCATAACCTAACATAACATAACGTACCGTAATATAACATAACATGGCATAACATAATATCATAATATAACATAACATGATATCATAACATAAGATAAAATATTATAACATCATAACATAGCAGAGCATAACATAACCTAATATACCATAAATTAACTTAATATAATATAGCACATAACATAACATATCATAACATTACATAACACAACATGACATAGCATAACATAACAACATAACATAACGAATCATAACATAACATAACATAACATCATAGCATAACATATGATATCATCATAACATAACATAAGATAAGATAGAATCATAACATAACATAACATAACACTACGCAAAACAATAAGATACAACACCACTCAACACAGCACAAAATAACACAAGACAATCCAACACTATAAAACAAAACATAACATGTTTTTCTTCTATTTTACCCTTTTCTCTTTTATTGTCTCTTCCTTTATCTCTATCTTCGCCTCTGCCGTTTCTTTATATTTTTATTTTTATATTTATCACTTCCTTGACTTTAATTCAGATCTTTATCTGTATTCTTTTCTTTATCTAAATATTCACCAACACGTTGCTATCATATTAAGTATTTAAATTTACCTTCCTTTTCCTCTTTGTTTTTATCTTTAGATTTCTTTACTTTCATTTTAATCTCTACATTTATTCCATTCTTCTTCTACATACTTAACTTTACCTTCTTCCATGTTTAAGTCTAGTCATGTATGTACATACATTCATATTATTCCTAACTGTGTGCAGGACTACCACGTCCCTAGTGTAGTGGGCGCATGGTAAATTTTATCAAATTTTAATGAAATTCGATTTGTAACTTATAGGAAAACATAAATCTGAAACTGAAAGATGGGAAAATTCGCCAATTTTTACCTGTTTTCGTACTTTTTATTTCCTTCGCGAAAGTATTTCAAATAGCAATTTTCAGCAAAATCCGAGTTTTGCTTACTACCTTTTTCTGCAACTTTTATAGGGTTCTGCCCCAAGTCTATGGAACATTGACAACATGGACGCAAGCGGACGCCTTTTATATTTGTGTTGCGTTTAGAATCCAGTCAACTACTTAGTAGAATATTTCTAAACTTTTCAAAATTAGAACTTTCTATCACTCTCAGACCACTGTGCGCCAAAAAGCAAGCGGTGTATTTACAAGTTGAAGATGTTTTTGAATTAAGGTTTTCTCAAATACTTTCGTTTGATACCAATTTTAGCTTATCTTATCGATTTAACTGAATTAAATTTTTAAAATAAGTGGCAACTCGCATTAAAATTAATTTCCGTGGTAAACTGTATTAAACCTCTTTACTTTGATATCCATATCGCAATATTTAATTTATCAATTGAATTAGTTTAAATTAAGATTTTCAGACAGGTGGCATCACTCTACAAAAATAATTTCAACTGCAAGCCTCCTTAAACCTCTTTCGTTGTAGGCCAAATTTCAATATTTGCTTTATCTTATCAATTTACTTAAATTAAATTTGAAAACAGGTGGCAACTTTCTAATTTTATTTCTTCTATATTTTAAGCCAGGGCTCTAGTAATACATGGGTGAGAACTGAATTCAATTCCATGCATTAGTTTAGAGTGATGCGCGTACAAACATACAAACAGACGAAAATTCTAAAAATTGTTGATTTGGCTCCTATCTAATCTACTTTTCTTAATATCTATGTGTATGTAGTATAATGTCGGTGACCTGTTACAATTGGAAAATTAACGAACTGATGGCGATGTTCGCATAACTCCTCGGTACAAGCATTTATTGTTCCTTGGGCAAGTTTAGGAATGCAAAAATTTAATTTTTAAAGGTAAAACTACTGAGCATGCGGCAATGCAACTTTTAACTTCCTCCCATTTCTTTCTATGTACTTACTTACTTCTAACTCTACTAGCACTTTATTCATACAAAAGCATTGTTGCTATACATTCTCGTACATCTGTTCACTCTTGCTTTCCATCTTTGCTTATCTGTCATGCGACATGTTGCACATTGTGTTGCTTGTTTGTTTAACAAGCAGCTCGCAGCTGACACTATCTGCTTAAAAATACGAGTATATGTACCAATCACCGAGTTGCAGTCACCGAAGAGCGACAAGCAGTGGAGCACACCGGTGACATTTTGGGCAGGCAAACAACAGATAACTAAATAGAAGTTCAGTGAGAATAACAAAACAAAGGTGTAGAAAAATATTCGAGTAAAACACAGAAGCGGTTGCAGAGATATGTAGGTCAAGTCTCAAAAGCAGGTAGAACTGCAGAAGCAATGGGATAAGTCGCAGAACTCTAAAGCACTGCTATATACATATGTATATCAATATCTTACATAATTCACTCTTGTATAAATGCATGAGTATATTTGTTTGTACATACATATGCATTGCAGCTCTGTTCTTTGCATTTATTTGCACATTTTATGGCGACAGCAGCAAGCAGAGCAGTTCCACCGCAAACATTACTCCTGTGGCCAAATGCATTCCTACTGCCAACCACCTACCCACCCACCCACACATAGACACGTCTTTATAGACACAGACACTTTCCTTGTATCTACACACCAAACATTTCTCCATTTGCTTATATTACTCGTAGCCTGGTAGCCAACTGCTGCGGTAAACAAAATTTCCAGTACGATTTTACCGCATTAACCCTATGCGGAATGCAATTGGTAGGGCAAAGCGACAGTCAGTGTGTTTGGGGGCTAGTAGGAAATGGCGTAGTAGTACTCGTATTTTGTATTTTAATTTGGTTTGTAGTACACTCTGGGGTGTGTCATTGCCTGTGGAAAGTTGAAATGGTTTATAAACAAAATCCTTTTTTGGACTCTATTCCTAACACTGATCGAACTAGGGTTCTAGCGAGGGGTTAAGCTCATCTCTAGCTACCCAACTAAGGTGACCAATTCCTGTGTTCTTCTACATATGGTCTTTTAACGTTTTTAGGCATAATTTATGTACCACTTCTGATAGAAATTTTCTCATTGACACTCCTTTTTCCACAGTTTATCTTGCATTTTGTGCGTGAGCGGTAAATAAAAAATGGAATTTATGCAATTTCATCGCTGATTTCTAAATACGTACATATTCTCGCTCTATTCTGTAGATATGCTTACACAAGCACAAACTGTTTACCTACGCCCTCGCAAGTCCATAGATATAATCTAAGCATAACTGTATGCTTCTTGACAAATAAGTGCTAGCATTTATGGCATAGCATACAAATGTGTTTCAAGAATGCTGCTGTTGCACTCTTTTGGAATAAGAAGGCATGACAATCCATGTTGTTGTAAACCAAACACGCAAACATAAGAACGTAACTTCATTTAAAGTTACATTGCGTGTATTATGTGTACGTGTTGTTGTTGTTTCTGTAGCGGCTACTAAACCCCGCTCGGGTCAGCTGGTCTGTTCGGATAGCTTGCAGAGCACTGTGTTATGCTCCCTGATGGGATGCATTTAGGTGTCGTCATGAAAGTGGTGTTGAGGCGACATCAGAAGGCATCCTGTCGCGGTCCGGTGTGCCATGTTCTGGCATGTGCTACTATCTGTTAGCTCTCACAAAGTCCCAGATTCGAATGCCGTCAGATTCGTTTTTTTTTTGTTTTCTTTTTTCCACACTTTGAAAGAGTATCTGGCCAGTGCGAATGAAACGCGTAACGAAATATTCAATTAGAAATTTGTTTAGTAAACCATTCCAAAAAACATAACCATTTCACAACCGTTTTCGGTACTTCTCTAGGTGGATGTTTCTATCGCACACTTAAGTAGTAAAGCTTATCGTCAAGTTATCCCAAAATGGAATCGATGAACTGACAGATCCGCTTCCGTTTAAGATAATATTTCGTATTTTTTGCTGGCTGGGTATATACCAATATTTACACTTATTACTTTTGGCATTGTACATAGAACTACTACTTCCTACTGTTAGTTACTTGGCTAGATTAAGTAGATAATTAAATTAAACAAAGATTTTAAGTATAAATTATATCGAATAGAATTAAAGTTTTATGAGTGATAATGTTTATAGGAGATTTTCAATTGTATATTTTTTTTCAGTTATAAAATAACATAAATATACCTATTTCAGTTAGTTCAAGCCGTTTAACCGTACATGGCGTGTGAGCCACTTTTTTCCTACACGTGAATGCAAATCCAGCGAAAACCAGACGCAATCTTTTATTTATTCAAACACATCCCAAACCCAATTAAAATAATGCCATTATAAAACAAGTGTTTAAATTTTTCTGAAGCTGCTTCAGTACATAGAGTAGGAAAAATTCGAAGTTTCGGCAATATCGGTGCAATAAATATAAAAAAATTAAATTTAAAATAAAAAATTATAAAAATTTAGTTACAATTATAAACGGAATAAAGCGAAAATTGATAGCTGCTTGTAAAGTTATGCCCTTAAGCTCTGTGGCAAATTTCGCTTTGTTCGGTGCAAGGACATGGCTACCTCCCATATATCCTTTTTCTAAAAAACTAGATTTTAGCTACATTTGTGATCAGAATGAACTAAAAACTAATAATAACTTATATAGTTATACTTTTTAACTCTTTTTTCATTTGATATCAGGAAATGACTACTTCGCTTACGAATATATAGTTTATAATTTATTATTTTCTTTAAAAAGGATCATAATAAAATTGTTTCTAAATTTGCTCAATAAATAAGCTAATTTGTTTTAGATGTAATTTTTAATGTTGTGTTTTAAAATGTATATCTCAATTTCTTTAAATTTATAAATTTTCTTATGTGTTTTTTGTTTTCTTGTTTTTGTTTTTTTTGTAGACCTAAGTAATGATAGTTCAGGTTCCGAAATTAATAACAAATAAGCCACTAAATCTCTCGAGAGTTTCTGGTAATATTTCCGCTGGATAAAACTCGTATAAAACTCTTAATATTATGCTAAAATTACCAATAAGACTTCTTTCAATCCCCGTTATTTTGGGTTGAATTCTTTGTTGTATTGTGAGAATTTATATATTAGTTAATATTTTTTGAATTTGTAAATTAAAAAAAAAATTAGATGTTTTAAAAAATTTCCGGCAGAAGTTTTATTATACACATATGTTTTTCATTTTGTCAAACTTTGTAGAATTTTAGGGTTTCCGCCAAACTATTTTTACTTTCATTTTTTTTTTAATTTTTGGTCGCTATTTAATAAAAATTATACATTACATGAAAATAA
>NW_023458555.1:28586547-28637745 GCF_013731165.1 Rhagoletis pomonella | reverse complement strand
TTATTTTCATGTAATGTATAATTTTTATTAAATAGCGACCAAAAATTTAAAAAAAAATTTAAAATAATAATAGTTTGGCGGAAACCCTAAAATTCTACAAAGTTTGACAAAATGAAAAACATATATAATAAAACTTCTACCGAAAATTTTTTAAAACATCTAAATTTTTTTAAATTTACAAATTCAAAAAATATTAACTAATATATAAATTCTCACAATACAACAAAGAATTCAACCCAAAATAACGGGGATTGAAAGAAGTCTTATTGATAATTTTGGCATAATATTAAGAGTTTTATACGAGTTTTATCCTGCGGAAATATTACCAGAAACTCTCGAGAGATTTAGTGGCTTATTTGTTATTAATTTCGGAACCGGAACTATCATTACTTAGGTCTACAAAAAAAAAACAAAAACAAGAAAACAAAAAACACATAAGAAAATTTATAAATTTAAAGAAATTTAGATACAAATTTTAAAAGACAACATTAAAAATTACATTTGAAACAAATTAGCTTATATATTGAGCAAATTTGGAAACAATTTTATTATGATCTTTTAAAAAATAATAATAATAAATTATAAACTTTTTCCAAGAACTAAAATTCGTAAGGGTGGTAGTCATTTCCAAATGAAACAAAATTTGCCAAAAAGAAAAAAATTATAACTTTATAAGTTTTTATAAGTTTTATGTTCATTCTGATCACAAATGTAGCTAAAATCTAGTTTTTGCGAAAAAGGATATATGGAAGGTAGTAATGTCCTTGCACCGAACAAAACAAAATTCGCCACAAAGCTTAAGGATACCTTGCACCGATATTGCCGAAACTTCGAATTTTTCCTACTCTACATATTCTGAAGCAGCTTCAAAAAAATTTAAACACTTGTTTTATAATGGCATTATTTTAATTGGGTTTGGGATGTGTTTGAATAAATAAAAGATTGCGTTTGGTTTTCAGTTTGGATTTGCATTGACGTGTAGGAAAAAAGTGGCTCACACGCCATGTACGGTGAAACGGCTAGAACTAACTGAAATAGGTATATTTATATAACATATTCCAATTTCTTTGAATACGCATTTCATTCGCACTGGCCAGATACTCTTTCATAGTATGGAAAAAAAGAAAACAAAAATAACGAAACTGACGGCATTCGAATCTGGAACGTCCTGAGCGCTAATAAATAGTAGCACATGCCAGAACATGGCACACCGGACCGCGACAGGATGCCTTCTGATGTCGCCTCAACACCAACTTCATGACGGGACCCCCAAATGCATTGCATCAGAGAGCACAGTGCTCTGCAAGCTATCCGAACAGACCAGCTGACCCGAGCGGGGTTTAGTAGCCGCTACAGAAACAACAACAACAACAACACGTACACATAATACACGCAATGTAACTTTAAATGAAGTTACGTTCTTATGTTTGCGTGTTTGGTTTACAACAACATGGATTGTCATGCCTTCTTATTCCAAAAGAATGCAACAGCAGCATTCTTGAAACAAATTCGTATGCTATGCCATAAATGCTAACACTTATTTGTCAAGAAGCATACAGTTATGCTTAGATTATATCTATGGACTTGCGTGGGCGTAGGCAAACAGTTTGTGCTTGTGTAAGCATATCTACAGAATAGAGCGAGAATATGTACGTATTTAGAAATCAGCCACGAAATTGCATAAATTCCATTTTTTATTTGCCGCTAACGCACAAAATGCAAGATAAACTATGGGAGAAGGAGTGTCAATTAGAAAATTTCTATCAGAAGAGGTACATAAATTATGCCTAAAAACGTTAAAAAACCATATGTAGAAGAACACAGGAATTGGTCACCGTAGTTGGGCAGCTAGGGATGAGCTTATCCCCTCGCTAGAACCCTAGTTCGATCAATGGTAGGAATAGAGTCCAAAAGAGGATTTTTTTTATAAACCATTTCACCTTTCCACAGGCAACGGCAAGCCCCAGAGTGTACTACAAACCAAATTAAAATACAAAATACGAGTACTACTACGCCATTTCCTACTAGCCCCCAAATACACTGACTGTCGCTTTGCCCTACCCCTACCAATTGCATTCCGCATAGGGTTAATGCGGTAAAATCGTACTGGAAATTTTGTTTACCGCAGCAGTTGGCTACCAGACTACGAGTAATATAAGCAAATGGAGAAATGTTTGGTGTGTAGATACAAGGAAAGTGTCTGTGTCTATAAAGACATGTCTATGTGTGGGTGGGTGGGTGGTTGGTTGGCAGTAGGAATGCATTTGGCCACAGGAGTAATGTTTGCGGTGGAACTGCTCTGCTTGCTGCTGTCGCTATAACATGCGCAAATAAATGCAAAGAACAGAGCTGCAATGCATATGTATGTACAAACAAATATACATACTCATGCACATATACAAGAGTGAATTATGTAAGATACTGATATCCATACATATGTGTGTATGTCTATACTTATAGCAGTGCTTTAGAGTTCTGCGACTTATCCCATTGCTTCTGCAGTTCTACCCGCTTTTGAGACTTGACCTATCTCTGCAACCGCTTCTGTGTTTTACTCGAATATTTTTCTACACCATTGTTTTGTTATTTCCACTGAACTTCTATTTAGTTATCTGTTGTTTTTCGGCCCAAAATGGCACCGGTGTGCTCCACTGCTTGTCGCTCTCCGGTGACTGCAACTCGGTGATTGGTACATATACTAGTATTTTTAAGCAGATAGTGTCAGCTGCGAGCTGCTTGTTAAACAAACAAGCAACACAATGTGCAACATGTCGCATGACAGATAAGCAAAGATGGAAAGCAAGAATGAACATATGTACGAGAATGCATACCAACAATGTTTTTGTATGAGTAGGTACATTGCTAGTAGAGTTCAAGTAGAAGTAGTAAGAACATAGAAAGAAATGGGAGGAAGCTCAAAGTTACATTGCCACATGCTCAGCGACAACTGAGGGTTATCGATCTTAGTTTTACCTTTAAAAATTAAATTTTTGCATTCCTATAGTTGCCCAACGAACAATAAATGCTTGTACCGAGAAGTTATTCCTACATCGCCAACAGTTCGTCAATTTTCCAATCATATTTGTCGTTTTAAGACAAAAAAGTTACTCACATTTAAACAAATAAAGAATCATTCACATATTTAATAAAATTGTAAAAAAGTAAGTGCGCCTGGGCCACACTGGAGAAGTTATACTTACGTTACATATCTAGTTTGTCACATAACCAATATTTATGTATATGTACATGTACATTTGCTTAAAGTTATATGTATTTTACCTTTATTTTATCTAAATCCCTACCTGTACCCTTTCCGTTCTAATTACATTAATGCTATTATGTTTTCATTTATCGTTTTGCTTTTATCTTTATACTCTATTGTTCTTATAAAAGTAAAGTGTTTAAATTTATCTTGGTCTTCATCTGATGTTAAGTGGAGTGATGTGATAGGATGTCATGTCATGCCACATGATGTCATATCATTTAATGTTCTGTCATATGATGTCACATCATGTGTATCGATACTAACATCATTAAAATTATCGATAACAAAACCGATAAAATATTCGATAAAAAATATCGATAGCATAATCGATAACAAAATTGATAACAAAATCGATAAAAATATAGATACCAAAATCGATAAACATATCGATAAAAAAACGATAAACATATCGATAACAAAATAATTAAAAATATCGATAACAAGATAGATAAAAATATCAAAACATATTCGATAAAAATATTGATAACAAAAACGATATTGCAAAATAATGACAACATCTATAACAAACCTATAAAAATATCGAGAACAACATCTATAAAAATTTCGATAAAAATATCGTACACAAATCTATAAAAAATATCGATAACAACATCGCTAAAAATATCTACTATTATATCAATAAATCCCGAAAATCCTGAAATAGTTCCCAGGTTGAGTTTCTGTGTCTATATCAACATTATATATCCTTTTCTTTATAACTACCTTTACTATAATCTTACTTCCTCTATCTTCATCTTTACATTTATCGGTATCCCCATACCCATCTTTTTCTTAATATTTATCTTTATTTTGAGCTTTATGTTTATTATTTTCTTCATCTACATATTCCCCTTCACCTTTGCTATTATGTAAGCTATGTGTTTAAATTTACCTTGATCTCCATTTTTGCATTTATCTTTACGCAACTTTGTTTTTGTTTTTACTTTTACCTTTGCCTTTATCCTTTTATTTATCTATTAACGTACTCACTTCTACTTCCATACTTATATTGGTCTTAGCATGGTTATGTTAAATTATTACCATTTACATACATTTAAGAAGCACTTAATTCTGCCCAACCATTTCCGTGTGCAACTTCCGTGTGCAATTTCCATTGAATTTGCCAATTTGCTGCCAACCAACCAAGCGCCGCTAAAGAAGTTTCACCTCAACAAGTAGATGTTACAAATCAAATTTCATTGAAATCTGATAAAATTTACCATATCCGCCCCTTGTGTAGTGGGCGTGGCAGCCCGCTAAATTAATCCATTTTTCACATTTATTAATTTCTAGGCAAAATTACTCCACATTACCGCTTTCAGCAAAATCGGAGGACATTTACTACGTTTTGACTTAGATTGCGTGCTAACTTATTACTAGATGATACTGAGTTCAAAGTGTTCTATAACCCTTGTTAGATATTCAAAAAATCCGGACAGAACTCGCAGCCGTACCAAACATTCACAAACAAATTGCCTGACAGGTTTTGACTACCCCTCAGAGTAACAAATAAATATTCTGTTCGTGTTAAAGTTAGAAAGCAGAAGAGTCATGTCTTAAATAACTCCAGTTTGAAATATTTAATTTCTCTTTCTATGGCGCGATACAGATACATCACCAGCATAAAATCCCTAAGACGAAGATTTTGACGCCTGCCTGCACAGTGGAGCACAACAGTGAATGTAGTACCAAGCAGCGTCTGCCTAACCGCACCCAAGGCAAACTTAACTAAGCAATGAGTGGATGGCTTGTGATTGCGCTGCCGGTAATTCAGCAATTTGTAGAAGATATGGGTACAATAAAACATGTCTGCATGTGCATTAAACTGGGGCGAAAAATTAATTTCGATTAAACTGCTCAAATTTGAAAGTATACTTACTTCGGCCTAAAAATATGAAAATTCGCATTTGATTTAGTTTATGATTTGGAGCACTATGAACTTCGAAAGCCAATTTCTACCACACAATATCCCTTATTCATTTTTATTTAATTAAACATTTTTGGAGAACATAATTTCTGTTACAAAATTGTGTATGCCAACGCAACACTCAAAATAGCTCTCGCACTTCGGCGAGTAGATACAAGCCTTTGTTTTGGTTTAATGGATAGCGACCCGGTCTAATGCTACATATGCATTCATATACATGCATATACTCGTAAGGGAATATTATGAGGTATGGAATACTTTAAGAGTTGTTGAGCTTGAGTTCTTCGCACCTTTATTTCACCTTCCGGTAGTCCGCCATTCAGTCTTTTTTTTTTGCCTTTTTTATTTAGCTCCCCATGATATTCTCATATCAGCTTCAAGATTTTCAAGATTTCCAATCAACTCTGACAAATCCAGCATACATCACGCATTACAGGCTACCGAAGACTCAGACAGTGCGTTAAGATATGGATAGGGAAATTCTTTTGTTGGCTAAGAGTGTGTTAAAAGTGGCTACGCAATTGCAGGTATACTTTAGAAAAAATATGCTTAGGGTGAATTTTGTATTGAGATTTGTGAAGAACGTGTGGGGAAGTCTAATAAGTATAAAACAACATACGCAATGTATTTAGATGTAGCTTCTATTTATTCGAATTGTCAACGCAGTGTAAAAGTTTACATACATACAAAAGAGTAATGAGGAATAAATGTACTTAACTACAGAGAAGTGTATGCACGAATACGCACGTTACTGTTCAGAGTTCAGACTTGAGAAATGCCAACTGACAAGTACTCCAACAAATGAGAGGATATATTCATGCGAAATTATTCAATAATCTAAGGTTAAGTACAGCCCAATATTGATATAACTATCTAAGAAGCAGATAGCCTCAGATGATCTGTTGGTTTATTGTTATCTTATGAGTGTGGGACTGTTGAAAGTAAGTAACGCCTCCACCTGGACTTTCCAACGCAGTGGGGGCCTCCCCGTACTTCTGCTACCGCCAGCGGGTTCCGAGTTGAATGCTTTCAGAGCTGGAGCGTCGATGTCCATTCGAACGCCGCAGGATTTTTATTCGTTGGAATATGTCTTTATCGTTGGGAAGCTTTTACAAGCTCATCGTTTCATCGTCGCCTGTATTCGCCATCGGCAAAAAGGCCCGTAAATCTTTCACATAATCTTTCTACCGACAACTAAGCTGCACTGAGCGGCGTACAGTGATACAAATTTATTATAAATAATATAATTCAAATTAAACACGGCTGTATACACGGCCGCTGTGGTGTAGTGGTAAGCAGTGCGCGCTTCCACTCATCAGCACCTGGGTTCAAGCCCTGGTCAAAGCAACCTCGCAAAAAAAAAATATAGAAAAAGGTTTTTTCTTAACAGCGGTCGTCCCTCGGCAGGCAATGGCAAACCTCCGAGTGTATTTCTGCCATGAAAAACAGCTTCTCATAAAAATACAATCGCCGTTCGGAGTCGGCGTAAAACTGTAGGTCCCTCCGCTTTGTGTGACAACATCAAGGCGCACGCCACAAGTCGGAGGAGAAGCTCGGCTAAACACTAACATATGTGTAAGCGCCAATCTATTATTATTATTATTATTGTATAAAGAAAACAAACCAATTTCGACTTCGCGTTAAACCTAAAAATTTATAAAAATAAAATGTGATTATAAATACGCCCTTAAATAGCCACGTTGATTCTTGGAACAGATTAAATGTGGTTCATTTGTTCATTCACTCGCGGCCAGGTACTGGTCAGTGTACATTTTCCATATTCTCTTTATTTAAAATATACAAAAATCGCTATTCTCACACATCTGGTATAATAAATTAATAACGGCGAGATAACGAGATATTATACACAAAATTTATCCCGTTATCAGTAATCTACTAAGAAATACTTATTTAAAACTGCATAATTACAAGTGAGTATTAAATTACAATATATATATATGAAGTGGAAGCAGTTGAAAATCTTATTGAAAGGAAGCAAATCTGTACATATAGGTACAGCTGTAAAATTTAGAATATTAATCGTCCACCGATGAGAAATCACTAGCAATGAAACTATCGAAATCTATTTTTGGCGAAATTGAATTTGCGTGTGTTTCAGTTTCTTTACTTTCTATAACAAAGAAGGAGTTAATATCAGCGTCATGTTTTTTTTTGTACTAGTAATTTTTTCTTTCAGAGGAAATTAGAGGATCAGATGCGAGTAGGAAATCTGATAAAATGTTCTATTACTAGCTTAAAGTTTTACTGAATTGGGGGCTTCTATCGCATTTCTAAGCGCGCTAAATTTATTTTCTTTGGATTTCGAGTACTAAACCTCAAAAAACTCAAAAATTTTTAAAGCAGGTTTTTCAATGCCACCTACTATCCGGATTATACTGGGCCAGTTGCTGTCTCATTTCTGGCTATAAATGTTCATTCGCACTGGTGTCATGGGAACTTCCAAGGTCCTGAAATTTTTGTAACACTTGTGAGTAAAGTAAAACCTTTTCCTAAGAACTACCCTTTCCTTTTACATCACAAACATAAAGATACATCAACGATTATTTTCTGAATCTGGCTTGCATATTTTGACCAGTTGGCTGTCGACCAGTGTAATGAAACCACATTAAGGTGTGCGTTATGCTGCTGTCATAGAAATGGATAGACCTATAAATGTTTTTTGTTGCCTTCAAATGGAGAATGGATTTTTAGGAGGCTTTTTTATGACAGAAATACAGGCGGGGGAAATTTTAAATAAATATTTAGCTTTGTACTCCTGTTTTTGAAAATCAAGTCAGAGTTTTTCATCTCGATTGTCCACTCTAAGGGACGCATTGAGAGAGTATCCTCTAATCGACTATATCAAAAAGTGTTAATCTAAGGCTTTATTAACCCTCCGATGAGTGACAGTGCCGATGACGTTAGATTCGTGAGAAGGTCCTTAGGGACCTACAAAGAGTTGCTCGATGTTTCGACTGTACATGTGCAACTTCTTTGGTATTTATGTTGTCTTTTGATTAAATTAACGTCCTGCATATATATTAGGAATGAAATAATTTGAAGAATAAGTGAAAAAAAAATCAAAACATGAAGACAAGTAACTTGTTATTTCTTCTAAAATTGTACAAGGTCCCTAGGGACCTAGGTCACTAATCCCCGTACTATATATGTTGAAATCTCAATAACACTCGAACGTGATCCCGTATCCCTTCGAAACTTATTTTAAACGATTCAGCTTAATTTATTCTTGGAATACATGTATAAATTCTTTTCAAAAATGCATTGAACAAAAAGATATAGGCACATGAAATACGAAAAGGTCCCTAGGGACCTTCTCACAAATCGAAGGGTTAAACTATTTACTATCTACACAGTTTAATTTCTGACGCATTCGCCAGATTCACAGGAGAACCGAAGCCGAGAGTGGTGAATAAACGCCTATTATTTTTTTTTTTTTAACACCCTTATATTTATATTTAGCACATTTGAACCTCTGGGGTTATAATAAGTATTACGATTATTAAAAAAAAACACACTAAAAAAACCAGTAAAGCTTAAATCACAATTGTACGAGAGTGGGCAACTGTCACACTCAAATACCTACATGCGTATACATACACATGTATATAAGCATTTTAAGAGTACCCTGCACAAAATTTTACGATTGAACTCTAAAAAGAGTATTGCAGAATTATTGCATAGGGTACCATTGGGCATTTACTGGTCGCAAATAATCTTATACAGGTATCTTCGCTCACGGGTATAATTAGCGATCAATTAGTCTCCGACTCATCTCTTACGGGATCCCTGGTTCGAAACTCAGCTGGCTCAATTTTTTGTTTTTTAAAACCGACTAATCCCTTTTCATAACCGTTTGGGTACAATCAGTCTCTTCATTCACAGTTCACTCTATATAAAGATCCCGGAGTCATACCGGATGAGTTTCATTTTTTGCAGAGTATTTAAGAGCTGTATCCTCTTGAGTATGCATCAGTTTCAATAGCTAACAGCAAATATTTTTATATAGAGCAATATATCTATGTTTTAATCCAGATACAAACATACCCACATGTGTATAAATTTATGTACTTATGTGAGTATTCAAGTCAGAGCTTATACATATGCACCCTGTAGAAACTATTATCAAGAAATAACCCACTTGGAGTTAACTTTTTTGCGGGATTTCGATAAAATATATAACTTCTAGTTAACTACAAAAAGCTGACTTGAAACTAATTGAAAAGTAATGCAAGATCATGCAGACGTTAGCGAAAGATTGTTTTCTTTAAACAAGTTTCTAGTTAAATATCTTCATACAAATTTTACTTTGAATGCACTATTTTTCTGTACTTCTCAAATACATTTTCGAATTCAAAATAAAAAATTTTATCAAAATTTTAAATTTATTATCATTTGGAAGTTATGTCTGATGCTCGAAAATGAAACTACCTTAAACAAAACTAATGTTAAATAAAATAAATAAGTAGAGAAATTAAAATTTTTCAAAAATATTTTTTTCTTATTGATATTATTTGACCAAAAATAGTTAGTAACAAGTTAATTGATACCTGATGCATAGCTAACAACCCTCGACAATTTCGCGGTCATCGCCATACCTTTAGTAGCTTCCTAATCAACTTCAACTGCACTTATAGTTTTCAAAATTTCCTGCAGGGTATATAAGAGAATACGCTTATGATATAAATATGTGACACAAATAAGTAGGATTAAGTGTGCTTAAGCACCTGTATGCGATTTTTACGTTCATGCATGTTGGTATTTCTTTGATAAATAAACGAACAGAAATAAGTATGTACATGGAAAAATGTGCGAGTATACACAAGTAATTCACAATAATCAGCAAAAGCTGCAACAATACGATTACCCAAACACATCCGCGCACACATTGAATCGATGCAAAACATTATCAGCTCATGTGCGTCAGCTTCTAGTAATGAGTTTTTGTTTAGCTGGGATTTTAGCGCACGCATTCAAACACACACTCATAAACTTGTTATTTATTTTTGTGAATTTACTACACAGGCGACGTAGGAGGTTAGTGCGATGTTGTTGCTGCTGGCTACGTTGCACAGTGTACAATTTGGCAGTCGATGGACAGAATTTAAATATATGGGCTCGAAAGTCGGCATAATGAGCTATAAGGGAAATATTTTATAATTAATTATATAATTGTAAAATTAACTTTCCAAAAAGTTAATACTGCTGCACCAAAAAAAAATTTGCTCTTTTGTTTTATGGACTTTTTTTGTAGATTTTCAGCAGAGGAATTCAAAAATGTTGTCAAAAGTTGACTCAAGAATGTTTTGGTTGCTCATTTTTCGAATTCCCAAATTGCATCTAAATTTTCAAATTTTTAATAAGATTTTTCGGAATTCTGTTGAGTAAGCAGTTTAATAGCTCATTAAATTCTAATATAATAAACTGCAAGTTTTAAGTTGTTAAAAAATCGCTAAGATTTTTGGCAATGTTTTTAACGCATTTCCTTTCATTCAAAGCCTATTGGAATATTTTTTTTTTATGAAAAAATGCTTAATACAGTCAGAAAAAAAAATCTCAAAATCGACACTCCAAATCGTACACTGTGCTTTGTTGCATCAAGCAACCTTGTCGTTGTGTATTTTCTTATTTATGTTGTCAGATTTCCTTAGTACTAATCCCGACTTATTTATTACAAATTGTAAGTTTTGTTATTTGTAGACGATACTTGCTTATGTGTTTGACGGTAGACAGTTTAAGGATAAATAGTGTTTTATAAAGAAGATACTTACTTTGAAGAAGTTCAAATACTTGTAAGGATTTTTGTGGGTTTTTAAAAACAACAAAAAAATAATCTTTAGCCAAAAGTCAGCTTTCTAACTACCATTTTTCTTCGGGGGTTTAGGCCCTTCTGTACGGCCGAGTAATGAGACATTTGACGATCTGGCCTTCGTCGTCGAAGCTACCATCAGAAACGGGTTGAACTGAACGTGAAGTAATAAAGCTATTTTTTTTTTTTTGAGAAATACAGAATTTAAAATAAAACACTTTAAATCGTTTCCTGTTCATTTCTGGATCAACACGAAAACTATTACGAAAACGAGGGCGAAAAGGATCACGAATAAGAACCCTGATGAGAAGACGGAGACTAAGGCGAGCACGAACACGAATACACATGCATATGTAGGTGAAGATGAAGTCGAGTACAATTACGAATTCGAAGACACATACCATTACCACTAACATTTCCATTACCATTAATTTTATTTTCCATTACGATTACTACTACTATTGCCATTACCAGTATCAAGCATTAACATCACCCTTATCAGCACCATTACTAATACCGTTACCATTACCATTATAATTACCATTGCTGTTGCCATTACCATTACCATTACCGTATTTATTAACATTAAGCTTAAGATAATATTAAGAGCAAAACAAATTTCTGCAGTAAACGAGGTAGTGTGACCCAGGCGCACTTAATTTTTTCGACTGTTGAATGATGGATGGCGCTGTGCAAATACTAATACACAGAAGATACTTGTAATGGCGAATATTAACCATCGTTAATGTGGTCTGCTATAAATTTAAATAAGAAATAAGTAACGGTTAAAAAGGAAAATAAATTTCGTGATCTCTATTAAGTTTTCTGTTTCAAAAATCATTTGCAAAATATGAAAGACATATTATTTTCCCTATTACATATAAAGTGAAAAAAGTAAATGAATTCAGAGAAATATACGAAGCGAAACAGGATTGTTTCTCGTCGAATCGACTAACAAAGCACATCCAGGATTAGTGACATCACGAATTCCACGTTCAAATTTAGACTAAATAAGCGCTGGACTGATCCTTTTTTATTTAAAAGAACCACGAATGCCATTATGTATGGAATATAATATCATTTAAATGCACGCCACAGTTTCTTATGGATTCACAGTACCGAATGGTCCAATCCTCAATCACTCTTTCGCACAAATTCGACTGAATTTGAGCGATGGCCAGGATTAAGTTGGTTCGTAAGGACTTCGGACGATTGAGGCTTATTTGAATGGCCCTACGCCTTTAAGAAACCACGCACGAAAAGTCAAGCGGGGTCTAATCGTACGATCTTGGCGTCCAATACAGATCAGCTCTGCGAGCCATGGTGATTCGGCATCAGTCACTTAAAAATAAATTATAGGTAAGAGTGTAGATATTGGCACAGAATTAGGTTAAGTAAAAACTCGACAAATATACGTGTGTCTTCTCAATGGAAAAAGGAAAAGTTAAAGTTTATATATATACGGAGTGCTATTTGCTTTGCTATACTTGGCTTAGATAGCTTCGAATATAAGTACGTATATGCATTGATATATACCGTACTTTAATAATTTTTTTGAGCAGAAAGAAGTTTAGGTGATTACAAAATAAATTTTTACTCACAGATCAACAAAATTTTAATTAATGCTCGCGTGTTATCTTTTAATTGTATAATCAAAATATTACATTGCATATTTTTTAAGTTGTTTATCGACAGAGCCTGTAAAATGTTAGCCAATACTTCAAAAGTTCAATATTTAGCAAATCCCATTAGCGTCAAAACAAAACCAAACAAAAACCAACCAAATATACTGACACACATGTGTGCAAAATATGTTTATAGTCAAAAATTTACTACCAAACTACCAACACAAATTATGTCTAAAGTCAGTCAATCTGGTACATTTGAGTCAATTTATTGTCATGCTCGATTACTTTTTGTGGACTATTTAAAACTGAAAATTAAATATTCGTACACAAATATGAGGGTATGTACATACATACTTATAGTGTATGTGTATGTTGAACCATATATATACATATGTATGTATGTATGTATTCAGCAGTGTATGCATTCACCAAAACAAGTTCGTACTGCATGCCAGACTATAAATGACATTTAAAATATTTCAACCGCCCTCAATTTAACTTGTTTGCTAGTCAAATAAAATGTAGCATTCGTTCATTTGTTTGCAAGTTGGCATGTTGCACAAATTACTTGGTAATAAAAGTCGAAAATAGTTGCAATTTATGCAAAGATATGCAAAGTTGTGAGTTCTGTTTTAAATGCCAGAGCAAAAACATTAACTTGTATGTGTGGTTTGTATTTGTTTTTTTGTTTTTTGTGTTTAAGCACAATGGTATGCATAATCGTAGTTTTGATTGATAGGCAAATGTGGGCAGTATTTTGGCAGCCTTTTTCTCAAGCTGGAATGTAAAATACATCAAATTTGCATTAAATGCTGCTTCTAGATTTCTACACAGCAATAACTATTTATTAGTTAAGGGTAAAAGCCTTGGTTCTTATATGCATATATGTATATCCGGGGCAGTTAACTTTCAATTCAATTGCCTAATGGAAAAGTGGAAAAAGCAACAACAATTTACATGGCAAACTTAGCTCAGTAAGTAGACCACTGGCTTTGAAAGCTGGAGTTGCACCAACGTAAATATTTTGTTTTAAAATACGTATTTATATAACTGCGTATATAATTACAAATCTTCCAAATGGCGCTTACGACCATCTTTTATCCAGGCGACGACATGTATCGAAATAGTACCACATTTACTGCCTACATTTAAGTCTCAACCGCAGATTACGAATTTATACAATTTTTTTTCTGAGTCGCTTATGTATTTTGCAGCATGCCGGAAATTGCAGTCACAGCAGTAGGATGATCTCAAACCAGCATAGGTATGTATACAGTTCCATTCACTTGAATAGGTACACATATTTTCCTCAAGATCCAAGCTTATATCTGGACTTGTGGGCATAAGGGAGGATTCTTTTTAATCTCTTGAAGAATATTTTGAAGAATGTTTAATTTTGAAGAAAAGTATTGAAAATGAAAAAAAGACCTTAATCACATGGGATTCAAAGTACACGAAAGTTATGCACATCTATATACACCTGCGTTGAATAATTAGAAATGAAATTCAAAATTATATTGTTTGCAACTTAGGTTAATTTTTTTATTTTTAATAATTTTCACTTCAAATATAATTAAATCTATAACAGAAACCACAATAATAAATGTTTCAAAACTTGCAAAAATTGCAAAAAAAAATAAAATAATCAAACTTCAAAAAATTTTCTTCAAAAATTTCAAATTTTTAACAGAATATTTAGAAAATTTTCGGGTATGCAGTTCTGTAGCCCATTCAAGTGTAGTCTAAGAAAAAAAATCTAAAAAATCAACGGTAATTTTTAACGACTTTAGACTTGCACTTTCTTAGACTATAATAATTTGAATATAATTTTTTAAAAGGTAGCAACTTTTTTAAAAAAGTGAAACGTTTTCGCTCGTCTACAGTCTAAGTGCCTATTATATAGCCAGCAATCGAAATGGTTTTGAAATACTTTGTTTCTTAACTCAACTTAAGGAGGGTAGCCACCTGTTTAAAATATCAAACTCAATTTGAATTTGGGAATAACGATTAAGGAGAAATATGTTTCAACGCATGGGTGCCAAACGAAAAGAGGGTTCAGAGGGTAGTAGTTTGAAAATATTTTAAAGAAGGTTGCCACCTGCTTGAAAAGATCAATTTAGATATCTTATCCACAAGTTATATGAAATGTCAAAATATGGATGCCAAACAAAAGAGTGCTTAGAAGCCTTTAGTTTGAACACTAAGAATATTTTGAGGTTCTAGAAGAGGGTTGCTGCCTGTTTAAAAATTAAATTAAAAATACTAAAAAAGTTAAATGAGTTATTTAAATGTGGGTATCAATCGAATGTGGATTGAAAATTTTATATTTCTGAACTATATTTAGCGGGGTTGCCACTAGTTTCAAAAATAAAATTCAAATTAAATCATCAGTTAATTAAAATATGTATCGCAATGTTAGCGGAAGAATATTTAAGAATATCTTAGCGCGAAACTTCTTTTGAAGAGGCGAGCCACCTGTTTAAAAAGTCAAATTTAATTTACTTTTACACAAGTCGTTCGAAATATGAAGCGAAAGGGTGTTAAAAAATTTGAGTTTCAACATTTGTAATGTTTAAAGAGGGTTGCCACGTTTTTATAAAGTGACATTCAAATTATTTACTAAAATGGATGAGTTATTAAAGGAAGAGTATCATCGAAATAATTTTGAAAAGGCTTTATTTCTGAAATGTATTTAGGAGGGTTGCCTATTGTTTAAAAAATCCAACTCAACTTAAGTATGTATTGGGTGTGTATATTGGCGTCAAAAGAAAGAGGGCTAGGAAATCTTTAGTTTGAACACTAGAAATATTTTTCAGATGTTTGCAGAGGGTCGCCACCTGTTCAAACATCCATATTATTTAAAAAGTTAAATGAACTATTAAAATATGGGTTTCAATCATAATGCTTTATTTCTGTAATATATTTGGTAGGGTTGCCACACATTATATAAGTTGCTTTTCAATTATTTAATAAGTTTAATTAAAGGGTGGATATCTAATTCGCTTCGAATTCAATTTGAGCTTTGAAGAAGTTCACTCGGAATTGAATTGTATGGCCTGCCTGATTATTTCTGAAATAAGAGGGGTCCAAATAAAGTGCTTGGCCTGTAGATGTGCGATAAGGTTTCAGTTTTTGAAATTAAATTATGCGAAAATGCTGCACGGATTTAGTACATTTTAACGCCGTGCGGGTTCATAAATTATTTTTATGAACTTGAATAGGTACAAAATACGCACCGATTGGCACTACAGCAGTTGTAAAAACGGGGATAACGGAGCAAAGTCGTATTTTTTCAGAGTTTGCGTGCCCATAAAATCCATGTGATGATTGACAGTTCTTCTTTCCGGCGATTAAAGAGGTAAGCAGCGATATGTCCTTGATTTTTCGTAGAATTGTCTACCAGATACATTGGAATTAAGGATGTAGTATTCCGTACTAAAAGTGATAATTTTAGAATTATAATGAATGGTGTGCTTTTATTGGTTCAATCTGGTCCTTTCGTTGCATTAAAACCACTGTGCCTATTCAAGTGAAACAAAATAATAAGCCTAAATTTCGTGTATTTTGATAAAACGTGAAATAAAATCCAAAGTCAAATAGGTGTATTCTCCATTTTCACCACTTTTGTTTTTTAAAATTGATCTTTCTTCAAATTGAGATTTAATAGAAACTTCTCTGATGCCAAAAAAAAATTTTGATATAAGCTCAGTCTGTGGAAAAAGTGTGTACCTATTCAAGTGAAGCTGACTGTATATACATATGTATGCAAGTATTTATGTACGAAAAAAGGTATACACGGAAAAGCCTTTACTAACAGTGCTTTCATCAGGAAAATGCTTAGCAACATAATGCTGCTCGCATGAGACGTACGTAAGTAATTTTTTTCCGGATTTATCATACTTTGCCATTTGTGTTCATTAAAAATGTACACATAGGCTGTATGTATGTAAGTTGTTTGTTTTTATTTTATGAGAGGAAGGAGGCTTTAAGGTAAACGTACGTACACTACGATTCAATGCACTCAAGAAAATGCTCCGCTTGTAAAGAATCAAGAAAAAAAAATCCAAAAAATAATATCTAATGTAACACTCGTGCATTCAAGCGCAATCACCTGCGGCGAATGTCAATTCCCACATCGTCTGCTCGCACGGGGAAGGCGGGCGGGTGTGCATCGCCTCTCTCCCCTCTCTCCCCCGACCAACTCATTTAGCTGATTGTTAGTCAGCACATGGTGTAGACGTCGCGACGCTCCTAGTCCCCCTCACAAATCGCTAACGATCTGCATGCCACAAAACGCAAATGTTTATACATGCCACACATGACGCATGTTTGTGTGGCACCAAAATGGCCTGTTTGGTATAAATGACATCGCTGCTGTTCTGTTACCACCACCTAAATACGTCGCTGCTGCACATGGCACATTTATCACAATTTCCCGCAAGGCTCAGACCAGACCAGACCAGACCAGACTGAATTCAAATCAAACTGCTTGATGTGTTTTCATTTTCATTTACTTATACGCGTATGTATATACATATTTATATATGCATGAATTTGTGTATGTAGGTATGCGTGTTTGCGTTATGGTCTTTTCTTCATTTTGGTATCTTTTCAAGGTTTTCGACATGCGATTCAGCAATTTGAAGCTGATGTGTGTGTGTGTGGTATGTCATTCAAAATTCATACAAACGTAAATATGTATATATGTATAGGTGTATGTGCATTTGCAGGGCATAAAATGTAAATTCTTGTATTTAGTTAACAATTGCCAGAATTGCAGACATATGTGAACCAAATACATTTTTGCATTCATACACTTGTGACAATCGAATAGGGATTGATTGTAAGCTCGATTGTGCTTGTAAGAGTTTAAACTTTCGCGGTTTTTCTTGCACATATCTTTGTTAACTGCTCTCTGCAGCTTTAGGTTACCTGAGTACTTTTAACTTTTGAAAAGTTGAGTATAACATTTTCAAATTGCAGAAATTTCTCTGTGAACTTTGAGAATTAATAAAAAATAAATTTATGTGTAAATTTAGCTCTCACGGTTTTGTTCAGCGTTTGGCTGACATTTCCTTCAAATATGTGGCGTGCATGTCGATATTGAAGCATAAATGGAGTAGCCTAAAATTGAACGCCACTTTCGAACGGCTGATGGTTTTTCATGTCATGACGTAACTTCCAGAAGATTTCCACGGAGTGCTCCAATCGCTCACTGGATGGCACTAGCAATCGCTGGCGATCTAGTTATTATTATTTAGGAACAAAAATCAATTACGGTTTCAGTTCAACCATGAAATCTTATTAATTTATTTCATTTATCTACATATACGTACATACATATATGTATACTAAGCATAAATAATAATATCATTAGAACAACACTTTCAATATTTACTTGACATTGACAGCAATTTTAAATCTTTGAAGAACTGTGGCAGAATTCGCATAATATTATATGACCACTGGGAATAAATACAATTTCGCACGGATCGGATTTATTTTACAGTTTTACAGATTTTGAGATTTCTAGAATTCGGAAATCCTAGGGGCTCGTCAGTGTTTGAGTTCGATTTTTGCTTAAAATACTCGATCAAGTCGAATTCGTTTTCAATTTTTATGTCCAATACCTCTTCTTCATCGTTTTCTTATGAAGTTTTCTCGATTGCCTTTTCTAAAGCCACTTTCGATAAAAATTGTTCCATATTTATATGGTCATCTAACAATAACTTGGAGGACTTATCGATTTCGGAATCCATGTGAGTCAGTTCTGTGGAAATAATATCAGACTTTATTTCCATGGACCAAAAATCGATTGAGAGTAGTAATTTCACGACATAACTTCCACGAAACTTCTGTCACGGTTCGGTGGAAGTTATCTCCGCAGTAGTTATAACGAAACTCATTTTAGCTAATTAATTACTACAAGTATGAATAAATTGCAGAATGAGGGACCATAACTACGCTTTAACTTAAAGTAATTGAATTTTATCGATTCCAAATCAACTACAAAAACGACATTTAACGCCAAAAAAATATATGAGTTACCAGCAAATAATATTACGACTACAAAAGAAATTTGACGCCTGAGTAGCCGTGGCGTATGAGTATGGTGTGTTGAATGGATGGTTAGGAATTGAGTACTTTGAAGCGAATCTTCTTTATTAATTGTCAAATATGGTTTGAAGGCGAACCAGTTTTGGCATTGTGCCACAATAAGTGTCATTGAGCAAGCCTGATGATCTTATGTTAAAAGTTCAATGGTATAAGGAAAGATTTAAACTAGAATGTACTTATGAGAACGAAATTGTGAAAATTTGAGTTCAAATTAATGGCGGTGTATTTTGCCGTGATATCTATACTCGGACGTTACTCAAAATGGAAGCAGTTTTGTTGTGATCATCACACTCAAACGATCTCTATACAATCTATATATTATAAAGAAAAAATTCTGGAGTTAACATGATATATTTAAAAAGCACACCTACGGTCGGATTATCTCAATTATTTTTAAATCTTTGTACTGTTGTTACGCTGCAAACGTTACTCTTTTTGCCATCGGGAACACATAGTTTTTCAGAGTAATATTATAGTATTTTGTTAAAGATATATTTTTTGCTTATGCAGCTCAATCTGCTCAAAGAGATAAACGAAAATAGATAAACTTCTGAGATTGAAGGCCACATGAGTTTTGCCCACCTGCAGCCCCTCAATGCCTACCCGTCATTGCTGAGTGAAGTATGTACCCGATGGCCGAAGGTGGAAATGTTATAGCCACGCATTGCTTACTGACTTTACACTTCGGTAGTTAAGCCTATACTATTGTATGGAATACTGGAGTTGGCATCAACTACCAAGGCTAGTTACCTAAAATGAGTAGGGTCCAAACAGCCGGATTTTTACGCATATCTGGAGATGTAAGGGCCACCCGAACAAGGCATTAGAGGTGATAACAAATCTATCTGCTGTAAATATGGTATGGAAACAAATAGCCGCCGCTTCGGTGCTCAGACTTAACAGTGAAAACCATAAAGGAGGTGGCTGTAAATATCTTCTCTGACAGCCAGGCGGCCATCAAATCAAATAATGTTGTAATGTTAAGGTCGTAGGTTGTACAGGAATGCCTAATAGCACTAAATGGCAAAAGTACCATATTGAGCACTTCTTCTCCTGCAGTTATTCAGCTTTAGCTAAGAGCAGAGAACTTTTTTACGAAAACACCTCTTTAGCTCTCTGAGGGAACTATCCAGTTTAGGAACAAAAGCTCAAAATGGTTCCATGAAAAGTAGTCAATGAAGTTTCTATGTTTCTCAGTGGTAACACAATGGATGAGGAGCGTCCCAAGGAGTTGGTCTTCTGGACTGAAGGAAACGTTAACCTAACCTAACCCACTTCACAACGGTAGAAGTCTAAATTGTGAATCCTTTAATTGAGATCCGATCTGCTGCTGTTAGTGAAATTAAAAACACTAGCTTTGGTTGGATTATTGGTGCAATAGCCAATTTTTAATTAATTTATTAAATGTTCTTTTCCAGCACTTCGGGACCTGTTGAAGAACATTTCATTACTAGTTCACGGCTATTTTAAGCCATTTTTTTGCCCAGGTATAGACCTTTTCAAGAGTAGTTCAGGACTATTTGAGGAACATTTCGGGACCATTTCGTTATCATTTCGCTACAAGTTCACTACGTTTTCAGAACCACTTCGAGACTACTGCAGGACAATTTTTGGTCTAATTCGGAATATTTCCGGTATAGTTCAAAACTACTCACGAAATGATTCTGAGATAGTTCTTTTCCCGAAGTGATTAAAACCAAAGTCGTATACTGGTGCCGATAAAATTAAATTAAATAAATTTTAAATTTCTAACATAACCTATTTCTGTTTGCAGCTGAATCGTCTAATGGTTTACTAAGCCATACACAAATTTCTACAATTCAAATTTCATGAGTACCAGATACCCACGTTTTTATTTTCAAATTGCTCAACTTCAAAAGAAGCAGAACTAAGAAGGATCTAAATAATTTCACTTGATAAACAATTTACGTTCAGAGAAAAAATTAAAAATTGTATACTTAAAGTTGTGTAAACCTTAGAAAAAAAAGTTACTTTTTAGCTACAGGCTGCATTTTTTTACTTCACTCAATTCTTTGACTGTAGTCCTTTTCTTTTTCCGGCCGTCGTGAAGAGAATCCTAAAAAGTAACATATTTGTCTTTTCTTTTTTAATCACGCAATCCAAGCTCTTTTTTATAACAATGATAGAGAAAGTTTTTTCGTTAATTTTCATACTTCACTGCTTCCCGCTTTTTACTTCCCGCTTGACTTTCATTTTTATTTGTCGCTTTTTTACTTTCTTTCACTTACACACATATTTGAAATTTGTGCAAACGCATTTTTCTCAAGCTGCTGTCAAATATCTACCCGTACTTTGTTAAAGTTTCTTTTTGATTTGTTGCCTTATGAGAAATTCATATAATTTCATGACTTATCGGCCATCTGCGCTTCATCGCAATTTTGAGATATGCGGCGGAATATATATATATGTATTTATTTGTGTATAGGGGGCGTTCCCCACCAAAATAGACGGGGTTTACACTTAGAGCTGGTTTCTCCAACTCAACTTAACTTAGTTTAGCCACTTTTTGGACTTCAGTCAAAAGTTAGCCTACGTTTTAAAAATCTTATTCATGACTAAGTCAAGAAAATTGGCTTAACTAAGTTAAGTTGAGATGGAGAAACCAGCCCTCAATATGTTTGTTTTTTTTTCAAATTTAAGGGTTCATGAATAAACATAAATAATAAATAAATGTGAAATTTGAGCTTGATTAATACATTTTTAAAAACTTTACAGCACAAAAACAAAAACAAATCGATTTAATAATTTTCCAAATATCTCGAGAATTGGGCGAGGAAAAAATTAAAATAAAAAATCGGACATATGTACACACATCAAAATTCTCTATGAAAGGAAGTATTAAAAAATTACTATTTTCATGAAAAATTTTTCACATACAAATTTTTTTATTAAAAAAATATGGTTTGAAAATATGCCATTTCAAAAAAAAATTAAATAATTAAAAAAAATGAGAGTACTGTACAATATTTAAGTATAGTATTATGGGGTGCACTCTTCAATGTTTTGAGTTATGATTTTTTTTGTTTTTACACCGAAGTTGAGTAAAATGTGTACATTACAAATTTACAAATTTTTTAATTTTTTTTGTAACTCTTTTGAGTATTCAAATTTTAAGTTACTGCAACATTGCGTTGGTTTTTAATATTTTAAATTAAAAAAAAAATTAACGCCAGGTCTGTTATACTAAAATTTAACGAGCTACAAAACTGAATGCTCAAAAAGTTCTAAAAAAAATTTGTAAGTTCTTAATGTACTCATTTTACTCAACTTCGGTGTGAAAAAAATTCATAACTCAAATTATTCTAGAGTGCACACAACAATACTATACTTAAATATTGCGCAATACTGAGAGCTACCATATTGATTTTTTCAGATTTTTTATGCGATGGTATATTTTTAAAAACAAATTTTTTTTTATCAAAAAATGTTTATTTGCAAAATTTTTCAAGAAAAAAAATCTTTTTAAATATTTCTTTTCATAGAGAATTTTGATGTGTGTATATGTGATTTTTTTCAAATTTTTTTTGGAAAACTATTAAATCGATTTGTTTTTAAAAATGTATTAATCAAGCTCAAATTGGTCATTTATTTATTATTTATGTTTATCCATCAACCCTAAAAATTTGGAAGAAATCCAACACATGAAGTGTGAATCCCTCCATTACGTAGATATGCACATATGTTTACAATCGCTAATGAACATACACATCCGATTCAAATCAATAAAAACTTACTGCAATTTTGAAAATGAAAACAAATTTCTTCACTTCGCTCACTTTTCGTTAGTATGTATCATGATAAAAATATAGTAAGGTAGAACCGCTGAGAGTCACTTTTAAAATTCTTGACGTTTCCAAACAATTTAATTTTTAAATTTTCTCACAAACTCACACACACATTTTCATTTTCAATCTCAAGCAACAACAATTTCGAACAATTTCATTTTTTTATTTTCACATTTATATGATTTTAAAATGTTGGCAAACTTCAAAAAAAAATCATGGCCGACAAATTGAGAGAACGGTTATACCTTGCTATGTTTTTATCATGGTATGTATTTCATTTTCGATTTCTTTGATATGCTTCAAACTTTTAAACTTTTTTCATCAAATTCATCAACCTCAAAATTTTTTTGTTTTACTCATTGACTGTATGTGTGCATTTTCTCTTCAACACAACTTAACCCTTTTTAATGGGCATTGCTCGCCAATTGTCGTGTTGAGAGTTCCTTTCTAGCTTTTGTTTGCATGACAAAATTCTGCTATCGTGGGAATCCCCAGCTGATTTATTTGTTTTTAACAGCAGACACAGACACAGCTATACGCACGCACTTGTATGCAGTTGACAGTTACTGAAAATTTACTTGCTTAAATTTTTAATCAAAGCAGAATTGCTTATTTTTGGCAACTAATAAAAAGGATATTTATCAAAAGTTTTGTTTGAAACTACAGACCGTAATTATTGGGTATTATTTTGCAATTAACATATTTTGTCACGCAATAAGAATGGCTGATAGGAGGGTGGTTTCTTTTGGAAATGTGGTAATGCTCCTGTTTTACGCGATGTACAGAAAGGGGTAGCTTTTCTGAGATACTTTCATACGAAATAATTAATATAAATATCTTCATTAGAGTGCCTCACCAACACAAGTGGCGGTTTACCATTTTCATAGAGCAAGAACATTCTACATCAGAAATAAAATATTGAAAAAAAAATTCGCTTACGGTTATTTGGCGGTAAGGGCTAGATATATTAAGCTTTTTAAGACCATAAATTTATTTAAAAAAGTTATGTTTTTAATTGTAAGTTGTGACGTAAAAAAAAATGTTAATGCCAATGTAAGTTGTCATTCATCGTTTTCCTTGAAAAAACTTTTTAGTTCTAGTTTTTCTAATAGTTTTTTTCAATTCGTTAAAACTTATTTCTAAAAGCAAAAAATTTAGAAACATGATAATGTTCATACATATTAAATCAAACTAATATTTGAATTAATATTTTTTTCAAAGCAAATATTATTTCTCAAAAAAAAATTAAAAGTTATTTTTTTCCAATAAAATTATAGTTGTATAATATTTGGAAATTTTTTCCAAATTTTGTGAAATATTTCTTCTCATGAGAAGCATTTTTTCTAACAAGTGCAAATTCTTATAGTGTTGAATAAAACACAAAAGTCGCTGTTAAAACTAGAACCCCTGATTAGATAGGATTTCGTAGCAAAAAATTGTACAATGCACTGGCAGCATAAACGCCAAAAGAGGAAGCAAAAATTTTGCTTTTTAAAGATTATATTCCAAGTCGCGCAGGTTAAAGAGAAGTTTTCGATTAAATGCAAATTATTATGGAAAAATCAAAAATTGTTAGCTACTTCCGCATGCTGTTGATTTTTTCATTGCAAAAGAGGTTATTCAGTACGCACTTCGCTATATAAATATAATATTTTATTTATTTATTTTTCATGGAATGAAAATGCGTTTATTTTCTTTGCTACTCAATTTTGCTTGCTAAAATATGCAGTTTAATAGAGAGATTTAAATTTTAAATTTTCCATTTTAGAAGTAAAAAATTTTCATCCATAAAGGACGCAAAAATTTCATTAAATTATATATTCTCAAAAAAACAAGCATAAATACGAGATGCAAACTGTACAAACGAAAATTTAATTTAAATTTCATTCACCTTTATTTTTAATACCATACAGATGCAATCAATTCTGTTGAATTTTGATGAAATGGAAATGTCACATTGCTTGATAAAGCAATAGCATATGCATATACACATATTAGGGTGGTCCAAAAGAAGTAAAGTCGTAATTTTAATGCTCTCACCCATTAGAATTGTTCAATACGGAATTTTTATTTATTTTGAAATAGAAAAATATTTAGAGATCGCTCAAAGGAAGAAACAACTTTTCGTAGGAATGGTGTTGAATTATTGGTAATCATTGCATTTGATGGGATTTTTGGCGGACCTATTAAATAAAGTTAGTTTTAAAAAAATGGTTGAATAAACAATTGGTTATTATTACTGGGAATCTACTGAAGATAAATAGCGTATTCCAATCGAAAAATATTGATTTTGAAGAATTCTATACCATCTCTACGAAAAGTTAAAATTTTCCCATATAAAATACATGGAAAACTTTGAGCGCTATGAGCGATCTCTAAATATTTTTTGATTTCAAAATAGAAAATACGGGTATATTTTTATTCGGTATAGAACAATCCTCGGGGATGAGACCATAAAAATTCCGATTTTACTTTTTCCCATGCAATTTTGTACCCCCCTAATGTAGCTACATATAAAAATATAAATGTATGTAAAAAAAAAATTAAATTGAATTATATATGTAACTATGAATGTGTGCATATATATGCATAACGCTGCATATATCTCCATACGAAACATAATCGATATCTACCGTTTTTCCATTGGAATTGTAAATTTAATATAATTAAAAACTTCTGCCGAAATATTTCGGCGAAATATTAAGATTTATGCGAGCTGGACCGAATGCAATATAACTTCAAAAATCGGACAATTATTTGATTTTTTTTTTTTTAATCAGCTCATCTGATATTTAATTAGATTTAGATTTTGGATTATATTTGCAAATCGGTTCAGCTCACCAAAGTATTTAAATTTAATATCTACGTTTTAAAATTCCTGTAGAAAAACCCCAAGAAAAACCCAGAAAAAATTTCGCCGGACACACCTAAGTCTTAAGTATTCTGCAAAGCAATTTTGAAAAAAAAAAAAAAATCCTTAGATGAACTTAGGGGTCGTCTTTTTACATTTTTCGTTATAGTAACTTCAGCATTTCCAGCCGGGTCTTAAAGTATGATTTATAGACGATCTTGTCTTGTTCTTAAGGAGAAACAATTTTTTGTTCCAAAGTTCAGTGGCCACAAGTACCTGGTTCCAGTTTTTATCAAGCTAACCCACCACCCTAATGTCACTAGATCGAATCTAATCAAAAATGAGTTCTGTTATGGAAGTATTTCGATTATTCCAGAAGAACTATTTAAAAAAGTCTGTATTACCGAATGTACATAGGTGTCACCGAAAAATGTAAAAAGGCATTCGGTAAAAGAATTGGTTTTCGAATTTGCCTTGCAACTAATCTTTAGACTCTTGGTATGGTCTAATGTACATATAAATACATATGCACATAAGTATGCACTACCAAATAAGTGCGATGTGTGTCATGCGTAGAAATGGAAGTAAAGAAAAAATGGTTTCACATTCTGTCACTTATTTGCGCAACCATTTATAAGGTAAAAATATTAAAAGTGTATTTTGAGTTTGCTTTTTCGTACCACAAGAGAAAATTAATAGGAAAATAGTTATTTACATAACTTTGAAATTTGTATTATATTTACGTATGAACATATGGGCTACTTTTAACATACCAATTTGTGTCATCGATACATATGTGTTTACATACATACATTTACATACCTTGAGGGCAAGTTTACAACAAGTAATTTTTAGCAAAAAAAAAACTACTTCAATTTTCATATAAAAGATATATATTTATATATTTCATGATCCAATGATCGGATTTAACCAGATTAGTATGGGACCACCTCTGAGAGACTACCTCACTCTAATTCCCCTCCTGCATTTTGAAAACAACTGGAAGAATATCCCCAAAATTATTGAAGCGACGAGTCTTCTAGCGGAGTGTTACCTAGATGATTATTGTTTCAATTCAATCAGTTAGGTTTTGGAACGGGACTATCCGTTTATTCAGATATCCGAATATCCGCATGCACGATCGTAAATAAGATTTTCAACCGGCAGAACCAGCATTCGATTTCTGGTTGGACTACTACCGAATATATATAAAAAAAAAAATTTTGCTTTCTCCAAATTTTTACTGTCAATGATCAGACCCACGTTGCAGGCGAATCGAGTGAAGAGTTACTATGTAAATCTTCGAATTCACTTAATAATAAAACCTTGTGGGAAGCGTGATCAATTTGTATATTTTTATCTTTAACGTTTGCTCACATTCATAGTATGTACGTATGTATATGGTTGCACTTAAACTAAAACAAAGATCCCTAAACACATTTATTTATTTAAATAGAGTATACACGAATTTCAAATTTCATGCTCGTACATACTTATTCGTATGTTTTTCACAAGCAACCTTCAAATGTTGTAAATATGTAAAATAAAAGATAAACTATTATAGCCTGGATGTGTAGCAATAATTTAGCACAGCAGCCAGTAGCGTGCATTAAGTATCAGAGTTTCCATTGCAACAGCACAATGACACTAAAAGTAGCAGCAGTGCAGCTTAGCTCCCTGACACTGTATACCCTCCAACGTACCATGTACCTCAAATGCCACTCTATTAAGATAAGGTTCTCTTCAATCCCTCCACATTCCACCAAGCACATTTTACGAGTGATTCGTGTGCTATCTGCGTCCTCTCATATCTACATATGTACCAGATATAAAGGTTCATACTTACACATATTTATTCTTGCAAATGCGGCTGGACCCATGACGACCAACTTTCAGTGTGAATTATGCCATTTTTTATGTCGGTCATGCAGTATTTGATACTCGAATATAAGTATATGTAGATAAGTACATAGTATCATTTTCCCTCTGCACACGAAACTATGTATCTCTTTCCAAACTATCTACTGCCGTGCCTATACATTCGTATATATGTATGTATGTTGATGCTATTGTTTGAGCTGTTGTTATTTTTCAAATTTATTGTATGTTTCGTTATTCCACTGCTAAAATTACTGTTGGTTTACACTGATGTTTCATGTATGTACGTGTATGTGGTTGGTCATTACCCTGCAACGAAATCCAAAACTAGTCAAAAAAAACTAGTATACAACCAGAATTTCCTGAAAGAAACCGAACTAGTTCGAAAATTACCAGACTTGTACTAAGTACAAAACGATTTATTTATGCCCTGTGTTATTTGACTTCGACAGTTTAATACAATAAAGTACACAAAATATTATAACTATTATTTGGGTATATTGTAAACCATTAAATCGAGTGCGTATTCAGTTATACCAGACCTGTTAAATAATTATTAATATTCATAATGATTATTAATTAAGGCATTTTTTTTGATAACCATTTAATTATTAAATACCGATATTAAATACTTAAAAATATTTTAACACTTTTTATTCGTTAATTTTAATTACATCATTATTTCGTTATTTTTGATCGTTTTTTAACTATTTTTGACTTTTTTAATTACACAAAAATATTATTAAAAAAGACAAAAATATAGTATTTATTGTACCTGAAAGCTTTTACTTTTAATATCATTTAATGGAAAATGCATTTAAATTTATGTTCGAAAGTTTGGAATATTTATGTATTTATTTTTGCTTTCAATTAATAAACAAAAAATTAACACTATATATTGGCATATCTAAGGCTGCTAAATAAAAATGTGTAATATATTAAAGTGTACTTAATCAAAAGTTGGACTAGTATTTTTCTGTCTATTTTGAGCTAGTATGAGACTGGTATATTTCCGACCGAAATCTGACAATTGCCATCTCGTAGCACATCCCCATGTTAAAAATACCAGTGTTTGTATGGAAAAAAAGATAGTTGGCTGACCAGTTTGACATGCGGCTCATACCCTGTAGGGAAAACACGAACTAGTGAACCAAATTTCTGGTTCAGTACTAGTTTTTTTTCGCCAAAAACGAAGCAGTCCGATAGTAAATAGTCCCGAACCAGTCCAAAAGCAGTGAAATGTGGTACTTTCACTAAACTATTTTATTTCAAATTTTAAAAGCAGGGAAGGTAATCATTATGAGTAAAATAATTTAAAGCAGCATTTAATCATTATTTTATGAATTATTGTTGTTTTATTTTTTCGCTCAAACGGAAATAATTATTATTTGATTTTTATTTTTGGCATTACAAATAATGATTATTTTATGATTTTTATTTTTTCGCGCAGAGATTATCATTAATTTTGAGTTTTATTTTGCCACTTAAAAATAATGATAATTTATAAAATTGAAAAGGCCATACAGACGCAACCTACTGAAATTTTGACCTGAAAAGTTTGGGTCTTATTACGCTTATAAGAGTGCGGCTACCTCTCAAAAGGATACGTCGGTAATCACGCTGGTATAGTTTTTGAGTTGCTTAATAATCATTATACTTAGTGATTCCATAAACAAAGGCCAAGATCCTGAAGGACAATTGAGAAAGGCAATGTAGTTGCAGAAAAGAGGTAAAAAAGTGTCAAAATAATTACCACTTTCTCACTAAATTTATTTAAAAATGCAAGCCACCAGAGCTACCTTTTTTTTAAGAAAAGACAAATTAATTTTTGTTTTATGTAATCCAGCACAGCTACCTTAATACAGTCAGTCAATAAAGTTTAGGTACAACGAATTTTTTACAATACGGGCAACTATTTTTTAAATATTTTAGTTTTCGGCAATTTTTTATAAAATCCCCAAAAATCAGAGTGCCAAACCTTGTGCAAAATTTAAGAAAATTCTGCAGAATTTAATTAAAATAATTCACTTTCTATTTGCGCTCTCTAGAAAAAGTTGATTTTGCAGTTTTTTAGCCCATTCAATTTTAGTATAATGAAGTGCAAGTATGAGGAAGCTAGGACTTACCAAACAAAAACAAAAAATTGCTAAATATCAATGGTATGTAAGTCCTAGCTGCCTCAAACTTCCACTTTGTTATACTAAAATTGAATGGGCTAAAAAACTGCGTACTTAACTTTTTTCTAAAGAGTGTAAATTGCAATATTTGGATGCAAATTTGCGGAGTTTTCTTTAATTTTGCATAAGGTTTGGAACTCTGACTTTTGGGGTTTTTGGTGTAGAACTAACCATATTTTTATAAAAAATTAGGGAAAAATTAAATATTTAAACAATAGTTGCCGGTATTGTAAAAACTTTGATGTACCTAAACTTTATTGACTGCCTGTATATCTTATTTACTTAAAAAACAATATGCTTAAATTTAGACAAGTAAGACAAAGTGAACTAATATTTTTACTTTTAAGCAGAACGCAGTTTTGTTTTTTACTTACTACTTAAGTTTAATACTACTACTACTAATGTGTTCATAAATTTTTAATAAATGCGTTTAAATATTTGTGATGGTATTGTCCTTCCTTCAACCGATCATATTTAATATAAAAGGGAAATGTTCCGACAAGCCTGATTAGAAATGTGACGAATTTATAACAGGTTGGGAACTATAAAAAATGGATGCAGATCGAACAAGATCTCATCTGTCGAATTAGGAACTGGTTTGGAACTATAGAAAAAGGGATGCAACACGAACTAGATCTTATCTGTCGAATTTAGAACTGGTTCGGAACTAGCGCCAAAGGGATGCAACGGGGAACAATTGACACTTCCTAGGACATCGCAATGTTAAATTCGCCAGTCGCTAGCATGCAAAAGAGAATTAACGCGTACTAGTCATGGTTCCAAACGCACTAGAACCGAACCAATTCCGCACTAGTTCGTTTCCCTACAGGGTACTAGTTGTGAGGTAGTTTACAACTAGTTCATTTGACTACAGTATATTTTTCAGTGCTCTGTAGCGCTCACGCATATTCTGGCCAAGAACTCAAGGCGGAGGAAAAACATGAGAGTCTCAGTGCTTTTAAAAATATCTATTTATTTTTTTTAAATTTTATGCTATTCGGACCACGGTAACCCGTGCCGACTTTGTGCAGTGCGCGTGCTTTGTTAATTTACTCATTTTACTTCTGAAAACGGTATTGCTATACTGCTATACTTCCTACAGTATTAAAATATTTAGTAAATCTGCGTTTTTGGTTTTTCACCAGGTAGTCGGGATTTTTTTTCAAAGGACCTTGTGACACCAATTGCAGCTGCCACGTAATGAAACGCCATTCCCGTGTCGAATTTGTGGTGCATAGAGAGATCTCTTCACAAAACTTTTTCGTCCACTTGAATGAGAAAGCGCCTTGCAGCAACCAAAGTACAGGTGAGATTATTCAACATCTCGCTTAAGCTCATCTACGCGCCAAAGGATACGGTCAGATATGAATTTTATGAGATCTTAGATCGAATTTGGGAGCATTGCTCCCACTACGACATAAAAAATTATGCATGGCAACTTTTGTTCCAGGTTGTGAAGAGAATATGCACGCCGAAAACTTAGCTGAAGAAATAAGGTTATTCCAGTTGGAAAAAAGTTTAATTAAACAAAAAAGAAGAGACATGTTTGCAAAAAGCTTCTTTGGGATATATTTTTGAAAAATGTTTAGATTGTTATTATAAAATATAAGAACATACACATGTACGTATGCATATTCGGTAGCTTCTCCCTTAGCTAGACTCGTAATCTAACTTTGATGTTGACTTAGTATATATGTATGATTTTTGTCTTTAGGGTATATGCAGCATGGCCACAAAGGACAGCAGTGCACTAAATACAAAAACAAACCAAATTTTTATGGCACATACACCAACTAAATATTTTCTCTTTGTGTTCCATATTTTGTGTACATATGCGTATGTCTGTGCCTGTGCGATGCATTTTCCCCAGTGTCCCATATAACACCAATGTGTACCCAGCGCTGTCATTTGTATGTTTGTATGAGTACTTGTGTGTGCCACTGTTACGACTTCCCGTTGCTTATTTGTTTGGTATTGTATACATTGCCAGTACAAATACGTGAATACACACGTAAATACGTATGCACATTAGGGTGGCCCTTGTTTCGAAAAGAGCTCGGAGCGCTTTGAGCCACCTCTAAATCTTTTTTGATTGACCTAAAACTTTGTATAGTTTAGTCTTTAGGCTGTTCACACATTTCTAGAGGCTGAGACCGAGAATTCAAACACTTTTATTTTCTCCATGTAACTAAGGGCCATCCTAATGTACATATATACATACATATGTCCAACTTTTATATGTATGCTCGCTTGTGACTTCGTTGTATTTGCTGAATTGTTATTTGCATAACAAACTAAATAAAAGCGCCATATTTTTTGTTTGTTTTCTCTAATTTTTTTGTTATTGTACCCGATTTTTCCCCTTCTGTCCTTATTTGCACACATATTTTTTAACTGTGTCACTTCCATAATGAATGCAGCGGCGAAATTAGGCTTATGAACGCTTCTTTGTTTTTAACTGGAAAATGTGAATTGCCAAAAGTGTTCCTTTAGGGGTTTAAACTTTTATTAAAGAAATTGCAATTTTTTTTCTCTTTATCTTTTATAACAAACTCAAGATCGAAAGGTTATTACTTATAAACGTCGTGGTCCAGAAAGTCCGGATTACTATATATTTCTCAATTATTCGTCCGGAAAAAAATAATTTGATTGAAACCATAACATTGTTATTACGCACATTACACCCCTTAAAGTATTCTTCTTCCGGATGATTAGTCGATATAGTCGATTAAATATATTTATCCGGATTTTTCAAAAAGAGAATTCCCTTTCCGTCTAATAATAATTAAAATTTATAAATCTGTATATGTATAATTATCGAGAATAAATAGTGCATTATTTATACCACCAAAAGTACGTAAACCTGTATCCAATACATGTTTTATTAGTTGCGCTACTGACTGCCATTAGTTTTTTTTATCATTGTGAGTTCTAGTGGCTGTAGCAGTAATAAGGACCTGAACCAGTGGCGGATCCAGCGGGGGGGTTTTGGGGGTTAAACTACGTGTCAGTCAGTGGCGGGCCCACGGGGGGTGTTTTAATATGGCGAATATGTACATATGTATAATAAGGCGTCTATGTATTAAACTGGCGTACATTTTTTTTTAATTTTCTTTGAAAACGGTTTTGTGCATTTTCTTCCACAAGAAAAAAGTGCAAAAAGCCGTCAACATAAAAAATATAAAAAACGAACACAATTTTGCAGTAGCTTAAAATGCGCACTTTATTATACTAAAATTTAATGGGCTACAAAATTGCATAGATACACAAAAAAATTCTAGAAAAAATTATATTTAATTATATTATAAATTATGTATAAAAATTATAATAGATATAAAAATTGTCCCGTTGTCTTTTTTAAAACTTGGCTGAAAAACGAATGAAAGTTTTCCAACAAAATTCGGACAGTATGCACTATAATCCCTGGCCCAATGCCGCGGACATAGGTCATATTTTAATCCACTAGGTGGCGGATAAGCCGAGCTATTCAGAAAATCTGTATTTATGCTTGATGAGAACGACTTTCACGAAAAATGCATCCGCTAGATGGCGCTAAAGTGGAGTTATTCAGAAATTCCCTATTACCGGTCCGATTTTGGTGAATATTAGAAAGGTATGCTGCAAGTGGTAGTGGAAATACTTTTATGAAAATTAATCCGCAAATGGCGCTAAAGTTGAGTTATTCAGACAATATGTTTTTATAATCCGACTTATACAAAATTAAAAACCTATGCAGCATTTCGTATTGCAAAAAATAAAATCAAATTGAAAATGTATATATACTGTATTTAATGAGAAGTACACTTACGAAAACTAAATCCTTTAGATCTATGTATATTTATGGTTTAGAGTCAACTTCATCTAAAGTGTGACTTATTGAGATTGTTTTTATATTCACTAAAGCTGCATGTTTAGCTTGCTGAAAGTATAAATGCGCCTCTAGATGTGGCAATGAAATCACCTTTTGAATACATTGCACTGTCGGATTTCAACATTTTAAGTCTACTTTCCCCCCTGAGCATTCGAAAATTTTCCTTCTGCCACATTTCAAGAATTAAGTTCGAAGTAAAATTTGCAAAGCGCCATTTCTCAAATCGCTTTCTGAAAGAGCTTCGAAATTTTAACTTTCTCCTGCTATTTCAGAAAATTTAAACTTTCGGTAAAGCACAGCCACTAAAATTTAATGCGCTACAAAACTGCATACACAAAAAAATCTGAAAAAAAACTTGAAAATTTTTAAATTTGTAATGTACTCATTTTTCTTAACTTCGGTGTAAAAAAATCATAACTCAAATTATTGTAGAGTGCACCTCATAATACTATACTTAAATATTGTGCAATACTCAGAGCTACCATTATGATTTTTTGTTAATGGCCGTGTGATGGCGAATTTGTGTGATTTAGTATCGCTTTGTGGAAATTAAAACCAATCAACCTTATACTTGTTTCAGACAGGCAGTTAATCGGGAAATTAGCCAACTTTCTCGATTAAGACGCTAATTGAGCTCCATTTAACATACAAAATTTACCTGAATTGCTCGATTTGTGCTTAATTGAGCGCTAATTGAATGCATTTTTCCTGCAATCCTGCTGCGTATGCTAAGGTTTGAGATTGAGGTCAGCTGTTTGTTTCTGGGCCATCAGGGATAGAAAATTTAGTTTTCCAATTGTACCTAATTGGAGGAAAAACTTTACCCATAAGTAGGTAAAGTTTCCAAGGAGTACATATATATTTTTATAAGTACATATATATTAAAAAATATAGGGTTACATCCCTTCTGTATTTTATATGTATTTTTCGACTCACATTAAATTTTGTTTATAAAAATAAAGAATCTCTTCGAGCAGTTCGAGACAAAAGTTTATTTTAGAAAAGCTTCCTTCCGAGTTCTTCGATGTGACGTTTTAAAAATAAATATTGTCTGTCCAAATATATGGCGCAATAAATAACAGTTACGTTGCTTTGACCACCCTTTAGAAGGTATCAATTGTATGCTCCCTCACAAAGAAGAGAAGCAATTTCACAAGTTAAAAAACTAGAAAATGCATTTAAATATCAAAGAAAAAATAAGGAAAAAGTTCTTTGGCAACGTCCCAAATATACCTAAAATGGTGTGCTTGTACCAAACGTACTTTCAAATTAAAAATAATTAAATTTCTGTGTGAAATTAGTATTACATGCATGGTGCGACTACGCCTTGCAATAACTTTTCGAAATTTTTTGATTTAGCAAGATTTTCGAAATTAATTACCTTGCCAAGTCTGACCGCGCCCTTACTGCCTTAGTGAATCTTCCCAAATCGTATTAGGAAGAATACCCTCAAAATAATTAAAAAACTTTCTTGGCAAAAACAAAACCGACAAAGTATTTTCTGTAAAATAATAATTTGTGAATGCAAAAATTGTGCCTTGCTCTGTATGTAGATTAAAAGCAGTTACATAAAATGTAGCGCAGCTACTTTACGTCCATCTCTCCTTCATATTTTCCCTTGCAATTTTGCCGCTTTTGTAAACACTTTTTAACGCAGGTCAACAACAAGCAAGTACCCTTAAACATAGTTACTTCACTCATTTCCCTTCGTATTCACTGTTATGACAACCTTTGTAGCCATTTTGGGAATTAGCTGAGTTAATTAGATTTTGTTGTCATCGTCAACAGGCAATTGTTTACAGCTCTGGCGCTTGATTGCACTGTTTGTTGGTGGCATTATGTGCGCAGCTTTGGTGCTCAAAGTAACCATTTCTACTTAATTGAAAGCTTTGTGAAAATGCTGCTGTAAATGTGCAGAAAGTTTCAAATACACAGCGGTATGTAAGAATGTTAATATGTACTGCACTTTTTGAGGGATATAATTTGTTTTGACACTGACATCTTATTCTCTTGGTCAACTCTATTTTTATCTGCACTAATGGAATGAGTTAATTGGAAAATCTTTCTAAAATTAGCTAACCAGAATGAGAAATAACCTGACTCAGAACTTTTTTAGGACAATAAACAACCAACTAGTATTTCTTCATTTACTAGCTTTCATAGCTTTCTCAAAAAAGATTTGTTGGGGTTCAAGCAAATCAAAACTTCCGGTGTAGGCTAAGTAGCATTTGAATAGCAGTCCCCGTCTGTGTAGAAGTAATCCAATATGAAAAAAAAGGTTTAAAGAACTACTATTTTAAATATGGCAACAAGCGCCTGAAATTGCTGTTCTGTTAACCGCTTCAACACCCAAGGGAAACATGTTTCCTAAAAAGTTCTGCACTCATAAGAATAGTGTAAGCATTTTGGCGATTATGTATGTAGGCTTTTATAATTTCATATTATAATTTTATGAAAAATATTTGAGAACAAAATTACCTAAACATTTGGTAAATAATATTTACATATTTTTAATTTTTTTTTAATTTTCAGGTATTTTAGGAAAAATTTTTTAAAAAAAATATAAATAAATTTTTATCAAAACTATAAAAAACTTACCATTTATTGGAAAATACCATTTTCTTGAGAACAAAATATTTCATAAAAAATTGCAAAAATTACCAGACATCAAAAAAGTTGTTTGGAAAACTTTATTTTGAGGTTTTTTTTGAGAAATAATTATTATTTTCGTAGTGATAAATTTGTTTTCAGCAAAAATACCAATTTTTACTTTTTTCTTTTTAAGTAAAATTTGAGTTTTGATGATTTGAGAAAAACAACATCGTTTTAAGAGAAAATACTATATATTTTCGAAAAAAAAATATTTAACCAAATTTATATAGGAAAAAATATTTTTGGATATCGAATATTTTTTGGGAGGAATAATGTTTTGGGGAAAGTTATATTTCTTCCCTAAAATAATAATTTTAATTTAATTAAAATTAATAATAGATACTATTTGTGCTTGAGAAAATTATATAACTAAATATATCTTCTTTGTGAAAATATTTCTGTTTTTGCAAATAATAAATTTCTAAGGATTTTAGATTTTTTTTTTTAGAAAAAATTTATTTTTACCAAAATAAAAAAAAAAATCTTCCCAAATAAAATAAATAAAAAATTTGTAAATTTGTAATGTAAAAATTTGTTTTTGTTGGAAAAAATTATGAAATCGCCTCAGTTTAGTCTAGATATTTTTATGCTATTAAAAAATATATATATTTAGAACTGAACACATTTTTTTAAGGAAAAAATATTAATGATAAGATTGCATAAGCATTAGCATATTTTCGACAATTGAAATCATAAATTAAAAAAAAAAATATTGTCGGAATCATTGAGGGGTAAAGGGGTGGAAAATAGTCTTTACCAAAATAACTATACGTCAACTTTTCAGAAGAGAATATATATATATAACTGCTTACATATTTATCTCTTAAAAAATTAAATGTGTGTTTATATATATGTATGTACAGTATTTACCTGGTTTAAAGCCATCACCGTGTTCGTGTGTTGAAATAAACTGCAACGTTGTTAAGATGAGGCACAACAAAATCGACAAAGCGCGTTCCATGTTTGTAGTATTGCTGTTAATTTTATTGTTGTAGTTGGTGTTTTTATTGGACGACGCACGAATATTTAAAACAGCGATGTTGTTTTTTTTTTATAATTACAAGAGCGATTGAGCTGGTAAAAATTCCTGTGGCTGCCAATTTTATTAACACTAAGAATCTTTAAACTTATCCTTAGTCAGTTCTTTTATTGCACGAATGAATTTGTAGGAATTTTAATTTCAATTTGTTTAATTTTTTTTACTTGCATAGTTAGGAATTTACTTGAAATTATTTCAAATTAATTATTGTTTTGTTTTACCTTTCAGACACTTTCACTTAAACCTCTTACGTGGATATTAAACTCTCATTTAAGGTATTCGATTTTTTATAGCTATTTCTTTATTTTTTTTCCTTTCACTAAATCTTCCGTTTACTGTGTGCTGCGCTTGGTTTTATAACGGTTCAATTGTAGTTTTTGTATTTGAAATATTAATTTTTATGCATTTTTAGAGCAATGCTGGACGGTTTTTTTTGGCTGCATTCAACTTGCCACACTCTCGCTGAAGCGCACCTGACATACATATGTATGTATGTATGTTCGCTCGTTGGCTTCTTGTATTTACTAAGAGTTTTTGCGGGTTATGTGCCACAAGGGACATTTCTGTACACGTGTCGGCATACACCGTTAACTTTTTAAACATAAGTATGTGTTCACACTTGCTTCTCTTAATAAATTTTGTTGTTTTTACTTTCATTCAACAGCTCTTTTACACACACTTTTCCACGCCTTTGACTCTGCATGCTTATCTCCACTATTGCGTACAAATTGTTGTTGATATTTTAATGTCGACATTTTCAAGCCTAAGCGCCTACCGAAACATCTGTCGCTGTCTTTAGCACACTGTAAGGAAAAAGTACAATTACAATTTACCTACATATGTATGTATGTACATATATGTTGTGTGGTAGCCATTTTGGTTTGTAAATGAATTTGTGTAGCATTTGAGTAATGCCTCACACTCGAACGAACGGTTGGCAATGTTGGCACTCATGAAAGTTTCACATAAATTTTTGCACGTGCCGCACTTATCGCGCACACACACACAACCATTCATACAAATGGGCATACTACGCACATCAGTTGCTGCAACGCATTACCTACATGCATATTAGGTGTAGATACCCTGCAGTAAATCGCGCTAGTTCAGAACTAGCGCAGAACTAGCTCTGTAAGAGGCGGGACTGGTTCTCGATATATCCCAACGCAATGCTTTCAACTGTCTCTTTTTACATGGCGATGTCCTACGAAGTGGAAATTGCCCCCCTCTGCAGAACTTTCGAACTAGTTCTAAACTGGTTCCATTTTGGACAGTTCTGGCACAGTAAGTTTTTCTATGAGAAAAAATTTTAAAACTCGATTATTAGATTTTTTTTCTATTCTGAACTGGTTCCATTTTAGACAGATCTGCGACAATAAGTTTTTTATTTTAAAAAAAAACTGATTATCCGATATTTTGATATTTTTTCGTTTTTTCTGTTTTACAGATTGCATTCTATTAAATTTTTATTTTTTTTTTTTATTTTTTTTATATTATTTGATCACTTTCTCTTTAATTTTTAAGCGGCACTCAACAATTATATTTATTAAATCTGAAAATCACAACTGCCTCCACCACGATTTGAACTCGTGACCAACGAGATTAGAGTCGGAGGTCTTCCCGCTGAGCTATTTTCGTATTGTACGAGAAGTGAGAATTTGTGAATTCACTTCTCAACAGAGCGCAACTAACACACCGAGAGTTTCATGTGTCCCTCTCTGCAGCCCTTTAGCACTAGTTCAGAGATGGTTCTGAAACGTGTAGGGCGGAACTAGCGCTTTAAGAGACTGTCTCTAAATTTTACTGCAGGGTATGTAGAACGACACTCACTCAAACATACACGCATTTTATTTTTACAAAAGCACCTACGCAGTTGTATCACACACCAGCGCGGTTTACTCACGTATGCCAAAGCTTTCATCATTCCCATTCTCATCCGGCAATCACTCCACACTCATTCCGTTATTTATCATTTATTTCTCCTAAATTGTCATTGTCATAAAATTCTGACGAAAGTTGTGTTGATATACACCCCCCATCAAATATGCAATCATCTGAGGTTAGGCTTCGAGCAATTCAAGCAATCGGTTGTAATTTCTGCTCACGCGTGACACTAATACGCAGGTGTTGGCCTGAGGGCTGAGGGAGTAATACACATACATACACATACAAGCAAATTTTGAAACAAAAACACAATCGACTTCAATGCTCCTATTAAAATTTCCCATTCGTTTCTTCATGTTTCAGTTATCGGAACTAAAGGATAATTTGTAACTATACCAAATAATGAAACTATAACGAAACTATATGTTGAGAAAATCATATTTAGTTGACATAACTAAACACCTTTCTCAGTGTATAATACAAAAAAACAAAATATTTCGACGATTTCATAATCTTCTTCTTTTTTTTTGAATTCGGTTAAAAATCAACCCAAATTTACCATGTCAGAGACTGAAGTTCATAGTAACATAGCGTTTACTCCACTACAAATTATTTCAATAAACTTCATGGAGAATATCGACATAAATGAAATGTCCACATGAGCAACAACGTACCCGAGTCACTAATAGCGTACATGTCCAACCAATAATGTGCCGCGTGCCGCAGGTTAGCTGGAGTCATGATATTTGAGCCTTTCACTTACACACAAATAGGACCTTTACAGCATAGTGTCCATTCTCTCGGCCTGTATTGACATAGCGAACAACGGCTGCCACCAGTTTTCAGAACCTACTTTCTTAATACACGAATGTGGTTAAGGGCAGGACCGTTGCCAGGGTTCTGACAAAATATTTGTTTATTTTCACTTTTATTTCAACATATACCTTGTTTATACACATACACATAAAGCGCTTTGACCCAGTTCGCTGTGATTCAAAACGGATGCATAGACTAAATTTCAAAAGGCGTTGAAATTGAAATGTGTATTGACTTCAATTTGTATTCAAATCGTTTTTTTTTTGTTTCTCATATCAATTAGAAAACAAGTATAAACGCGTCACTCATTTGACGTGAAGTGAAAATAGGCTGGTTTTCTTTATACAGCCCGTTTTAAATTCGAATTATTGTTATAATAAATTACAATTATTGTTTGTTTCCATTTCACGAAATGCAAAAATACTATTCCAAATTTCGAAGAGTACGAGAGCACCCCTTTGCAAAGTGGGTTGCAGCAGCGAAATTATGTATCAAATACAATAACAATACACAGCAAAAAAAAATTAAGTGAGCGAGATAAGAGGAATGAGAGAAATATGTAGTAATTCCAACAACAAAACAACTAGCTCAGGGTCGCACTTATCTTGCTATGCTATTTTGCAAAATATATACATGGGTTTCGACGTTGCATATTTTGCAGCGATAGGACATGTTGTTTCCCATGTATTTTGTTGTTGTGTGTTTGCAAGTTATGCAATCCATGCAATCCGTGCTACGTGCAATGGCTTTGCAAGATTTGGAGAATACCCCTAATATGTTGGGGATGAGTTATAGCAAATATAAGCTTATTGTACCGCTGAGTGGTTTTCAACTTCAAAACCTTTATATGGATGTATTTCTGGGTGAACATTTTTGGATATTTTCTTTTTATTGATTATCCAGAAAGTTTAGTTCTTATTCATACAAAAAATGACGCACAATACATGTTTATCTAAATGTACCATCTTCTTATGAGCTGATATTTATTAAAAGTCCTTTAGTTCAAGTAAAAAAATTTAAGTTGGGTTGGCTTAGTTGATCCGTGAAATCCCACAATCTAGGTAGTGATGCAGGAGATGTTCTCGGGTACCTTTGGAGTAACCATTGTCGCATATAATGAATTTTTCACTCCGTACTAGGCTTAACTTGGGTGTGTGAGACAGCCGTCAAAGGGAAGAGCGCTTCTAAATAAATTAAATTACCAGGCAACGAAAGTTACATAAAAAACAAAGCGCAGTAGATGTATCAGTGTGTGTATAGTGATTTGTTAAATTTTCACTATGACATTATTATTTCAAGTAAAAGTGTCCCATCTAAGTAAACTGCTGTTTATATACATAATACGCAAGGCGATTTTTTGTCCAAGTTCGATTTTCAAAAATGAGCTATCAAATTAAAGGGCTAGATGTGCAATAGGGTTTTACTTTTTCGAAAAAAATTCAAATTATTTAAAAAGTGATATCAATCAAAAATGGGTATCAATCAAAATAAGTTTTAAATGCATTTTTGCTTTACTATATATAGGAAAGTAGCCACCGGTTTACAAAATAAAATTTAATTTGAACTAAGCGAATTAGGTAATTTAAATATGTATCATCATGTGGGTGCCAGATAAAAGAGTTTAAGAAGGTATTAGTTTGAAAATAGTTTTGAAGTGGGTTGCCACATGTTTCAAAACTCGAGTTTAGTTATTCTATTTACTTTACGAAAGAGTTTTAAGAGTTCTAGTTTGACTTTATTTTTGATTAGGGTTTACACCTGCTCGAAAATAAATATCTATCTAAATATGTAAATATATGCATACATATATACTAATACTACGCGAAGTCATTTTAGTGAAGGCCACCGGATGCAATAATATTATATTTTTTTTAAGTTAAAAGTTTTTTCTAGCGGTATAGTGTGATGGTAAATTTGATGAAACGAAAAACGGGAACCATGCCAGCCCTTTTATCTTTCAGAAACGGCTGTATGGATTTAGACGAAAGACTCGCAATATTTTTATATGCGTTTCAATATGGAGAGTTACAAAATGATCTACAGAAGCTAAGATACATAAGATGGTACTGCATAAGTCGGTTGAGAACTGTGTCTCTCATTTTATTTACATATGCATTATTGGTTGACTTTGATTCACTCTTTCTTGTATTATTTCCTCCTTCTGTCATGCTTTAAACGTTAAAACACACACTCACACAAACAACATTCACACATACCCTGCATAGCATCTATGTATGTACATATTTTTTGAATGAATAGTACACCGGTGGCTATTCAGCAATGAAATCATTTATGTCGTTTTAGGTAGAAGTCTGCCATTGCAACTGTCTTAGATCCATTACAATTGCTCTCTTAAAAAAGTAGAGTAGTAGTCAAAAAAGTGGAGATGAAAAAGCGAGGCATAGGGAGCAATTACCCAGCCCGTATGGCGTAGTTAGTAATGTGTCATGCTGGGCACCATGCCTGACAAGAGGATGTCTAACCGAATTTTCACTTTTTTGATAAGTTATGGATAGCCCATTGGAAATGTCAGCGCCCGCGAAGCAATGTATTTTCATTTCATGAATGCAGCTTACATGACATCGAGTGTCGGTTTCCAACTACGTAGTACGTATTTAAGTTTCGCAAAATCCAATATGCTTATGCATGCCACTGAGCCAACCCATCATTCGCGCATAGCTTCAAGCATTTGTGACAATCAGAAGTGCGAATCAGCGGGGCTGGCTTGCAGCCACAGCGGTAAGCTTTAGCATTTTAATTTTGATTACACAATGAAAATTTTATTAACACATTCACTGCACCGCGGTTGTGTCCATTGGACCGCGACACGCGTGTGCGTGCTGGCATTTTTCAAGCGATTTTATCTGACTGCGTGCACAAGTTTTTATGTAACTTATGAATGTAAGAGTATGTATGTATGTTGACAGTGGTGTTGAATGGACTTCGGCCCGATTTTCGAGTTTTTCTCTCCCTTTGTTTTGTTTCACAGTACAGGTGAGATTGCGTTTCTGGAAATAAAAAAAATATGAAATATTTTTAGTTGGTACTTTTGTAGTTCGTAAATAAATAAATAAAAATAAATTAAATATTTTTAGTATGCAGCTTTCTGAATTGTATTAAATTCCTATACTAAACAACGTAAGCACATAAGTAAATATGTTTATGTCATTCTCAATAAGTGAGTATTTACCCCTTTAAGGGCGGGACTTGTTCAAGACTAGCGCGGAACTTTCTCGGGACCACTTTGAAACTAAGTACCTCAGAGCTGTTTCCGGACCAGTTCAAGTATAGTTCGGGGCCAGTTTAGGACTAGCTCCGGATTATATCTTCACTAGCTCTGGAAAAAATGTGCTAGAATATCCCAAAAGGGTCCCGAAAAAGCCCTGAACTTGGCCCAAACAAAACTTGAACTAATTCTGAAATGCTCCCAAAAAATGCGTTGGCTAGTCCTGAAATGGCCCTAAAAGTCTTTAACTAGCCCCGAAATAGTCTGGAATAAGTCTAATGCTTAAATAATTTTTTCTTACTCATAATTATTATCACAAATCTTTTATAATTCTCACGAAAATTTGCATGCATTTTTAAAACCCCAACATGAAATTGTTAAGTTGGCCCTTTGCTTGAAAATATTTTTAGTAGGTTCGCAGAATGGGACTACAGCAGCCAAATTAGTAAGAACACGTTATCGAATTCTGCAAAAGTAACTACGCAGATACATAACAAAATATTCAGCTAATTTAAGCAAAGAGAATTTTAGATAGAAATGCATATTTGCAATCATGACACGAGTTTAAAGTAGGAACAAGGCGAAAAAGTAAATTTATAAGAAAAAATTTTGATATTTTTCGCAAGTAATTTAAATGTACTTTTCCACTTGCGCGCATATATAAAAAGCCAACCTGATCGATGAGCAGTTTTTGAAAATATCTGTGGTCAAGCATTGCTTTAAATTTTTAATATTTAATAATATGGAATATTTTTTTCAACATATATCGTGAATAACATACTAAAATAGTATGTACTGAAGTAGACAAAGCACAAAATACATGTTTAAAAAAGTGTACAATTTTTGGAGTTTTTCAAAAATGTTAATACATATAGTTATTTTAAAATTCTAAGGATTCTCTAGGTTTTATACACAAGTACCATAAATATCAGAATTTTTCGACAATTTGTGATGTTTCACATCTTTACATTTTAGGATGTATTTCAGAATAAATAAAATTCTCGCAATTTTGGAATATATAAAAATCTCTAAAATCTCAATAATTTTGTACATTTCAAAATATTCTCATTTTACCAAAATTTCTAGAATCTCCCAGATTTCGATAGTTTTCAAAATTTTGGAAATTATCTGAACCTGCGAAAATACTCAAAATTGCTGTGATTTTCAGCAATGTAAAATGATGCAAATTCGAAAATACAACAAAAAAAGTAAAAATTTAATATTAAGTAATTTGAAAATTTTGAAAATTCAGTGAACTCGAAGAACTGATAGGCATTTTTCACCATGGTAGAAAAAAGAAGGTAGTTTCACTTAAGGACATTAGCAGCCATGTTAGCCATTTGACTTTTGCTGAGATTATGACATTTTCTTAGAAAATTGGGTGAAAAATCGGAATAAGGAATTATTCATTCTGATTTTCCGCCGAATTTTCTAAGAACTTTTTACTTTCTAAATGTGGAAAGTCAACCAACGACATTTTCTTAGCGTTAGGGCTTTGCCTAGAGCCTGATATTTGGTGGAGTGCTGCGGACACATATTAACCTTTAGACCGACGAGTGGAAGTTTGAAAGCTTACTGGGATTAAGCTTCTGCTGGACATACATACATATCTGGGAAAATAACTTAAGGCTTCTATTTAGGATGAAAGTTATTGGACTTCACATAAAAGGTTTATCTTTCATTTGGTGTGAAAACCATTTCCATATCGGTGACTAAGCTTTCCGGGAGCTCTTTTCTTTACCGATTAGCTTCAGAATAAGTTTCTGTGAATCATTTTGTCCACGGATCAATTTGTTGCTCTTCTCTGACCTTTTTAAATATTTTTTTGGAGCATTACAAGAACCTTTCGTTGAATTTTTTTAATTAATATAAATTTTCTTGTAATATGCATGTATATATGTATGTAAATATTTTATGCACTTAAACCACATTTTTAATTCACTGAAATAATGTGGCAACGTTACCTTCACCGAGTCAACAGTTTAAATATATGTATAACGGAATTGCCTGCAGCTTAACCATAAAGCAACGCTCGTTCGCTGAAAAGTATGCAATGAATTTTTCAAAGGAATAAAGAAGGGTGAAGTGACACAAAAGGCGATTAAGCTGAACCCTGCTGCAAAAACAAAAACAAAACAAAACAAAAAGACGAAATACAAGAGAATTCAACAAATTTTTAAAAAGCGACCAGGGTCATTTCTCATTTAGCGCATTTATGAGTTTTCCAAACGAGTGTATATATTTATGTACGTACATATATACCTACATACTATATATAAGCATAAATGTGCTGCATACCATCAGTAGAGCATGAAGTAAATCTTTTTTCTTATTTATTTGTCCCCTAAGGGCATCCCACACATACATACATACGGACTTCAGTATGGAAGTATGTATATATCGACAAATCTACGCGCGCAATAATAATCCAACAGCGCTTTCTATTTGTACGAGAGTAATTCATTTGTTTTATTGCATTTAAGCTTTCTTTTTTTGTTGTCGTTGTTGTTTCTTTTGTGTTTGTTTTCATTGTACTGCAGCAAACTCTCATCTATTATCCTATATTTCCAACGGCAGTTTGTGTGCTGCAAGCGAACAAATAAAAATCGCGCGGCAAGCGATTAGAAATCTTCCTTTGGGACATGATTAATTAATGAAAATATCTTAGAGTCCGGTGATTGAGTGTGTGTGTGTGTGTGTGTGTGTGCAAAGATAATGCGCACAACAATGGTATTTGGCTATGAAAGGAAAACATTAAAGGCAAATTTTATGTCAGCAAGAGGTAAGGGGCTAGGCATCCTTTGGTAGTTGGGTGCTACGATTGTGCAATGACAACATATAGACTATATATATAGCAAGGTGTTTCTCAAATGACTAATGCCTTTAGTTTTCTAATCTACTTTTGATTTTTCTTTCATTTCTTACCTTTGTGTCTCTATTAATGCGATTTTCGCGCATATCAAATGACTTTCGTTGCGAGATAATTGACGATTAAGTATTAGCAGTGAAAGCAATTGGTATGAGCTTAGATTTCCCAATCAGATATTGAATTGTAATTTTAATGATTAAGAGGCTTTGTGATGAATATTTCATAGACCTCAAAGTAAGATTGGTGATGCGAACGTAAATCTATGTAAGGGCAATTAAGAGGATATCCTTAGTTGCTAGTAGAGCAAACAACACAAAAAGTGTCTTGGAAATGTTTTAACCATTCATTGGCTTTTGGGTAGAATTCTTAAACTTAATGACTTCGTCACAACAAATTTTTTGAACAAAATCGATTCCTTTAAAATTTCGAGAATATGATTGATCCAAGAAATTATTTAAAAATGAAAGGGGAAATTCTGTGGAATTAAAAAATTTAAGTGTTTTGTTTGGTTCACAAAGACGAATAAGTACAAGTATTAAGACAAATATTTAGTATTTAAAAAAAAATGTCAACCTGCAAAAATTTTAAATTTTTACTCAAAGATGGAAGCAGTTACAGGATGTTGAAAGACACAAGAATAATCGTGGACAACAAACAAAAATTGCTACCACGTATCAGTCTACGAAACAATATATCGCCACCTTAATTCACAAAGGCTCTAACTAAAACTTCTTTCATTTTACAGGAGAAGCAAATAGCATTATAAAAAGTATAACAAAATCATCATAAAATACACTTGTATGCAAAAACTTTATCTTCCGGGTGGTATATAGTATATTTGGGTGTAAATAAACATTCATATTTATGCGTGCATTTTGTGTAGTCAACTATGGATATAACTCTATTAACATTTCGTAAAAGTTTTTGCGACAGGTGATGTTGTCATGCATTTATGTATCACTGCATATGGGGCGTTCCATGCCAAAATGGACGGGGCGTTAATTTAATTTAATTTTATTTTTTTTTTCTTTGAAAACGGTTTTGCGCATTTTCTTCCATAAGAAAAGAGTCCAAAAAGCCGGCAGCATATAAAATATTACAAATCAGCGCAATTTTGAAGTACCTTAAATTTGCACTTTATTTACTAAAATTTAATGGGCTCCAAAACTCCATACTCAAAAAACTAAAAAAGTGAAATTTTTAAAATTTTTTTTTTTGAGATGCCATATTTTCCAAAACATTTTTTTTTGATAAAAAAATTTGTGTGTCAAAAATTTATCAAGAAAAAAATCTTTTAAATATTTCTTTTCATAGAGAATTTTGATGCGCGTTCTCGAGATATTTGGAAAACCATTAAATCGATTTGTTTTTGTTTTTGTGCTGTAAAGTTTTTAAAAATGTATTAATCGAGCTCAAATTTCATACTAATTTATTATTTATGTTTGTCCATCAACCCTAAAAATTTTAAACAAATCAAACACATGAAGTGTCAACCCCTACCAGTTTGGTATGGACCGCCCCATATAGTAGTTACGCATATATACATATGTATATGTTCTCGTATATAGTTGTATGTTTTTATTCAAAACTAATCAAGTGCAAGCTTGCCATCAGCGTACTAGCCAACTAAGAAACTAAAACTAACTAACACAACACTAAGGCCGAAATAGCTCGAAAACTACAACAACAAGTAAGTATATACGTATACATTAGGCTGGGTCGATTTTATATGGAGCAAAATAAAAGGCATTTGACCAAATTGTAATAGTAATATTATGATGTCTTAGGTCAAAGCCAATTGTTATTGGCCCAGAAAGATTAATTTAAAACTTATTGTATAGATTAATTTAAAACTTATCAAAGTGTATGAATTTTGAAATTGAAACTTTTGCTTGTAAAATCTCTGGAATGCGTTAATTGCTATAAAGAGGACGATATATCAAATTAAGGGCCATTAAATTTAGTACCTCACGTTCATTTATCACTTTTCAATAAGTCTACAAATTTTTAAGATATTAAGATAAAACTTACAAAAACTATAATTTTCCCGTATAGATTTTCAATTCTTCATTACTTCAGGAACCAAGTGAAAAATACAAACACTTTTCACGTGATTCAAATACGAGCATTTTTAAACGGTAAAAAAATTTTAAGTTTAACAACGAGTTTTTTTCTCAGCGTACAATTGAAGAGAATTTTTTTTATAAAAAACCTGGAGATCAACTTAAGTTTTTCGATATAACTTTGGTAAATGTTACTCGATCGCCGCGTAATAATTACCAAATTAAAGGCGAGACTTGCTGTTACTGATTTATGATAATAATATAATGAAAATCGTTCAGATTATAAACAAATTATTTTAAAATAGAAAAAATGTTGAACAAAATTTTTTGTCATTTTCTTATATTTGCAATATGTATTATGGATGCATAAACATAAGTAAACTAATTAGTGTTACTAGAAGTTGTGCCTGTTCAGTGTTTCCATTCACATTTCCATAAAAAACTGAACCCAGAATTTTTAACAAGAATTGGTCTTATTCGATGGTGCGCGGGCTCTCACAATTAATATTAAAGACGAATATTTTGCATATATTTTCACTATTACCAAGGGATTTGAGAAAAATTAGATTTTCGACCCGCCCTAGTATGCATGTATGTACATACATTATTTACAGGAGTAGATAAGTAAGTACATACATATTTAGGTGCGTGGTTGGGATGTGAAAATAAAATTAGAGAAGTGTGTGCTAACGATATATTTATATGTAAATCGCACTTAAGTGCGCATGTGTTGGTAGCGCTGATGGTTGTGATGCAGTAGTCAACATTTGTATATTGTGTGTATGTATGTATGTGGGTTTATGTCCTTGTATCGTAAAGTGTTATAGGACTTAAGTTTGCGGTGCATAGCTAAAACTTTATAGAAAAGTTTGAAGAAGTTTTGCTATGTTAATTTTAAGAGAAAATCAAGTAACACCCTTGAGGCGAATATGGACAGTAGTGCTGTGGTAAAATTGTGTATGCAAGCGATAGAGGACCTTTATGCAAATATGCTGGCTCATGTGCAAGTAGAGGTATTGCCAGTGTGCACTGGGTTAACCGAAAGACCCTACGGAAAATCGTCTAACTAAATATATAAACTTGGGAAAAGTAAATAAAAAAAAAAGTGAAAAAGTGTAACTTATAATTTATATTTTAAGTGCAGATGAATAGAAAAAAAACATAAAACCGAGTGGAGTTGAAAAGCTTAAATACACAAGTAGCAACTAAGTTGTGGTACTATAAACCTAGTGTGACTATATTTAAACCAACCAGGGTGGTTGATAAAATAAAGTATGTTATGATAAAAAAAAAACAATTTTTAGTAGCAACACAGGTGGCATGTTAGATAATATTTTAAGTAAGAAGATTCAGGGCCAATTTATAGGGATGAAGATCACGTTCCTCCACTCGAGCAAGACGAACTGAGAACAGCAGCTTAAAAACAACGAAGCTCCAGAAGGCGGAAGAGTACTGGCGCAAGCTGAGACATCTTGATATAATTTTTAAAATTCTATCAGCAATTCTGTGGGAAATACTAAAGCGCATTATGAACCAACTGATTGGACCTTACCATTATTGCTTCAAACCTGAAAAGTTCACCAAGAGAAAATCTTTAGATAGGCGAATCCGCATTTCCTTAATACGTAAATTTTTTAAACCTCTTTTGATAAAAAGAAGAAAATTCGTGGCTTAGTTTAAGATCCCAGCTTTTCTTTTAGCTCAGTTATGAGCTTGTCCATAGTGAGAAAAACCTCTCCGAGTCGCTCGAAACTAAACTAAATATCAAGTCGAGATTAACCTTTGCCTAAGCGTTGTACCTTAGCTGGGTCCTCCCGCTCTCGAAAATAAAAATACCGGTCACAGAAGCATTACTGGTGTCCGAAGAAAAATTAGGAGTATTTCATGGCCTTCAAGAGAATAATATTACATTAGATGTATGGCCCGATAAAGTTAAACTTTTAAGCTGCTTTGGAGATATTTTTTACACAACCCAATATTTGAATATTTCTTTTGTGTTTTTTCTCACTGCAAAGAAAATAGCTGCACATTTTAGTAGTAAAATGTATTCGAAAACTCCTAAATATGGCATTATTAGCAGTTCTAACCATTTTCGGACACGTTTACTGGTCATTTTTTGACAGTAAAAATATTATTTTTGGTTGCGTATACGATACGGTGTGCCCAACTAAATATACTAGTACTAGTAATGTTAATCCCGGGCGTTTTTAGGAAAATAATTCCGGGATTTTTAGGATTTGTAATTTGCACTGATGGCAATAATAGAAACTACTTTTCTTGGCAAGTATTGGCTAAATTTTGTGTTTTTTATTTAATAATTTATATTTTTTTATAGATAAATTTCTAGCTCATTATACATATCATACCATGCGATAGTAAATTTTACACACAAAAATCAATCTATTCGGCCAATAGTAAAATTGCGTTTATAGTTTTTCACTTGGCGTCGGTAATTGAAAAATTATTTAAAAAATTCAATGAAATGTGATTACAGAAGAAGTATGGGTAAAATTACAGAGGAAATTCTGCAGAATTTCATCAGAATCAATTTTTTGGTGCATAAGGACTGGTACGTATTGAAAATGTCCTTATAAAATTTTATCCTTGAAATATTTGTTTTTGAAAAAACTATATGTTAAGGACTCGATAAAATTCTCGAATTTCGTCCTTCTAAATTTATCAGCTTAAAAAATTTCCTATTCATCCTTGTGAATCCAAAAATTTTAAATTTTTTAAATCCTAATTAAATTTTTATTGTACATTGCATTGGATTTTTTAAATAATTTTTGTAACTTATCATACCTATGAAATTATAAAAACCTTTAAAATAAATCCTGACGTCGGAGAAAAAAACACTTAGAATAAAAAAATAGGTTTCAAACCCATTTATTTTGTATTTATTTTATGGTAAGAGAGATAGAAGCAATTGTGATAACGACATCCCGAAATCTTTCGGAAATACCGAGTAGGAATCATAAATGAAAAATTGTTAATTTCAATCTTTATTTTGAAGAACATACGTATGTGCCTATTTGCATATTACCGTACCCTAGTAAGCTACTATGTAAGTGAAAACCTTTTCAGGCCTTCCTTCTGCTTTAGTTTGCAGCAACCAATTAATTCAAACATTTAAAGCAGACTGCATTAAAAATTATGTTCACTCTTTTAAGGTGAGGGGGGGGGGGGGGGAGTTTTACAAACAAAAAAATTCAAAAAAATTCCGATTTTATTACACGCAATTAACATGTGCTCGAAAGTTGTTAAGTTTTCAATATTTCTTTCTCGAAAGGCTCTTAACTTTC
>NW_023458555.1:28556912-28586147 GCF_013731165.1 Rhagoletis pomonella | reverse complement strand
AAGGCTCTTAACTTTCTCACAGCGTGTGGAGTAGTGAGAATAGGTCAATGATTATAACGTGCGTAAAATACTAGTTTGTGTGCGTGCATGGTACTTTTGTAATCGACCAGGTAGAGACACAAAGGATAAAGGTAAAAAAAAAAAACAAATGAAAGAAAAGAAACGTATGTAAGCGTGGGCGAGTTCAATCAACTACGCACAACAAATTAAAGTTGAGTTGGCAAATGCTCAAAGCAATTATTCAAACTCACCGTTATTGCCTTTTACTTTCAACTGCATTAGCATTAGGTATAAGTCACCGCTATATACATGCATACATATGTACATACATATACTACATATATTTACTAAAACAAATGGCAAAAGTCGAAATATAGATTGTATCGAAAACTGTAACACGCATGTCGATTATCGAAGCCAATTAAGGATATAATTAGTGTTATTAGTTAAGTGTGTTCGTGGACGTGCGAATGAAAGGAAAAAAAAGTAAGCGGATGTTCACAAAAATCGAGGTATTCACAGGTATGTACATACTTGTATGCGTAAATATATATGTACATATATATATTTTTACGTACATATATATTTGCTAGTAAAACGTGTGGAAACAATTAAAAGTTGGACCTTTGAAGGCAAAAGTAAATTTGAATCTTGGCCTTGCCGATGATAATCTAAATGTATATTTTCCTTAACCATTTTTTTTTTGAAGAACTAAAAAGTTTAAAAGGAAAAATTTTACTTTGTAATTAAGTGTCAAAAGATTTGGATAATTCCTATTTGGATATTTGTATTTTCTGCATTTTTCATAGCTATGTAGACTTATATAGATAATTAAATATCTTCAGTTATTAATTGATGCTTTTTTTAGAAGGAATTTTTAATCAAAAAGAAAAATCGTGTCAATAAATTATAAGGCCATTGGGATATGGTTACGACGAAGGGTTAAACTGATGTTTATTTTGAGGCGGAAAAAAGTGTTGACCCTTATAATGAGCAAGTCGATATGGTGGCACCATTTTTATTTCTGTAATGACAACGCCCCTATTTGCATAAAAAATATATTTTTAAATTTCACTTTTGATAAGTGTTTAGCTGAAATTCTCAAATTTTTATGCATGCGGTTCCTATTACTCTACGGCACCTCCCAAAAGTAGATGAATTTTATAGAAATCTTTTTCATTGCAAAAAAAAATTGGAGGTGAGGTCAGTTGGAGTGGCGTTAGGTGAGAGGAGTGGTAGTAAGTTTAGGTGAAGTGAAGCGACTTTAGGTGAGGTGACTGCAAAACAGGCTTTGACTATTTTTAAGAAACCATGAGATATCTTCGTATATTTGTCCTGATCTGGAATCGTATCATTATGGTATAGCGACTCTTGAGTGCTACCAACAAAATGACACTATTTTCGCTCTTTCAAAGGAGAACCGATCCAATTGCTCGGTCTCCGCTCTATACGCGTTAACTACAGAGATTTAAGTTGCGTTTGAGTGTGAAAAAGTAGTGCTATGCGCTTTCCTCGATATAGGATGGGGTGGGAGCCTTCCAACAATGCATCGCTTGTAGGTGTCTGAGGGATAGCAATGCTGCTTATAACTAGAAATGCTGAAACTGTAGTTGGGTTTGCCACAAAAAAAGGAAGCCCTCAAAGAGGTACGCTTTTACAATTCCTCTCCGGTAATGGCATCCACTGTCAGGGATATGCGTATGACATAGTCATGTTTGTTAGAGGGAAGTTCGAGAGTACCCTCTGCGACATAGCACAAAGATGTTTTAAGACAGAAAAGCGGGTCTTAATATTAATATTAAACCGGCCACGAGGAAAATAACTGTGGATTCGGTCGCAACCACGGAGGTTAAGTATCTCGGTCAGATCCTAAACTACAAGCTTCTGAAGAAAGTGCTCGTTGAGGAGGCGTCTACCAGACAAGTGAAGCGTACCCTTTTAAATTTAGCAGTTACCTCTATGTAGACTTTTTCCCCAGAGATGAAATCAAAAAGCTACAGTAATGAGAGAATATTAATCCGTGATGACAATCAGGTGGCACACAAGGGGCTCCTCACCTTTGAGTGGTAAATCTTTACACTGAGTGCATTGAGAATCTGAGGACTGTCACGGGAATCCTAATGGGATACTGCAGATTAAGAGCACATCTGCATAGGGTAGAAATATAGTAAAGTGGCCTCTATCGCTTTTGTGACTAAGCCAAGCCGACACCACTTCTTCCAAAAATTCTTCAAGACTTTCTGAGGATTGTAGAACTGAACGAAGTGTTGTGATGAAGGAATCGAATGGGCGCAGTGTACACCTCTTTTAATTATCGTTCTATCTATCTAAGCACTAATGTGAAATGGTCCATATAAAGTAAACAATTTTATGCCGCTAAATTTATAATTTTTTTTGCTACTATTTTCTTAATTTTAATTAAATGAGCGCTTATCGCATGTATCGAATTGTTAAAATTGATCAATGTTTATTGAGTTGCCGAAATCTATAAAGACGCAGAATTTTAATAATCGAAATTTACCACTTGTTATCGAGTTATAAAAATTTTTTGGGATTATAGAAATTTGTAAAGTTAATGGAATTTATCAAGTAATCGATTATTATTGTATAAAGTTCTTTCAACTTATCGAGTTATCGATAATTAATTATTTACCGAAATTTGTCGATTTATCAAATCTTAGGTTTTGTGATCGAAATTTATAGAGTTGTCAAGAGTGTATCTAGTTATAGATATATCGATTTATATCGAGATATTAAACTTACGAGATTTAGGGATTCAAGGAGTCTCCTAAATGCACAGTTATCGATAGTTATCGATAATTATCGAAGTATTGAAATTTTGTTATCGAAATTTAAAGAGTTTTTAAGAGTGTATCAAGTTATGGATATATCGATTTATATCGAGATATGTGAATTTATGAGTTTTAGAGATTCATCGAGTCCTCGAAACGCACAGTTATCGATAGTTAGGGAGTTATAAAGTTTTATTGAGCTATCGGATTTTATTATTTTTAAAATTCATTGAGCTATGGATATATATGAAATCATCGAAATTTATCGATAAACTTTTATGTATCGAGCCAATTCCAAGTGCTGACAAAGTCCCTCAAAGGTATAAAAATAGGTAGTCACGTCTTATTTTTAAAGCAAAGGTTTTCCGGTAAGTGATTTTTTACCTTATAATTTAAACAACGTGCTAAGTTTGATAAAATCTCCAATATCCTTAAAAACTAGAAAAACGGTCGAATTTCGAAAGTAACGAAGGCGCTCAATGTATATTTAATTTTCAATAGATTTCTCATATTTAAATACATAGTATGTATCACCAGTAGATATGGACTTCGAAACCTATTTATAAGCACGTAAAAGGGATATCTAAACTAACTAGGACTCTTACCAGTATATCTCAACCGACACTACTTTAAAGTGTTATCCTTCTCCTTTCTTAAGACAATTAAAATTACTTCGAATTTTTTGCGATTCAGGTGTCCAAGGAAATCACAACATTTTTTTTTTCTCCTGAAAAATTAATTCAGTTCTCGAAGCTAAGAAAAAGCGTTCGCTAATCGCATATTTATTACGAATTCATTATGTTCAAAGTAATTTCTCTTGCACAATTAGCATTTTCTGCAAGAAGTACATTTACATAAACAACAACACGTGCCATTCTACATACATATACATAATGAAGGCATTTGCATGCATATGTACATACATATAATCACTCCTAATGTGCACCAATCTGCTGGCTAAGCTAAAAACAAAGGCTATTGATTTGAATATCAAGTTTTCCCATACTCTCTACAACTACAACCAAACAAGCAAAAGAAATAGCGCAAAAAGGGTCTACTAAAAATTTCAATCGTCACAAATTGCCAACAGATGCTAACCAACTCAGCTACATACCTACTCATACATATTGCACATGCATAGGTTTTTGTCAAATTGCATTAACTGTGCAGTAGCCTTTTTCACTTGCATACTCGTTTATCGTACATATTGTAGCTTCTATACAAACATATGCATGCAATTTGAAATTTAGCATGGCATTGAGCAACTTAATGTCCTTTTTTTGCATCTGCTCCATCGCTTTCAATAAACCACAGTCGGTCGGACAATGAACAGTTAGTTGAGTTGCCTGGCGATCGTTAGTAGCCGGCATTGCCTCTGAACTGGCTGTTACTCAAATATCGCTTGACTTCTTTCTGCCTTACTTTTTATGGATTATTTTTGCACTGCCTGTATTGTTGCTATTAGTGTAATCGTTTTTAAGCGAATGCTAATTTTTTTTTTTGCTTTTTAACTTCCTTCTCTTCGTTTTTCTTCTTATGTATACAAAATGGACGGTAGTTAGCCAGAAGGCAAACGAATAGCAACATTGAAAGTTGAATTTAATGCGCCAGAATGTCGATTGCATATTTTGCGGTTTATGGTGGACAAAACACGGGTACACAGACACACACACACACACATACATAGAAATGTATTTGCAAACAAAGCGAAAGGCATGAAGAAGTGCTCCAATATATTTAAATATTTTTTTTAGTCACACAAGACTACATGCTGGTTACCCACTTTCATGTAAAAGTAAATATGTTTAACATACATATGTACATATGGGTGTATAGCGTTACATATGTATGTACCTGCATGTGCCTATGTATTTATCTCTGCATATTCGTATAAAAACTACCAATTGTATGCGTTGCTGCCAAACATCGCCATTGAATTATTTTATAATTTTACGAGTTTTTTCTCACTTCTTTGCCGGTTGGTTGTTCATCCAGCTGTTGCCAACAGTTCGGTGCTACATACACAATTCCCATCAATTGCTTTTAAAACTAGCAACAGCGCTGGCGCCACTGCCAGTGCCAACGCCAGCTTGTTGTTGACCATTCATTGTGTGGTAACAAACAATGGAAAAAAGGGTTACAGCATAAAGAAAGTTAACAAAACAAAAACAAAACAAAAAAAGCGACGTTCAACTGGAAGTCAACTGCACAAATGAATAATGAAAATGTCAGCGCAATTCAGTTGTATTATGTATGTATGTATGTATGTATGTAGTTGTAGCGGACATGGGCTAAGGGGTTGGCTGTTGAAGTTTTTTTTTTTTTGAGAAAAAACTTTTTATTTGTATGCACGTATGATGCAAATATAACGGAATGCTTAAAAGCCATGACAAAGAAAACATAATGACATTTTAGTTAAGCAAATAAGAAAGTATAAGGAGTCAAATGCCAAAATTACTTAAAATTGATATCCTCTTCTTTTTAAGTTTTATTCAGATTTTACCAAATTGTATACTCAGTGCATTGGTTACCCAAAAACATTTGATAACAACAAATTTTTTACTGACAATATTTAATGCACAGTTTTTAAAAAACCAACAAATTTATTTCCAGTTCACAAAATTAAGGTCAGGTTCCAAGTGAACAAAAATTGGTGCCCAAGTTTTGGATAACCACAAATTTGTACTCAGCTTTTAATTGGAAAAAAGTTATGTTCAGTTCTTAAGTGACCAAAAATGTACCGCCCGTTTTTATATAATCAAAAGAAAAACCATATGTCCAGGCTTTGAGCAAAATTTACGTCCATTTTTTAAATGCCCAAAAATATTTGTACAATTTTCGTGAGATCAAAAATGTATATTCATTTTATTAAGTTGCCAAAAATGTATGTCCAGATTTTGAAGAACCAAAAATATATGTCCAGTTTTAAAATAACAAGAAATGTATGTTCTTTTCTAAAAATATATTGTTTAAGTTCAGTTTTAAAATAATGAAAAACTTATTGCCAGTTTTTTAGGAACATACAAATTATGTGAAAATAACAACTTAAAAAATTTCCCGAGATTTGGCAGATTGATCTTTCTGGTGCAAGAAAAAAATAATAATAACACTATTCAATGCGAATGACTTTCCTAAAATAAAATAAAAAAATTGCAAAATAAATTAAATGTTCATGTATGTTTCTTTTATTTAGGTAAACATAATAAACTTATCACTAATTTTTACTTTCGGAATCAGAATCTTCTGAAAAGTTGGGTTGAGTTAAATCGTCACGAACCTCACTGTTGCCCTTTAAATTTTTATAAAAAAAAATTTTATTCTTTTGGAATAACCAACATTTCACACATTTCATTAAAATTTTTGAGTTTCGCATCTACGACGGGCAATAACTCCAAATAGACGCGGTGGCCTATGACTGAAAATTGGTTGGTAAGTTTGCCATTTTGATTCCACAACTCGTGCAACCTACAGCCATTTGGTGGCTTTAGTAAATTTCAGTACTTCATACAGAGAGAGGCAGCTACACTCTGAAATATACTGCAGGAATGGTTTGCCGAGTGTCTTTAGCCTCATCCTTGAGAGGGCTGGACACTCGCACAGCAAGTGCGCGACTGTCTCTTTTGAGCTCGGGTCATCGTAACTGCTGCAAAACCTACTAAAGGGCATGACACGCTTCTACATCTTCGAAACAGATTTTTTATGAAACTTTCTTCAGCTTTCAGATTTTTCACTTCTAAATTCTCCGTTCAGCTCTATAAAGCTCTATAAGTTAGAAAGCATTTAGCAGTTTTGCTTCACTTTACTCTGTTGAAAAATCGTCTGACAGATCAGCAAACTCCACCGGCCACGAGCAGGGCTTCCCCTTAGCTCTTTGGTTTCTTAGCAGGGCTGAGCCGTCAAGAGCCTCTTTGCATGGAGAACTCGAGCGAATCTTCTAATTTTCTAATAATTTTCTTACAAAGAGATTTTTGCTGTTGGTTCCAAGTTTTCACCTCTTCAAACTTTTTAGTTATAAAATTTAACTTTCCAGTTTCAAACAATTTTTTGATTTCAACTTATTCGCAATTTAACTGAAATAATAATTTATTAAACAAATTGAGTGAAAATTCCATTATACTTCATTCACGTTTAAATTTTTCAAATCATCCGTATGCCTTCTTTTAAATGCAAATTATAACCGGGTTTTATTTGCTTCCTGCCACTTGGCGGAAAAGAACCACAAGGATTTCGCTGAGCGCCACAACAATTTCCGGTTGCCAGGTTTTATGAGAGCCAGTTGACTATTGTAGCTGAAGCGAAAAATGCACAAACACCAACACCTGGTGGGTGGCGAACTAAGCACCTGCACACACACACACACAGGCATGCCCACATACAGATGCACTCATCGGTGGGTATAGCAAAGTCCAATCTCGAGCACGAAGTGAACTGCGCTACAAAAACATTTCCGTTTCCGGTAAGGCAAGCGAAATGGTTTGAAAAAAAATCAAAAAAATAAAAATAAAAAGTCAGGATGACACCCACCACAAAAAAGGGAATAAAATCAAAACTGCTTTAACGCTACTTAGCGGCCTAAGTCGCCGCCGCACACGTACAGCTGTTGCAAGTGAATTTGCTGTTTATTTGTTGGACAACTGTTTGTATTTGTTTTTAGAGATCACAACGGCAGTGAAGCTGGCTGAATTTGTCTCAAATGATTGAAGCGTAAAATTGTTGTGGAGTCATCGCGCACACAAAATAAAAAATAAAATAAATAAATAAAATAAAAAATCCGGCTAAGAATTAAGGCAAAAAAATATTAAAATTTTGAATGAATGAAGTAGAAAGCAGGGAAAATTGAATGCAAGGGAATGAATGCCAATGCGCTCGAAATCAACAGCCGGTAGCAGACCTAAGTTCGTAAATGAGGCAAATGAGTAGTTGAAGAAGAGGATTTTTTTTTCAAATTGCATTAAGTTATGAATTTAGTTGAAGCAGAAGCGAAAAGCCAACTAAGCGCCTATGATATTTAATTTTTTTAGTTTAGCTTTCAGATTTAAATTCCTTAAAATTTGTTTTCTTTATTGAAAAAAAGTCGCATTTGTATCTGTGCATTAAATTCTGCAATTCAGTTTTACTAAATACGAATTTCCTTTATTTCGCTCTACGCTTAGTTGGCTGCCATTCCACAGTTTACCTGCCAACGTTTAGCTATTGCAAACGCTAATCGCCTGCTTTGGTCGCGGTAACGATAATGTACGTACATACGTATGTATGTACAAACGTAAAATGTGCGCATTCAAAAAACCCCAACTGAGCGTGAAGCTTTTAACGAAGCTCCAAAGTATGTTTGTGTTTGTGTGCGCGCGCATTAATGCCTGCCATGCCTCAATTGCTGGTCATTACGTTTAGCCTCCAACTTTAGCTGTGTGTGTGTGTATGTGTGGCCCGTAATTTGTAATTTTTCTTTAAACAGCAGTGATGCAGCTTCTCGCATTACCATTTGAAATGTTCATACCGCAGCGCAACACTGCTAGGCATAGGCTTCTCTTTTGCTACTGCTATTTTCGCTGTGCTAGCCAGTGTTGCCAAAAGTTTTTCCAAAGATCCAGCTAAATGGACAAAAAAAAAGAGCTAATAAACGCTAAATGAAAAATTTTTAAGGCTAAAAAAAGCTAAAAGTGTAAAGGCACCTATTCAAATATTTTATTAGTTTTTTCACACAAAAAATCAGCAAAATAGGTACATATTTCTTACATCCAATAAAAAATTAAGGTCATTTGCATGATTTAAAAAAAAAAGTTGGTTTCAGTAAACAGCTTTTTAATTAAAAAAGCAGATTTTTGACAATTGCTCAATTGTGAATGCAAAAATCGAAAAATTCGTTGTCTACAATGTGAATGTGTTTGGTATTTTTGTAAAGGTAATTTATGCACAAAAGAGAATTAAATAGAAATTTCCCTATAAAATAAATTGTATGCCGCCAGGAAGCCACTATATACTTCCATATAAATAGTAGAGAGCTACTGAATTAAAAATTTTGGAATGAAATTTAACGCGGGTGTCCCTACGGTATTCCAGAATAACAATCTTTTAATCAAAATATCAAAAAATGGTAAATTTAACGGAATGAATAAAAAATATATGTGAAAATACATATGTTATTTTTTATTATTTTGTCAAATAACACGACTTTTTAGCTTTCGATATAAGTAATAAAAACCTGCTCATTTTTTGCACTTTTTGAAGTAATGCATTTATTGCTAATGCATAAAACAATTTTTTTAATTTTTTGTTAGTGTCATTAGATCTGTACAATTCGTTCTATTTTCAAAAATGAAGTGTCAGATTAAAAAGCTTGACATGTAGACAATAGAGGTTTATTTTTTTTTAAGAGATGCCACCTGTTAAAAAATTTAATTCAAATAATTATTAAGAGATGGGTCTTAATCGAAATGTGTATGAAAAGAGTTTATTTCTAAATTACATAAAGAGGGTTGCCACCTGTTAAAAATACATATTCCACTGGAATTAAAGGAATTAACTTATTCCCTTAATTAAAGTTAATTTGATTTATTGAACAGGTGGCAACTCTTCTACGTTTAGTTCATAAGTAAAGGATTTTGAAAACCTTTTCGATTGATACCAATCTTGTAATATCTAATTCATTTGCCTTATAAAATAATTTGAATGAAATTTGTAACAGATGGTAACCTGTTTCAAAAAAATAAAACTTCATTGCACATCTACAAGCCAATCCCAGTCATTTGACATCTCACTTTTGAAAATAGAACGAACTTTGAACTGCATTTACAGTGACAGTGTGAAAGTTATTGAAAAATAAATTGGATTTTTGAATCTAGCGTCCTCAATTTTACTAAGAATCGAATTTTCATTTAAATCTGTCCATAATTCTACTTTAGCCTACTTTTCATATGGAAGTGAAGCACTGTGCTCTGTGTATTGTCTGGATTTTCGGAAATTTAGAAAAAAGGTAGATAGAGCTAAAAGATTTTCGGAAAAAAGCTAGAAAAAAAAGCCAGCAGCTAAATTGGAATTTTTCTAGCTAAACGGCGAAGAAAACAGCTAAATTTAGCTGGAAAATTCTAAAATGGCAATACTGGTAATAGCCACGCAACCCCGCTGCGTCTCATTATGCACTCATTGACGCTGCCATTAACGCTGCTGGTGGTGCTGCTGATTTTGCTCTTATTACGGTTACAGCCAGACAGACCGACAGACAGTCGCATCGTCCCAAATATCAGCAAATGCCACCTGTCAAAGCGATGGGAGGAGGGTGGACAAAATGGCAGTAGTTTTTCGTAATGTGGGTTTTAAATGCGAATGCGAGGAAATGAGATTGGAAGCTTAAAAAGGAGCGCAGAGTGCACAGATTTTTCAATAGGCGACTCGTATTTTAGCGGCAGATAATATTTTGTAAATTTAACTCTTTAAACTGTTTTAACGAAACATATTAAGTTTACTTTTCTACATAAAATAATTTGTATGCACAAACTGATCAACTTAATTGACTGGTAAAGAAATTGACCTCAGTGGTTTCATTCACTTCGACAGCTTCAATTGCCGCGGCTATATTATACTTGTATATTTTCTTCATATCATCGCTAAATACATATATTTCAGAGGCATGACCTTAGTCTATTTCATTTCCTTCGATATTAACCGTCCACCTCTGCTAATATGGAGGAAAATATTTTTTTTTTGGAAAAGACCAAAATATGAATTAAGTATCCTTCTCAAAAGTGGGTTAAGAATACCAGAAGTCTATCCTGTTCAACTATACTTCCATTCCAGAAAAAAATTTCCGACAAAGGTTACGTATTTTTGTCCGCAGAATGTATGTATGTCCTATTTAAAAATATGGACTTCGGGTCTGTCAAACCCACTTTCGATCGAAAACGTTAGTAATGCGACGAAAAGATAGAGTATCGCCGACTTTGTAATTATCTTCTTCTTGTTTAGTCGGAGACCGATAAGTATCCTTGTTCCCAAACTTGAGTCATTGAACTACCATTTGCCTTATGGCTTAGGAAGCATCAGGCTCATCAGTCTGACATTCTTCATTCTTCAGAGCCCGGACGAAAATTAGTTTAGATAAAAGGCTTTGGTGGGTAGCCCCTTTGTGTTCACCTGATGTGCCGCCATTGTGGCATTACGCGTTCCATGAGTACAACGCCAGGATCAACTTTGAATGCTTTGTTGAATTTGTCAATTGCCATCAGAGCAGTAACCTTTTGGTTTAACACCTGATGCCTAGAGCACACTCTTGGTCGTTCATTAAAACCTTTCTATGTCGACGTCTGCATGTCTTTATTTTAATCTTTCTTCCTCTATCTTCATCTTTAATAAGTATACTCACCCTCATCTTTTTCTTTATAATTACTTTGTTTTTACTTTTATGGTTATCATTTTCTTCATCTACATATTGTCCTTCACCTTTGCCATTATACATATAAGTAAAGTGTTTAAATTTACCTTGGCCCTTATTTTTGCCTTTATCTTTACGCACCTTTGTTTTTGTTTTTGGTTTTATTTTTACCTTTGCCTTTATCATTTTATTTATCTATGTACGTACTCACCTTTACTTTCATTCTTCTATTGGTTTCTTTCTAAGTGGTATTCTTTAACCTCTTATTAGCAAGTTTTTGTTAAATTAATACCATGTGCATACACTCAAGAAGCACTTGTCTTAGCCCCTACCATTTCCGTTGCATCGTCTCCGTTTGTAACTTCCGTTTGATTTGCCAATTTACTCCCAACCACCAACCACCACTAAAGAAGTTTCACTTCAAAATGTTTTCTAATTCAGATGTTGCTTGGATCAAGTACATATTCTACGGAGAGGTGGCTCTAGCCACTCAGCCGCAGCAATCGTTTGTGCCAGCGGTTTTTTTATGATTTTTTAACCTTGGTAATTGGTGTACCATTCTGAAATCTGTGTCGAAACACGCGCGTCCATCTTAATTTCACAAAAACGCCAAACTTCGCAGATCGTTGTGTTTATCGATTTACAAAAGTACCTTTCAGGGAATAAAAACCTATCAAATATTCGGTTTTTAACTATTCTTATGTACATATATATCTTAAGCTACTTTTACACTATCTTAGTTATATAAAGTAAACTTAAATAATGCATTTTGCATGGAAAAGAAAAATCATTCTTCATGTAACTCAAATACGACCTGCATAATTTAATGGAAATATGAGTTCAGTTGGAGCGACAATTAATGATTTTCATGTCAAAAAGAGAGATACAGAAAAAAGTAATATCCAGCAGTCACTACGCATCGACATCATTCGCACTTACTTTAGGGTGTTTCATACTTGAAGAGATAAATATTTTAATACATTGGCAGCGGAAACTATGGGTGAACTTTGTATTCTAAATTGAAGCTGACAAACTTGGTAAAAGTGACTGTTAAACTAAGAGGGCGTTAAACAAAAATGCGATGCCAATATTCAAAAATCTATGCAATATGGAAATTAGAATGAAATCAGGGGTCAAGCAATTCTCATTGAGACTCTCAGATTAATGTATTTAATTAATGCTGAGGAGATCTATGCAGATGGAGGCAGAAAAACGTGGGAAATGTAATGGACAATAGAGCTGCTATCTTATGCCTTGGGTCGGGTTTACTTGCTCGAAATATGCACTGTAAACTTATACTTATTCTAAAACTATTTACATTTTATTATACATATAAAGCGATATAAATAAATATTCAAAGGCCATACCGTCAATTCTATAGTTTTATACTTTAAGGGCCACCCTTATGTGAAATCATGTATATGCAACTATTTATTCCTATGCTATGTGTACCTTGTCGTGGTATTGCTTCACGCAATTTGCATTTCATTTCGCAACCAAAGAGCCAGTCGTTAGTAAGCTCGTAATGAAATTGTGCCTATAAATTATTCGACTTTCGTTATCGATGCGTCGACATCGAATCGAAGGCGCAATGAAATTGACAGCGTATTCATGGCGCGGTTTTTTCCTCATGTATATATATGTATGTATGTACATATGTAAGTATGCCTACGAAAAACCTACCATGTACGCATATTTTTCACTCGCCTTCAAAAAATTTACTACAACTTCATCTGTTTCAAAAGTAATAATTTAAGTGAATTGAGCCCGTTTGGAAGTAAAGGCAAGACATAAATTTATAGTCAATTGAAAACTGGACATACATTTTTAATTACTAAAATGGTGGCCATAATTTTCATTAGTTAAAAAACTGGGCACAGATTTTTCGTAATTTAAAAAATGGACACAAATTTTTTTAAATTTATAAATTGGACTTGGGCATAAAATTTGAGTAAACTTAAAAAAGGATATAAATTTTTAGTAGCATAATAACTGGGCACAACCATAAGGATCTATATTAAATATTGGACATAAACTTTTGAAAACTTAAAAAATAGAAAATTTAAAAAAGGACAATATTTTTTTAATTTATGAACTGAAAAAAAAAACATATCGAATATTAAAAACGGGACAATGATTTTTTTCAAATTAAAGAACTGTATATAAATTTTCGGCATCTTAAAGACCATGGATTTTTTATAACTTAAAAACGGTGACCAACTTTTTGCATATTTTAAAAATGAACACAAATTTATGGTAATTGAAATACTTAAAATCAAATTTTAGTAATCTAAAAAAGAAAATAAATTTTTGTAATTTTTAAAATTGGAAATTATTTTTTGCTTATAACCAAAAATTTTCACAATTTATAAATGGGACATATATTTTTATTTAAAATTTAAAAACTAGGTACCCAAAGTTACGCAAAGTTTCTGCTAACTTATGAACTGGATATACGTAAATTCCTCAAATGTTAGAAATTGGACATACAATTTTAGTAACTTAAAACCAGGGCATAAGTTTTCGGATTCTGGAAAATCAGGTATGTATTTTTTTTTTTTTTTTTTTTTGAAACTGGACATTAAGTTATAGTAACTAAAAAACTGGACATCATTTTCAGTAATTTAAACACTGAACACAATGTTTTTTTATTTTAAAACTGGACATACATTTATGGTAATTAAAAAATGCACATACATTTTTGATTTGTTAAAACTATAAGTACATACATTTTGGTATAAACAAACTGCACATAATTTTTTACTAATTTCAAAGTTAAGCGTAATTTTTATATTTATCTATATTATATTTATTTAAGTATTTTTTATTTTATAAGGTTTTAAATTCTTCATTAAAATATTTTTGTTATTCATTGATTTTTGTTTTATTTTATTTTATTGATATTTTTATTTCCTATTTTTTTTGTAACGATATATGTCTTAACGGCTTTTTAACTACTCTCGTGATCAGTTGATTTAAATTAAAACTAAATCTCTTCTAAAATGGTGTCCGAGTACTTAAGTCACGAAGAAGACTAGTCCTATTTAACGTACATAAAAATTGTTTACTTTCTTCCTGCAGGTTCGAGAATTTCTTATAATAAAAACATAAAAACTTGTTGCTTATTTGTTCGACACAACAGTGATTCGTGCGCTTTTCTTTTACTGGGTTTTGTGTACCCAACGACGCCATCGATCGAAATCATATGTATGCACATTAGTGTGGGCCGAAAATCCGATTGTTTAGAATTTTGATTCGTGATACCAAAAAATATGGTTCATCATGCTCTAAAGGCAATCTGTGTGAAAGATGGAAATTTTTGGTCAATATCTTTGGCTCGCCCAAGTCCAACAAAGTTCAAGTGCTAAAAAAAAATCTAAAAACGCGGATTTTCGACCCACGCTAATGCACATACGTATACATATATATATTTATGCAAATTCATGTAGCTACATTGAAAGGTAGTCACATAAGGTAGTCGAAAGGCGGACAACCTGGTCAGCAACCAATCAGCCAATCAATAAATCTAGCTATCAATCAAAGTGATTAAGTGTTGTCCATTTTAATTAACAACAACGACAAAAAAATATATTCTACAAGGCAGAAAAGGCAACAATTGATGGGAAAACAAATGCGAAGAACAATTAATTAATTACAAGAACAAAAGCAAACAACAACGTTTTGCCTGAAAAGAAATTGTAAAAAATTACTTCTTTCAGATACATTTGTATTATAAGGATTTCATACACGTAGGATGTATGTAAGTATGTATTTAGGTTGAATAATGTGGGCATTAGCTAATTTGTTGAAGAAACAACATAGAAAACCCAAAATTAGTTATGTTAAGACAGTTTTGAGAAACCCGGCCTTTAATACAACTCAATGACACAAGAATGTCTGTTGACTCTAACATATCCAGAACAATCCGTTCCAAGCCAAGTACGTTCGGCTATTTTGTTGCTACTTATTTGGCGATACTCCGATACCTAAATAAGCGCAAAGCTATGTCTGCAAGCTTGGGTCTCTTTATATTATTTTACCAGACTAGGAATAAATAATTTCTGCCTGGCTGACTGAAAAAATTTGTTAATCTGTAATTATGGGGTGAAGACCAGCATGCTGCTAACTTCGAAGAGAGCACAAATTGCAGTCTCGTTAATACTTTTTGAATTTAAAATCAAAACTAACATTCATTTTTTAGACCACACTTAAAAGTTTTCCTGGACATTGGTTAATTTTTAAGCCATATCCATAAAAAAAAGTATTCGAAATAAAAAAGTCTCCTGAGCGTTTAGTTATTTTATCATTCTTTCATTTGACGACGTTTAATTGTGAAATTTGTTATCGGAAAAAATTAATGCCAGATATAGTCAGATATATTGCAAAATCTTCGGATCACTTAAGACCTCATTTCCGCGATTCCTGTTTACTTAGGAAGATCTTATGCCGCATTCGTCACGTACGTTGGCATGATATAGGCAATATGGAAATCATGAGCACCGGTGGAGTAGCTACTGAGAACACTGGCGCCTCTCTCGTAGCAGGGTTAATACGGTAGTTTGTCCCTCCTCGGCTACGAGGCGAAACCGAAAAGTTACACGAGTAGGAAAGCAAGGCATCAGAATGTAACCGGTAGCTTTACGATGCACAGTGTTTCGATTACATAGAGGCAGGTGAAAAAATGGCATGGTGACAGTTGATTAAGAAAAAAAAAACAGGCTGGGCTTTGAGAAGGGAAAGTAAAAGTCATAAATACAAAATTTCACATCATCCTCCCCACAAACGGTACATTAAAAAAAAATAAAATACTGGAATCGGTGCGATATCGATAATCAGTTCAGTTGCTTTTGACGCTGAACCCATTATAGCAAGTGTTTCCTTTTCAACTATAATCGACTCTTTAAGTATCGTGGAATATTCAAGTGAGAGTATTTAGCTTTTATTTGTTATCTTCCTATCTTTGCATCAATAAATTTAATTTGAAATGTAGGTGCTGAAGATTACACTGGTTTACAGCAAAAAAATTTCAATGGGTGCCACTATCCAATTCTTGTAAAAATTGCTCGCTGATTCCGAAAATCTACTTAGTTTTTTATTCTATAGATAAATTTTCAAGATATCTGTAATTTACCGTTATTTTGCTTAAAGCAAAAAAGGTTACCAATCTTAATATGAAACACGTCAAATGAAAGCTAAAAAAAGTTCTACATGGACCGAATTTACATCACTTTTCGATAGGTCTGATCAGGGACCGTAACAGTTACAACATTTATTAAAAAAATCACTCTTTAACAATTATTTTTTGACTTTTATTTAATTACTCTTTAAATAACCGTTATTTCTGACTTTTATTTTATAAATCGAAAATAACAATTATTTTTGATTTTTATTTAAATAATCTGCAAATAACAGTTATTTTTGATTTTTAAATTATATGTCTTAAATAACAGTTATCGAAGACTTTTATTTATAAAAGTCATAAATAAAAATCAGTCACTGATCTTTATTTTTTCAATCATACTTATAAAAGTCATTTGAATAAGTCGTAGTAAACTTTTGTTTTCCAACACCTTTTTAACTGCGAAAAATGTTAATGACTTTTATACGATTGATTTAAAAAATAAAATTCGGTCACTGATTTATATTAATGACTTTTAAAAGTAAAGGTCACTGACTGAGTTTTATTGTTGACTTTTATAAATAAAACTTTTCAATAACTGTTATCTAAGCCATATAATATAGAAATCCAAAATAATTGTTATTTTGGATTTATAATATAAAAATCAAAAGTTGCAAATAAAAATTTATTTTCAAATTTGAGTCTCGGTGCAAAACGAAATCGATTGGTATGTTTCACTTAGTTGTAGAACATTTCCTTCATAGTGAATTTTTCCATGACAGTTTTCATCAATAACTGTTATGTTCGGTCCCTGGGTCTGATAGTTTCGGTCAAGTTTATTAATCACTACAGATTTTTTTTTTTTGGTGAAATATGAAAAAAACACTTCTTTTCAATTTTTCGATATCACTTATTTCCTTTCCGTGTATTTAAAGTAATCGATGAAAACAACAGCAGCAAAAAAAACTACATTAAAATCGTTTTCGCAATTAACTCACAAACTAATAAAATTTCTAATTTCCAGCGCAATATAATTGTTAGCGAAATTGCTTTTTGACTGTAAAAGTTAGTACTCAATCGTTTTATTTGTCATTACATTGACGTCAACTGCATTGCGGCCAGTGAACTGAAAAGGTAAAATATCTGAAATGACTGTCATTAAAGTAGCAGTTATCGTACATGTGTGGTGTGCTATTCACCTATGGACTTTTAGTCTTTTTTATATGCACATATGTAAGTATGCGTTTAAATACATACCCAGCAGAAAAAAAGCTATCAATTGATTCAAGTAACCAACTTACAGTTAGTTTTTTCGTGTGATTTTAATAAACAACTAACTTTTAATTAGCTATGACATAACTAACTTTAAGTTAGCTGTAAAGTCGTGCAAGGAGTCATGCAGACATTATCGGGAGTTTGGTTTCTTTACAAGGTTCTATTTAAATATCCTCATACAAAAATTACTTCAAATACACTATTTTTCTGCACTTCGCAGATTCTTTTTTGAATTCAGAACAAATAAAATAAAGATCGAAATTTTATATTATCATTTTGAGGTTACATCTGATCGAATTCAAATATGAGACCACCTACAAAAGAATATGTAAACAAATTAGCAAATATGTAATGTTAAATAAAATAAGTAAATAAATATAAATATAAAAAATTAAACAATTTTTTTAAGATAGGTTATGTACAAAATTATTACAGTTCTCACTATTTTGCGGCCATCGCCCTTCAAAAGTACTAGTTGCGGCCTAAGTAAATAGGTAATAAAAAGTTGGAACTAGTGGACTGCTGGGTAGTTATAAGTTAGCTAAAAACTAGCCCTCCTTTCCTGCAGGGTACATACAAGAATACATACATGCGTATGTTTAGCGTTGAAATTACAACGAAGCCGTTAGGTAAAATTTTTAATGTAACTGTTTGACGAGACTTGGTTATGTAGAATTACAGGACCACATGGTTAGTGGCAGTTTGTTCACGCTTACTATGTTTCATATTTTTATTTTTTATTTTTTAGCAAAAGTGGAGTACAAACTGTATTTTAACCAAGTATTTTATAACACGCAAACGAAAAGGGTTGGAGATAGACTTTTGAGTTTAGATCAATCTGAATGAATTTCGTATCGTGTGTCATTGGAAATGAAAATTTATCTCCATGTTTTATGAATTTATTTGAGGGAAATGTAGTGGAGAGTTAAGAGGTGTGTACTATTTATAACTCGTGCTGAATTTTCGGTGACAGCAACACACAAAAATATTCTAAAGTATACCAAGGCCAAGACACTGCTTGTTAAGAAGGCGGTTTCGGCCAAGCCAGCGAGAACACAGCAAGCCTATACAGAGAGTAAGTTCATGCAAACAGTATAAGTTGAAAGATTGTTATCCTTTATGAAATATGTATATATTCATGAATATCGAGCACAACTGCAAACAACATTACGCTCCCTTCCGTTAAGACAGCGCTGGTGGATCTTGGCAACGATAAGAATAAAATCTGAGATGCATGGATGTTCAGGCTGATCGTGGAAAGTATCGAGGAGCAGATTTGTCAACGAGGTTATCCCACAATGTGGAGTCAAATTTCCTTTCTTTTCGCCCACTGCAGCCGGTGGTGGGAATTCCATTTTACTTACATTCAACGATCGTTAACTCGGCCGAAAAAACTGCCTGTACAGCAAAAATGCCAGCGATGCCAGCGAGATTAAAAAAGCGAAGTCTAAGGGCCAGTTTCTCAATGCCTGGTTAACACTAACCAGAGGTTAAACATCGTTTTCGACGTGATGGACTCCATAGCACACATATAGCAAGGATTCGAAAATGGTTAACGATTCTTTACATTAGTAGCGGGATGCAAATTTATGTAATTCTACCTACATTTTATACCGTAAAAGCTGAGCTAAGCCGAGCAGGACGTTTGTCATCGAAAAAGGATCTTAATCAGACAAGCGTTCAATTTGGGCTGAACCTTCAGCTGTGCAGTAAATATTCAACAAATTTCTGTCTATAACAAGAACAGTAAGAGCTGAACGGGAAAGTTTCTCGCAGTTGGAACTTTTTCAAATATGATACGCATACTTATGGCCTTATTCATAAAAAATTAAGTAGCCTTATAAAAGGTTTATTAATTGAAACATGTATGAAAACGTAAATTTTTAAAGCTCTTTAAACCTACTTTATTATTTATGAATAAGGCCATTAATGTTTATTTACTTGCCCTGAGAATAATTCATTTCGCACTCGAAAATTTGTATGGCTGCATATGTATATAAAAAAATGCTGTGCTTGACCATAGAAATATTAAAGAAGGTGGTAATCAATCAGATTGGCGTATTATTATTGCAAAAAAATCCAAATTTTTTCGTAAATTTTTTTTTAGATTGTATATGTTTAAGCTCGTGACATGACTGCAATATTTTCATAAAAAATTCTCTTTGATTTAGATTAGTTGGTTATTTTTGTATGAATCTGCCTAGTTTCTTGTTTCGGATTCGCTAGTTCGTTTTTTACTATTTTCGGCTGCTGTGATCCCACTGTGCAACGCTTTCCAATGGCCTCTTACAATAACAATATAAAGCTGTAAATGCAATAAGTAGATATAGTAGACAAGGGGCAAGAATCGTATTCGTTGGCTTCAAGGTGGCAGTACTTAAAACACCATATTGTGAGATTCCTAATGGGAAGCTACGAGCTCACATATTTGAGTACACATGTATGTATCTGTGTGTGTTTTCCTTAGAATCTTTATGCCAAGCCATGCCAAGCATTCAGGTTGTATACACACATACCAATGTACCTACTAGTACATGCGAATGTTTATTTTAATTTAGGTGTGTTTTTTGTCACATGTTTGTTTAGTGTTCAAATTTGTGTGCATACATACATACATATGTAGCTAACTATGTATGTGCATGTGTTTATACTAGGTAAATTTCGCTGCAAGGCTTTAACTAATATAATTGAAAATTGTTTTGTTTTAATTAACTCTTTGCTTTTATTGCGGCTGCAGTGTAGCAATAAACACACACATACATAAATATGCATTTGCTGTTGCAATTTCTACAATGAAAATAAAAACACACACACGCATGCATATATGTATGTATTTTGTTTGTGATGACCCCATATGCACTTTCATCTATGTATGTATGTATGTATATCAAAAGTAACACTGAGCGTACACCTCTTCCAGCAGCTGCTACCAAAGTCTGCAACCGTTTGCTGCAATTTCCGTTTGTTTAATTGCACTTCAGTGCACTGCTCCTTGTTACTCTTCATCTATGTACAATGAGCATACACATATACACATACATATGCATATATACATACACACATACACGAATGCACGCATACACAACAAAGAGGAAATGAAAAGTGTAACTAAAGCATAAAGTAAGAAATTGAAAAAAGGAAAAAACATCAAAAGCTGGAAAATCAACTGAAGTGGAGCCAAAGGTAGAAAAAATAAAATCATAAAAATAAAAATCTACAATAGAAGCTGTCAAATTAAAGACAGCACAGCAATCAACTTGCAACACAAATGAAGAAATTAAAGAGTACACACAAAAATATGTACGGCATGCGGCAAATGAAAGCAAAAATCTTGTAGATACCTTGCACTGCAAAAAATTGTGTAGCCATTTAGCTTCTAAATAAAGTAGACTTAAACTAGTTTCGATGGAAAAGAATTGACATTGGAAGGTGACAAACTTCAAATGCTCTTTGAGTTGAATAACGCCGAATATTAAATATTCCCTTTCAAGATATAATTTTTTAAAATGTAACCCTTTTTTTAACACTAATTACCCTGTAAGGAAAATTTTAAGTTTTGAGATGTCACATAAAAACGCCGAGACACGTTAACTCAATTTTGGGTCGTATATACCGTTTTTTTAGATGAGGTTATTTTCGCAAGATATTTTAAATTTTAAATTTGCATTGTGCATGAAAAATTTAGAAATACATAATTTTTTTTGAATTCTTTTTATTTTTGTGAAAGCCTGTTGTTTTACAAAAATATCAATTTATCATCGCAGAAAATTGTTTGATAAATAAAGTTATAAATGGTCAAATGAAAATGCCAAATAATTTACTTTTTATAAAATATGACTAGGAAAGAATGTTACTCATACGCCACGTATGAACTTTTAACGAAATCATAAATTTGGGTGGAAACACTTTGTAAAAAAATTTACTTACTTATTTTCATTTGACCATTTGCAATATGATTTATCAATCATTGTAAAAGAGAAGGCTTTAACACAAATCAAAAGAATTTACAAAAAAAAATTATTTCAAAATTTTTTCCCACTTAAAGTTTGTATTTATTTCATTCACAATGCTTCGAAACCAGGTAAGGATTAGGTTAGTATAAATTTCCGAAAATCAAATTAATTTTTTATGTAAAAATGGCAATTTTTGGCATACATTAGTATAAAACTGGATTTAGGTTATATTTCGGCGGGATTTTATTAACCCAGTTACTGGCAACACTGGCAACGACCTTGATCCTGGTGCCTTGAACAATGTTCACTAAACGACGGATGTATTGGATTCTTCTCTTTGCATGGCCTTTCTTCTTCTTCTTTGTAACGAACCTCTATTTGGCATTCCATTCTCCACTGGTTATTATAAGTGCTATTATAAAGGCCGCTACAAAGAAAATCTATTTCTTCTGATTCATACAAAGTTCTCTGAAACCGGAGGAAGCTGAGCTGAAGCTCGTTTATAAGAAAGGAAAAATGGCCGTGTCTCGAAGAAACTAACCTGATGCTCTTTAAAATTGTCCAGTCTCAGTAAACCTAAATTTAAAAGAACAAAAGTGGGTCTCTCACATACAGCTTGAATTATGTATAACGGAGTGGTTTTGGATCATAAACTTAAGTTAAAAGAGTAGTCAATGAAGCCCTCAGTGAACGTTTTGCATCCCACAAAATTTTAGGCAACAGTTGGTGCTGAATCCCATGATTGCACCCACCTTGACCGTACACCGCTAAAATTCATCCAAGACTTTATATGGAGCGCTGATTATTAAGTCTTAAGTTTAAAAACTTTGTGAAATTGAGAGAAAACAGCTGCTTTTGGCGCAACCAGTATAATGACATCCCCTCTCCAAATACGGAATTTTGTCGAAAAAGGTCAAAAATTACAAAAACTACTATCTGGCATCCTAGATCGGACATCTGGAATTAAAACTCTGACATCGGAATTAATTTGCATATTTTATTTTTTCGACCATTTTTGACGCTACATCTCTCTTTAGACAGTTAATCAGAGAGGGCATCAAAAACTACCCTTCATGACACATTTGTATATGTGTTCAAAACATTTTGTCTACCACAAAAAATGGCCGGGAGGTGGCTACTTTAAAAAAGAATTCCCAATATATATTTATGTATGTATGTGCTATTTTCAACGGTGGATATGTAATATGAACGCGTGTATATTTCGACAAAGTTGCCATAGTGTGTGTGTGTGCGCGCGTACGGTGACAAGTGTGCCACTCATTGACAGTTGAAATGAATGGCTTGTTGACCGGTTGACTGGCTGTTTTGTAGTTCATCTGTGTTTGTTGCGCCAACAATGGCGGAACGATGCAACCAATGATGAAGATGATAATGGCGTTGATGCGGCTGATATTTATGACGCGATTGCCACTGTACACAAAGAAGAGCAGCAAATGCTTGCGCTCATATGAGATTTATGAGAAAGGGTTGCATGATACTTGTATATAAATATATAGCTATGTGTATATATATTTTGAAATGTACAACATTTTGTCTGATTTAACTAAAACCTTTAATTCCTAGAAAAAAAAATTTCATAATTTGGAAGGTGAAGAAATAAAGAACTATGCAGACTGAGATATTTATAATTTAACTAAGAACACTAACAAGGGTAGCGTGTTTGGGGAGCAGTGAGAATAATAACAACTTGACCCTCAGATGTCCTATAAGTCATATTATGTACATCTCTTTCCTATTTGTCCACATCGTTTCTATATCATAAAACCCCTTAAATTGGTCTCAGGAGGGAAAGAGTGTAAAAATACATGAGCCTCTTTCATTTTTACTCACTATTTTCATATGAAATTCTGACTACTCAGATGCTGAAATCGTATTCCACATATCTCTGACTGGAATTTAATATTCTAGACCCCATGGAAGTAAGACGATTTTTACATCTCCAAACTTTTCCATACAATTCAAAAAGCTCTTACAAATACAAAATCTCACTGAACACTTGTCATCTCCATCGAAACATCTTCGATGTGTAACCGCCGATAAGTTGAAGAAGAGGATTAAGCAGAACCCTTCCCCGAATGCGATTCCAAAAGAGCAACCAGACTGTTTACAATTCCTAAATCTAACGTGGCAAGACTTTTCATAGGTTTTACTGGAGTTTGGTCTACAGGCTTTCACACAACATATTTAGGTACATAAGTGTCGCCTACAAAGACTTTTGTGGAATTTTTAGATATCGATAGCCCAATCCACTTCATTTCAACGATGGTCGATAGCCATCAATTTTTTATGTTAAGCTATTCAGTTATGGTGTTAAGCCACAGTAAATAGGTAAGCCTTCGTTGTCGTGCTTGGCTAAGTTAATACAACTTTACAATAATTCACGAAATTGAATTAAATATAAGATAAATGGATGCCTTCCAACCAGGTGAGATGTAATACCCCAGACCATCCATCCATCTTTCATGAGCAATTGAAAACCCGTTCTTGGGCTACTGTAATAAGGAAATTCTCTCACACTTCATTTGGATAATTATCGTCATCGACTTCATAGAGAAGCTGGAACGGAGAGGCTGTCAGATTATCGCCTATACGGATGACGTGGCACTGATGGTCAGAAGAAAATATCTGGATACTCTGTATTAGTATGCTATGAGTGTAGTGGCGACTAATCCTGAGAAAATGACCCCATCACTTTACCAAACTGACCGGGCCAAGTACATATTTGTATATTATCTTATATGGGAAGCCAAATATTGAAAAGCAGGTAAAAAAAGGCATCTAGTTAGTATTTATCTAAACTGCTTAAAAAGCGCCATAAGGACTTCTCCAAAAGAAACCTACCGCCTATTTGAAACCATAAGGAAGACAATTAAGTTATACAGGGTTATTGTCTGGTGGAATTCGCAAGACATTTCTGCATTAGTAGGAACATTAAAGCGAGTGCAAAGAGCCACTTTTTCTGGAACAGATATTACCGGAAAGGTTGTGGCAGTCCGGTTCGCTATCTGGCTATGAAGCACTATTTAATTATCTCTTCAGTTCGGTATTCGAATTATCGGTCAACTATATATATTTAGTTCATACCTGAAGAAATGGGCCGGCGCATACCAAGGCTAACTCCGATTGGATGATCCTCTACACGCATCCCTCTAAGGGGTTATCTTAAATATATTTAAGATGTATCGAAATTATGTAGCACAGTAGGAGAAAGTTCAGTTCAGTGAAGAAAAACTGAATCCTGAGAAGAAAATGCACTAACAAAAAATTTCCAAAAATCTACGGTAAGTCTAAGTTACTACAGATTTGCAGTTTGTTATACTAAAATTTAATGGGCCAAAAAAAATTATAAAAATCTGATAAAAAATTTAAATTTTGAGCAACATTTATTAAAATTCGTCGAACTTGAGTCGATGCTTTGAAAATGAATAAAAAATTTGTGCACACAGAAATCTGGTCACCGTACGTATACAGCCCGGTAATTGTCTGTTGTAAGAAAATAGATACGCTAAAGTAAATGCAGGAGCCCACTGTAAGCAGGCGCTCGTTACAGCTAAAGCATCATTGAAGAGAATATCAAGCAATCGCTGTAAACAACTCAGAGGCGCTTGCGCTTTTCGCCAGCAATTTCGACACTATCCGCCGGTCTGTCATGAATTGATTGGATCCTTACACTGATGTTGTTACTTTATTCATTTTTTTTTTGTTTTTGTTTTTTTTTTTTTTGCTTGTATACAATGTAAACTCAATGGCCCAATTACGTACGGTGCGCTCTGTACCCACAGTTAGCTCTCGTAATACTGGTGAATTCGTGAAAAGTGGCTGCAATCTTTGCTGATTCGAAAATTGCGCGCCGTGTCATCCGCTGAATGCATTACCAAACAAGCGAAGTGTGTGCATGTGTATGCATGTATGTACATGTGTATGCATGCATGTACGTGTATACTTTCAAATGCGAGCGATGATGACCTGTATCCCTGCCGCCATTTGCCAACGCGTTGCTGCAGTCCTTAAATTGCATACTGTGACAATGTTGGTCCATTGCAACGATGATGGGCAAAAACCAACATTCGACTCATCCATAAAAGGGGCACGCAAACCAAAGGAAAGCGAAGCGCTGAACATCAAAGTGGTAGCAGCACAAAGTTGGCTGGCTCGTACAAACGCCCAACGCCCAGCGCCCAGCTCAATTGCAAGGACAAGCGAGCGCAGAGATATGGCTATACCAGTAAATAGAAGGGTATATCCGAGTGCGCGCGTGTTTGTGTATTTGCTGCTGCTGCTGTTACTACTGTTGTTGGCGTACAAAACTTGTAAGTTGGTTGATTGTGTTGTTGTAACTGTTGTACGCCTCTATGAACGAGCTTTAATTAAACGAATCTCGCTGAAAATTTCGAAATTGTAAGCCAATACTCCGCCGCTGTCGCTGAAGTTTGCGTCTTTGTTGTTTTGAACATTTTTTAACCCTCCGATGAGTGACAGTGCCGATGACGTTAGATTCGTGAGAAGGTTCTTAGGGACCTACAAAGAGTTGCTCGATGTTTCGACTGTACATGTGCAACTTCTTTGGTATTTATGTTGTCTTTTGATTAAATTAACGTCCTGCATATATATTAGGAACTAGCTTATACCCGCGGGTTTCACCCCGCGCTTTTATACAAATATGAAAAATAATTTAATGATGTGAGATTTTATTTCTGTGCCCATTACGTTATAGCTCGTTATTTTTCAATCCCTCTAAGATTACCTTAAAATGTTTCCAGGTATACGACGCGTGAATGTGTAACCTTCTTGGAGGTGCCACGGCGAGTTCTAATATTTCCAACTCAAATTTAGTAACCTGGCCTTGATAAAATACCACTTCTCATTACTGTAGCAAATGCCTCAAGAGAGCTTTAGATTATAAGGCCGAAAACGGCTCTCCCTTTTCCATTTAATGAAATTTATTCTGTCATTACGGCAGTTATAAATAAATCTCCATAACAAATTTAAAATACTTCGAGAGATTTTCTATCCTTCTAGAGATATGTATTAAGAAGTTTTTGGTATTTATGGGAGGCGACATGCCTCCTTTTTTAATAACTCACATTTTTTTCATGAGAAATTGATACATTTTGTATACACAACTCCATACCAAGTTCCAGTATTCTTCCACAAACACTTCCAGGGATATGTGGCAAGAAAAAGTAAATTTGTACTGGAAGTACCACGCGCTTTTTTCTTATAACCCTAATCTTCTTCCATGAATTTAGAATTGATTTTACATACCCCAGTACCAAGTCCCAGTACTCTACCATGAACACCTCTAGAGATAAGCAGTATAAAACAGTAAATTTGTACGGCAGGAACCATGTCTCCTTTTCGAATAACGCAAATTCTTCTCCAAGAGTATGGAATTAATTTTGTGTACACATCTCGGTGCCAAGTTCCAGTCCTCTGCAATAAACACCTCCAGAGATATGCAGCATAGAAAAATCAATTTGCATGGGAGTTGCCACACCACCTTTTCCAATAACTCTCATTTTTCTCCATGAGTATGGTATTAGTTTCACATCCATACCAAGCTTGAGTGCTTTACCCCAAACATTTGAAGAGATATGCAATATGAAACTTTCAGTCAGTATGGGAGGTACTACGCCTCTTTTCCAAAAACGTCCATTTTTCTCCGTGAATATGAACATGATTTCACACAGTGTTGGCAAACTGTTAATCTGATTAACGATTAAAAGTTAACGATTAAAATGTTAATCGCGTTTGACGATTGAAATTAATAAGTCGTAATCAACTGTACGATTAATGATAACATTTTTTTAATCGTTAATCGGTGGCTGCGATTACGTTAAAATAATTTAAAACATTAATCGTTAATCCAATTAAAAATAAAATCTGATTAATTTGTCTAGTTTATCCGAGTCTGAAACCAAACACCAGTTATAGTAATTATTTTGTGTTTTACGCTTATAAAAAGCACATAATATAAAAAAAATATAATTATTGTTATTAGTAATACATAAACTGGGAACTTTTACAAACCTAGATTGTAAAACGTTTGTTGGTATATATCTTAATGAAAATGCACACCAAATTGCTTAGATTGATGAGGAAACCCGACTTTGCCATATCGGATTAACTTGCTTTGTGTGCACAGGGGAATTCCAGCATAACTTAATTAATCACCAAACCTACTTGATCAAATTAAGAGTTAATGATTAAAAATTAATGTTTTAACAGCGGTTACGATTAACTGTTTAGTCGGATTAAAATTAATAATGATTAACTGTAATCAGATTGAATTTAATCAAATTAACTAACTAATTAAAACATCAATCGATTAATGCCAACATTGATTTCACATACATTCACTATACAAAGTTTCAGTTCTCTCCCACAAATACTTCCAGAGATATGTATGTAATATGAAAATTCCAATTTGTATGGGAGGGGCCTTGAGTTATCGGACTTACTTTCAGTCTAAGACCATCCTTCCGAAATCCGTAGTAAGTGTACTAAATTTCGTTCTGATCGGAAACCCGGTTAAGGAAGTAGCCTATTTTTCAGTCCAGGTCATAAACCATCTTTGAGCAAAATTTCATTTTCAAACAGGTGGCAATTCTTAAAAAAGTAGCCTATTTTCCAGTCTATGTCATAAGCTATCTGTGTGCAAACTTTCATGCAAATCAGTTCAGTCATTTACGCGTATTAATTTAATTAAACTTTCCTAATACGTGATAACTCTTAAAATAGTAGCCTATTTTCCAACATAGGTCATAAGCTATCTCTGTGCGAAATGCCATGCAAATCTGTTCAGTCGTTTCCGCGTATTAATTTAATTAAAACTTTTTTAACAGGTGGCAACTCTTTCAAAGAATTGGCCTATTTTCCACTGTAGGTCATAAGCTATGTGCTTGCAAAATTTCATGCAAATCCGTTCAGACTTTTCCGCGTATTAATTTAATTAAACTTTTTTAGCAGGTGGTAACTCTTAAAAAAGGTAGCCTATTTTTCAAGCTAGCTCATAAGCTCTCCGTGTGAAAACTTCCATGCAAATCAGTCCACTAATTTCCGCGTATTATTTAAATTAAACATTTCTAACAGGTGGCAACTCTTAAAAAAGTAGCCTACTTTCTAACCTAGGTCATAAGCTATCTGTGTACAAAATTTCATGCAAATCCGTTCAGTCGTTTCCGCGTATTAATTTAATTAAACTTTTTTAACAGGTGGCAACTCTTCCAAAAAATTAGCCTATTTTGCACTGTAGGTCATAAGCTATCTGCTTGCAAAATTTCATGCAAATCGATTCAGTCGTTTCCGCGTATTAATTTAATGAAACTTTTTTAACAGGTGGCAACTCTTAAGAAAAGTAGCCTATTTTCCAACCTAGGTCATAAGCTACCTGTGTGCAAATTTTCATGCAAATCCATTCAGTCGTTCCCGCATATTAAATAAATTAAACTTTTTTAACAGGTGGCAACTCTTTAAAAAAAATAGCCTATTAACCAATCTGCCCCATAAGCTATCTGCGTACCAAATTTCATGCAAATCCGTTCAGTCGTTTCCGCGTGATGATTTCCCAAACATCCAAACATACAAACTTTCACATTTATAATATTAGTAAGATGAAATAATTTGAAGAACAAGTGAAAAAAAAATCAAAACATGAAGACAAGTAACTTGTTATTTCTTCTAAAATTGTACAAGGTCCCTAGGGAC
>NW_023458555.1:28552599-28556902 GCF_013731165.1 Rhagoletis pomonella | reverse complement strand
CAAGTAACTTGTTATTTCTTCTAAAATTGTACAAGGTCCCTAGGGACCTTGTCACTAATCCCCGTACTATATATGTTGAAATCTCAATAACACTCGAACGTGATCCCGTATCCCTTCGAAACTTATTTTAAACGATTCAGCTTAATTTATTCTTGGAATACATGTATAAATTCTTTTCAAAAATGCATTGAACAAAAAGATATAGGCACATGAAATACGAAAAGGTCCCTAGGGACCTTCTCACAAATCGAAGGGTTAAAGGCTCTCTGAAAAGAGAAGTTAAGTTCGTTCGATTGCTGGTTATATTTATTTCTTTTTTGTAAGTTAAATGGTAATAAAATTCATGTACGCATAAAACAACGGACGCGTAATTTTACGCTGGCACTTTTTTTAATATATAAAATTTTCAGACCTAGTATACCGTTCCCATCAAGGATACCAAATTGGGATTTGTGTTGGAGCAGAAAGTATGGCACAAATTTATAAGCTTCACCTTAGTTGATGAACTTAACGCCACAGTCCGTAACCGGAGGTGTATTTCAAAGTCTTCCCAATTTGCGTCCACGTCCCGATTGAATAAAGTGACGACATATTCTAAGGCGCTCTCTATGAACCTTTTTGCTGCATTTACTTATGAGAGAGAGCTACGCTCGACACAATAAAAAAAATCGGCTGTACGACCTCAACGCCAAAGTGTGCTAGGAGGGTATATTTGGTCAAAGTTTTGGAAAATTCATGTCATGGGTATTAAGAAACTTCTTAGCCACCGTCCAAGCGGAAGTCTATGCCATTAGGCTGAGCGCCGATATAGAATTATCGAAATTAGAGAGTCCTTATATTAAGTGATTGTCAGACGGCACTTATGGCTTTCTCGTCTTTCTTGGTCAGTGGTCCGGGTGTTCAAATGGAAGCTTAATTCCCTGGATGAGAACAATGCTAGTCAACTGATATGGGGACCAGGATACATGAGAGTCTAAGAAAATGCTGATGCTGGGATGCTGATTAGTTAGCCAGAATGGATGCTGCCTGAGCCATTCCTTGCCGTTTGGCTAAACTACAAGGGTTTTACTACCTACCACCTAAAAGATACAGATTACTCATAAACCTCTTCAAGGTCAGGCTAATAATTATGGTTTTTTTGATGGGCACTGCAGGCTAACAGGCCACTTGCGTAAGAAAGAAATCTGGTCTAGCGATCTATGTCACTTTTGTGATTCCGACTAAATACCTCAGGGAGATGGGAGACCAGTGTGTTTGCATGTAGTTAAAAAAACCTTGCCCGTGGAAACCATGAGTTACCACTTCTGCATAGTTGTAAGCCACGCAAAGTCTATAAAAAAAACTCCGGCGGCATAGTCCAAAAGATGCAGCAGACTAGGCCGAGTGTAGTTTTATTTAACGTCAGTTGAGAAGCGCACGCGCAAAAATTTCATAAATGTATAAAGGAAATGTTTGCACATGCAGCAGAACATAGCACGCATTTAGGCGCTTGGTGTTAGTAATCGCCTAAACACCGACAAAGTGAGATCTCCTGGAGAAGTTCATAGAGTCTGATAAGCTGAGTGCACAATAGACCTACTGGTGGCAGTACATGCTCTAATTAGACCTATCTATCTATCTAAGGGGCCACTGAGAAATGCTAAGAAGTTTGGCTACGAGCTGCATTTAAAATGGTAGCTTCTTCATCTTTGGTATACCCCATTAAAATTATCCGCCTAAGATTTCTGTAGAAAATTGTAACCCTCTATCTGTCATTGTTAGTAGTCTTAAATTAATTGCCTTTAAAATAAAGGGGTAAACTTTTCTTAAAAAAAAAATCGGAAGCAAAATTTGATTGTACAAGTCTGAGAAAATAAATTGTTATTGAAGTCGTTTTATAGATAATTTTGACGAAAAATTGGTACCACTTTCGGCCAAAATGTTAAAAATATATCCCATCATAAAAAACTCAAACACTCTGGACTCATACTGTCTTCAGCGAAAAAGGTCCAAGAAGACATATTTGTTCAGAAAGTATAGCGTTTTCTCATGTTGTCTAATCAGTGGTAGGGCAGTGTATAGTACTGTAGGGCAGACTGGTCTTATTTTAATTTTTTAACTAATCAATTTTTATCGGAAGCGTATTTGTAAATGCTGGTTAATTACAAAGAATTTATGACTCAATCTATTCGGACATTAACTAATGATTAGATAAGATTACAGCATACTACAAATGTAGCTATGCATCAGCATTGTGTCAATACCAGTTATCTCAAGTTGTCTTAAGAAATTTTATGAATAAATAATTTTGGACAATAGCAATAATGTGTGCAGATGATAAAGTATCAAGACAAACGAAACATAAAAATATAGTATGCTCATAAATATATCGCACGTTTAATACGATATGTATGTATATATAAATGGCAGGAATATTGAATTTTTCTCTATAAAATAAAAAAGCGTTCCTTATTCACCTATCGGCATTAATATTCACGCATAAGGACGCTGAGAGTGTATGCCACCTTTTATTTGATCATATGTATTGATATGCGTATGTAGTACATATGTTAGGGTGATTCAGAAAAAAAAAGTTTTATTTTGATTTTCCTCGGAACCATGCTCCAAACTTTCGTTTAGACGCCAAAATTAGTCTCAGAAAATATGAATGCCCGCATCGCGCTTTTCGATTTCCCATAAGAATAACACAGGGAAACTTGTTTTTTTTTACTTCTAATTTTTAAATTTAACGAACTACACGTTATTGACGGCTCTACAAAAAAGGTCTAAGGTCATTTTTCGAGAAGTCAGCGAGGCTAAAGTCGAATTCACCAATATTTCAAATCTGACCTCGAATAACTTTTGACCGAGTTGACTTATCGAAAAATTACTTCGGATTTTTTTGTAGAGCATTTTTTACCAAAGTGCTACAAGAACTTTGCAGTGCAACGTATCGTTCGTTAAATATAAAAATCAGAAGTAAAAAAAAAAGCATATGTTTTTCTTCTGGGAAATCGAAAAGTGTGATGCGTACATTCCTAATATTAATATTAAGTGCTCATATTTTCTGAGACTTACTTTGGCGGCTAAACGAAACTTTTGAGCATGATTCCGAGGAAAAAAAATCTGAATCACCCTAATGTATATGTAGATACATATATGTATGTATGTATATGTGCGCTACTGTTTAATAGCGACGACGTCACTAACAATCACCATAATGTTGATGATAGCAATGTTGACAGTCGCGCCACCTCTAATAATACATTTCTCCATTTATCTAAATATGTATTTAGGTATATATATGAAGGTTATTACATATATTAGTTAATACTATGTATGTTTATAAATATGTAGCTACTTGCATATCAGTGTATCAGCAGCACAATCGCGCATTGTTTAAGAAACATAACGAGTTCACTCTCATTCACTTTTTTGTTGCTAATAATATTATTGCTTTTTTGCGAGTTCGCATTGGTCATAAAATTCGTTATGCCCTCGTACATTGTTTATAGACATGATAAAGTGTGTTAACGCTTGCAAATGCTCTTATACATAAATATCTGTTAACATAGATAAATATGCCAATGCAGGGGTATTGTATACAAACGCAAGCACCTGTCCTGCTGGTGTGCATATGTACAATGTCCATAATTATGTACATACATACATTTGTATGTACGTATAAGCTTTGTGGCATACATTAAGGCGTTATGGCGCATACGTAGTACTTATTTCGCGCAACTAATGATGAATGAGTGAGTTGTGAATTGTGGGACACAAGTGAGTAAATGAATGAAAAGGGAGAGTCTAGTACAGAAGTAATTTTGAACAATTCTCTATCATATGATGAGTCAATTTCTTACCTAAGTGGTTAACGAGTCTGAATTCAGATAGGGGTAACATGAAGACACACAGATAGAATAAGTTACGATGATGATGACGAAGTTATAAAGTGTGCACATGTAAAGAGAGACTTATTTACTATTCTACGAAAGTAGAAAAACGTTTTTCAATGCCAATGTTGATGTAAAACGAAATTGGCTTGAAATTTTTTGTTGTTGGTTGTTGGTTCTAACAGGGAAAAAATATGATATATATTAGAACGAAATTTTGTCATACAATGTCAAATTCCGCAGAAAGAAGGATGCCTCTGAGAATAATAAACTGCCGAAACTGGTTTGTCTCGAAAGCGGAGACAAGGCGTGACGGAAACTCGTTTAAAATACATAAGAGTTGGAAAACACCAGAATTTCCAATTTAAGCCCGCGAAAAAAGAAAAAAGAATGATTTAAAAAATAAAAGTCGGTGACTGATTTATATT
>NW_023458555.1:28527613-28552499 GCF_013731165.1 Rhagoletis pomonella | reverse complement strand
GAATGATTTAAAAAATAAAAGTCGGTGACTGATTTATATTGCTGACTTTTAAAAGTAAAAGTCACTCACTGATTTTTATGAATGACTTTTATAAATAAAAGTCTTCAACAGCTGTTATCTAAAACATATAATATAAAAATCAAAAATAATTATTTTTTTATTAATTTTGCATAAAAATTGCAAATAAAAATTTATTTTCAAATTTGAGCCTCAGTGAAAAAAAAATCGATTGGTATGTATCACTTAGTTGTAGAACATTTCCTTCATAGTGAATTTTTCCATGAGAGTCTTCATCAATAACTGTTATGTTCGGCCCCTGTTTCAAATTATTTCTGCAAAATATTTATATACGAGGCAAATCTCTTCAAAAATATTTCAAAAAAAAAGTAAAAACCCACGCTACTTTTGGTTTCATATCAATATTAACTATTAGTCGAAGATCCGACAAAGGTACGACCTTCTCGCAACTGTTTGATGGGATGAAATCTTTTTCTATGAAATTTAATATGTTAATAAATATTTTGCGAGTGAGTTGCTGAAAAAATTCTGGCCAGGATATTTTTAATTAGATATAAAAAAAAAAAATATTGCTATTTTTTTAATTCTGCACCCATTTGTTTAATGAACAAATTATATCCCGATCGAAAGCATTAAGCTTATAGAATGTGAAAACATTGAATTGTCTATTTTTTTCTTGGCCTAGCTATCGGGTTAGCAGGCGTGAACAGGTAGGTAATATTAGTAATTTTCACTCATCCGTTTAACATATTATATAGACTTTATGCTTTCGATCGATATATATGTAATTTTTTCATTAAACAAATGAGTGCAAAGTAAAAAAAAAAAAATAATAATAATAATATTTGAATATATAAATAAAAATGTCCTAGCCAGGATTTTTTCAACCAACTCACTCGAGAAATATTTCCTAACACACTAATTTCATGCAAAGTAGATTTCATCCATTAAACGGATGGCTGAAGGTTGTGCCTTTGTCGGATCTCTCTTTTAGATATAAAGTGCTTTTAATAATGGCAACTAAAGACGAAAGATTTTTCTAATGCAAATATTAATTCAAACTACTTTCTAAATATAGCTTTTCCATGCCATATAAAACATATATTTTAGTAACCTTGGTTGATAAATAGAGTTTGACTTTTAAACAGAGGGCAACGCACTTTGAAAATATTTCTTAATGAAGGCTTCCTTAAAATTCTTTCGTTTCACCCCCGTTTTCTAACATTTCACTTAAACTTTTGATTAAACAAATTTGATTTTTAAGCAGGTGGCAAGGCTCTTCAAAAATATTTTCGAAATAAACTGCGGTTTGTTCGAAAAACAGATTACAATATTTCATTAAACTTTAAGTTTAAATAAATTTGTTTTTAAACAGGTGGCAACTCTCGTAACAAACATAGTGGAAGCAAAACTTTCTCAAACTTCACTAATTTTTCACACATATTTTGGTACTTCATGTAACTTTAATAAAATTTTATTTTACTTATTAAAGATGTGGCAACACTCAAACAAATTATTTTCGACGTAAACTTTCTCAAGCTTCTTTCATCTGTTACCCATCATTTACGATATAACTTCCTTATAAAGCTTAATTTAACTTTCTAAGCAGGTGGCAAATCTCTTCAAAGACAAAGCTTTTTTAGTTTTGTTCCCTTGAGTTCCGAATTTTTAAATTTGTAATTTTAGTTTAATGCAATTCTATAAGTAGTTGAAAACACTCTTAAACCTATTATGTTAATCCAGTTTATAAGCTAACTGGGTACCACAAACACTGCCTACTCACAAACTCATTCGCCCAAAGAATTTGACTTTTACATAGATATAAGTGAGTCTAAATATATCTTAGCATACCTTATTGAGTGCGTAGAGGTTGGTTTGACTCCGAATTTGAGGCTCATTTGGAATATTTTTAAATTTAGTAAAATTTTCCACGCCTCGAGCATTAAAATTTACTGAGTAGCCTTACATAATGAATAGCTTAATTAGAAATACAAATATACATATGTATGTATGTAAAAACGAGGGTGGAAACTAAGTAACATTCCTCATGCAATTATTTTAATCAATAAACACGAATACGCGTCTTTGTAATAATTGAATTATAATCTAAGGCAACTAGGCAACCAAATTCCACCGAAAGCCAATGGATGGACTTCTGAGGCTGGCTGAGAATAACTAGGCGATTACAAAAGACTTTTAGGAGACCACAAATTTTAATTTTAATTTGGCTATAAATAAATAAGAGCAGATAGGTAGTATGCATGTACATTAGAGCGGAGTAATTTAATTTCGAAAAAAGTGTATGGCATATTCAAATTCTACATTCGATTCTAAAATAGTGAACAAACTATATACAAAAAATTACGTTTGAGCCTCCCAATTTTGAATAGAAAAATAGGTGTATTATCATTTTTTCGGAACGAAGTTAATTTTTAGTTTAAAAAGTTTTGTGTGTACTTCATAAAATATAATGCTTTTAATTTTGCGAAATTGGGTAAGTCAAACGTAAATTTTGGTACATAGTTTCTGCGCCATTTTTGCTTAGAAATAATTGCAGAACTTGAATTTGTTATACACTTTCTTCGAAAATTTTGCTTCAATCAAATTACTCCGCCCTAATGTACATACATAGCAAAAAGGCAAGAGAAAATACACACCAACCATAACAACAGCAAAATTTAAGCATCGCATAATTCATAAACACGCGCAGCGCCCAACCGCATCGAAAATGTTGCGAATAAAAAAAAACGAAAATGAAGGGAAGTTTGTAACGCAAATTCGTCCCACGAAACATTTACATTTAGTTGAAATTCCTTTGCGGCTGAAATTATGCTCTATACGTAGCATAACTTTAGCATATAATTAATATGCAACTAATCAACGAAACAAACCCGGACAGGCGCTGTCATTGGGTTTTCAATTAAAAATATGATACACCAAAATAATGGTTAGCGAAGACTTAGCGGAAGGCAGACACTACATAACTAGAAGGATAATGACAAGCACAGAAGCGCGGATGCGTGTTGAACTTGTAGGGCAACTCATCATCGGCGCGAAGATGACGAGTGTTGGTAGCTTGAAAATTAAATTAAAATTTAACGAACGAGCAACAGCGCAACTTGGGAAAGGAAAGTCGAACGATAGAAAAAGGATGTCAAAGGAAGTGAAAGAGCGCTGGCTAATCGCCGAATGCGAGTGTGCAAATTGGCGGCGGAGTAATGAGTAAATGATAATACTCAGGCATGGATGGTTGTACGGGTACAAGCATGCATATGTATGTATGTGAAGCTAAGCGACGGCAATGCAAATGCCAGAAAAATAGTTCATCAACTGCCTACGTGCTGAAATTCTATGAAAAGCCTTAAATAAATTAAGCGGGATGACGGTAATGGAATGCTGATGGCTGTGGGGGGGGGGTATCTCGCTGATGGTGGTTTTGTATGAAAAGTCTTTAAAATTGAATTTAGTATACGCTGATGAGCCGTAGATATATTTTCTGAATTTTACTGCGTACGCAGTGTACTCGTAAAACACTAAAGCAAAGATATCTATGCTACAAGAATGGTTTGTGTAACTAATTACAAAATAATTATTTAATGAAAAGATATCGTGCATATCTCATATCGGTGCTTTCCACTTGCTTCTAAAGATATGCTTTACTCTTTTTCACGTAATTACCTAATTATATAGTTTAAAATGGTTTCTTTACGCGCCGTAAAAAAACTTAAGTGCATAGCATAGGAATGTCAGCATTCGTCCGGATCCGACACCATTGCTCTTTGAAAAACCGCAAACCTTTCCAAATGAACCATATTCTCTTCGTTTCTCGACCTCTGAATAGTCTGAATTGAATACGTCAAGTCAATGAGTCGTTTAACAATCTTGTAAGGCCCTTTCTTTAAAATAAAAGATTTGTTAAGCCGATATCTATGTGCCTCCCTTACGGACATCACGGGCGGTTGAGCAAACATTCGTCCTCCTCCTTAACGTCAGCCATCTCTTCCTGGAACACACTAAAGCCGCTACGCAGTGATCGGATAAAGTCGAGGCTTCAGAAAGCTTCATTTTGTCTTTTTTGAAGAGTGAAAATTTTAGTTCTTAAAACCACATGTAATACGTTTCTATTACATCATCGCACAGTGTACTACTTTGAGTTATCGAAAGTCTGAAATATTTGAAAACTGCTTTTTTTAGATGCATATTAGAGTGCATTTTATTTCAGTGGCAGCTTGCTGACGTCATGAGGTTTACATGTACATTCCATACCACTTGAGTTCGACTGTCTCAACTGTGTTTATGAAAAACTTCAACACTTTAGAGAGTATGCGCCAAATATTTGTAGAAATCGTTGAACAAAATAAAATTACAGTTGAAAGAAATGTGTGCTAGTATGATGAAAAGTGGAGTGAGAGGCATATTATTGGAGAGAGAGTTCTAAACGTGTGTTTTTTCCAATGACCCAGGATTATTAATACAAAATTTACTGAAAAGATTCTAAAGCGCACATACGAGTATTTACATGAAAAATCCGGTCAATCATATGTATATGTATATATATATATTTTTTAATAAAATTACATATTGAAGTATTTAGAGAGTATAAAAATGGTTCTCTTTTTTCTAAAGCAATCGCATTTCTGGCTAGTATATTTCAAGACGAGTGGATAAGGCTTGAGCCAAGAGCTTGTATATGCAAATCCAATTTTTGACAGCAAATGCTAGTTACGTGGTTTTGCACTTTAAACAACGATATGTACAACAAAGTATGTATGTATGTTTCGCCTAATCCACCAGCAAAAAACATTGAAGGTTTTATTTTACAAAAGCACAAAATTCGAGGAAAATTTTCTAAGAGCAACATGTATTATGTTTCTTAATTTAATTTTTCATACTCAAACCTACCTACACAAATACATAAGCACATTGCCGCGTACTCGTATGGCTTAAAACCAAATTTGTGTAAGTCAGCAATATCTTTTCGCGAGCTGCCGTAGTCCGTTAAATGAAGATGTATGTAGCATGTAGTGATACATAAAAATATTCACTCAAATATAATCCTTATCCTTACTTGGGCACTCATTTCAACTCATTTTCATTGATGAAAGTAAAATTTTAACAATGAAAATTCTAAACCTCTAGTAATTATCTCCATGAAATAAATACATAAAAATTTAATTAGCGTTTAATATTTTTAAGCTGTTTATGAGCAAACAAGTTTTAAAAGCAATAATTAACGCTAAGCCTTGAGCAATTAATTTTTTGAAAGAAATTTAATATGGCATGCACAATTACGAGTATGTAGTTGAATGTGAATACCGATAATAAAATCAGCATCGAAATCCAATGCAGAACCACTCTTGCCAACAAGTGCTACTTTGGACTGAGTAGGCAATTCAGAAGTAAAGTTCTCTCTCGACGTACGAAAATCACACTCAATGAGTCATACCGTGCTGGTTTATGGTGCAGAAGCTTGGACAATGGCAAAATCCGATGAGACGGCTCTTGGAGTATTCGAGAGAAAGATTTTGCAGAAGATTTAATGATGAGCAGAGGATGGATTGATGAGCTGTATAAGCTTTACAATGTATGGACATAGTGCAGCGCATCAAAACACAGCGGCTCCGCTGGCTTGGTCTTGTCGTTCGAATGGACACCGACGCTGCAACTCTGAAAGTATTCAACTCGGAACCCGCTGGTGGTAGCAGAGAAAGAGCGAGGCCCCCACTGCGATGGAAAGACCAAGAAGATGGTCTTGGCTTCACTTGGCCTTTCCAATTGGGATCAGTTGGCGCAGAGGAGAAGCGACGGGCGTGCTTTGTTGAACCCGTCAAAAATCGCTCAGCCGGTTACAGAGCCAAAGAAGAAGAAGCTAAGTGTTTTAAAATCGGATGATATAGCAACAAGTTTTATGAAGAGCCTTGTATGTCCCTTCCAAAACAAATACCTGTACAATGGAATTCTTATAATTTCTGACCAGACGGTCTTGCAATACTCACAATTTGAGGGCTTCTCTTGAACTCATAAAGGATTTCAACGCTTCGCTCATAAGAAAAATGTTTGGAAATACATAATATATAGGGCTTTTCAAATAAAGGCGTGTAGACGTTGAAGTGGAATAAAACAAGGTGTACGCTATATTTTTTTTTTTTAAGATATTATTTTTGGAATATAATTTTGTCTAAATGTCCGCCACGTTCTCTGTGTTGACGCGTATCCAAGCGGTCTAATTTTCCATCACTCAGTCGCATAGATGCGGCTAAATTTGAGCGATGGCCTGGGTTATGAGTTATGAGGACCTAAAATCCGCACAAAACCGTACTATTTTTGGATGCACTTGCACCTCGAGGACTTCATTTGGGTTAGTGTTGCTCCATGTTTCATACTAACATAACATGCAGCCACTGCATCTTACATAAAGAGCTTCTATTCAACATAACGAAAATGGAGTGAAAAGGGACCTCCAATGAGTGTTTTCGAAGCGCTCCGAATATTTTGTGAAGAGGTAGTCAAAGTATTTTTTTGTTATCTTGTTTTGCTCTTCTGTGTATCTAATCTGAAAGATGAAAATGAAATTTTCTGGAAAGGGACACTGCAAATAAGTTTTTTATGTTATGATAATTGCGAACGCCCTAAAAAATTGATTTATTTTTATTTTTTCCTAATTTAATCCTTTTTTCACTAACTTATGAAAGTTTAATCTGTCATTGATATATTAATCAGAGTTCCCCTGGCATTTTGCATATATCCAACCATCTCAATGTATGTCCGACCACCTCTCTATATATCCGACCACCTCTCTATAGTGTACTACTTTGTTGTTAGATTCGATGGCCCTATCTAAGGAAGCTCAGGCATGAAGGTCGATCATTGAGTGTTATACTACTTTGCATTCCTTAACCAGCTTAGATTTGGTAATCAGATTTTCTATTACTAACAGCGCCAGCAGGCTGTCAGATCACACTGTTGCTTTATTTTTATTCCTGCCTCGAATGTTTAAGATTTTATAGGTTTGAAGGTAACCTAGCACGTTTACATGAAAGATGCTTTTTATAATTTCCTTGACACAGGAGCAGAGCGACACCGATTTTTCCGGAATAGACTGCCACATCTACATCGGATTTCAGCAAGGATACGTCGATGTAGGAAGAGTTAGTCTCTGACGCGACCATACGGTCTATTTTGCTTTTTTACTACATGGGAGTTTCACTTGTGCGCCGCAGTTGCTGTCAAGATTGGCTACCCATGTCCAAAGTTTACAGTCCCGCAATGAATTGATTTCTGTATCTTACCACCGATTTAATATGGCCTTCTTGCAGGTGAACGTGGATAGGTATCAGCCTTGGGATAGCGTTTAACGCATCTGTCGGTCAGGGTATTAGTGCACCTATTAGACCAAGCTACCACAAAAAGGCCATGTATCTACATATATAAATAGTTGGTCCTCTAATAGCGGTAGTGCCCAGTTTATACTGATAATTTTCTTCCAAGTGGTAGTATGATCTGCAGATTTTATAGCTTCATGGATGAACATTTAAACCGCTGCTAATAGTACAAGGATATTTAACTTATTTATGTTTCTAGCTGATCCCATATGCCAGCATTTTTTTGCGATTTCCCGCAGAAAAAGTTTGTCTCTTCACAGGACAAAATCCGTCATCTGTGACTACTTTCCATTGTTTATTTGACAAGATTATTTTTGCTAAGCGATTATGTGTTACTATAACAAGCTAAGTATACATTGAAATATATGAATTTGAGTCTTTCAACGACCTTTGTGATTTAAAACGCTATGCAGACGAAAAACAAAAATCAATATTACATACACTCTAAAAAAAAATTGTGTAGATTTCCTACCTAAAAGGTAGGTTACTGATTTCCTACCTTATTATTCGCGAAATTACATGCTCGATTATTCGACGAATAGTTTGTTTAAATTTCGGACTTTTTAGAGCGTAATATAGCTGCTGTGGTGTGCGTAAATTTACTACGAAAGTGTGTACAAGTTACACACTTTCTTGATTTCCCCCGTCGAATTGTGTAAAGCCGCTAACAACAAGGATTTTTACACACGAAAATGTGTAAACGAGAAAAATACATATCCGTCGTGTAAATTTACCAAAAAAAATTTAATAATAAACAAAAATATACTCAATTTAAAGTCGCATTTTTAAACAGATTTTTTAGAGTGTAATAAATGACATCGCTGCTGCTTGAAGACGCTTAAGGCACAAAATTTTGGGCGTGCTTTTTTCGTGCAAGAAATTCATTTTAGCATTACATGCAATTTAAAGTCCCGCCAGACTCTCATTATAAATTAAATTATTTAGTTTTTTTCATCGACGCGACATGCCATGTCAGCCGACATTTACGACAACACCAACCAACAAACTAAATACGTATGAATGTACATACATATGTACTTGGTCAGGTGTAATTTATGCAAATACGTTGATATCTAATTATGAGCGAATAGAGACAAAACCTCAAAAGTAACGCCAACTGAATCGCGCCATAACGTTCGTAACACGTATGCCCATACATACAAGTATACATACACATGTGCTGAATGCGTGGAAACTAACACACACATTATTAACTCTGTGTTTTCAATGAGTTCATGGCCGATAATTTTTTGCTTTTATTTTCTGGCTAGCAAAATCGTCTGAAGTAACTGTGGCTGCATAAATATATATATATATGCACGCGCATATGTACATCACATGTAGATATGTAGGTTCACTGGCTCATACACGCATTTCATTTGAGAAAGGAGTATGTTAATATATTATGTATATTAGACTGTGCAGAAAAAAAGGAATGTTTTTTTTTCTTTCAGTCCCATGTGAAAATTTCGTTGCCGGCCACAAAAAAAAATATTGTTTGCACGATTTCAGAACCCCATCTTCATTTTTTAATTCGCGCTTGCAAAAATAAGAACTTTTAATGAAAAAAAATTAAATAACCCCATGCTCTTTAATAAAAAGTTAATTATAACAAATAAAAAACAACGCAGTAGCCAATTAAATTTTGGTATAATAATTTTTGGCAATTTTTTTTTGTTGCATATTTCGTTAATTTTTTCCATCCAAATTAGGCGTCGTACACATTTGTTAAAGAAACGTATCGGAAAAAAACTAAATTATTCAAAATTCTAACTGAAAAATTATTTTTTTGTAATCGACATATGGGAAAAAACATCCTTTTTATTTGACTCAGTGTAATATATACAAAAAAACTATTAATGTCGACGCGATTTTTAGCCGCTTCAAACTTTTTTACCCAAAAATCTTTCAATAATTTGAAACTTTTACTTATATGGTTTTTGTTAAAGCTTGGACAATATTTCCGTTAAAAAAAGTTAAAAAAGATTGTAAATATTAAAAAAAAACTTTTTCGAGTGACTGTGTATATGTACATGTATATGGCCACTCAAGCTCTCTTCGGAGACCATTTGTCATTCGCACCACCGGTTTTCTATAAGTTTTTATGTTATAGCTCCAGTTAAGAAAGGCCTATCTTATTATTTTTCATATTTTTTGCCAAGCCATTTGCGAAATATTAATTTTTGAAAAAAAAGTTACTCCCTTAAGACAGGTGATCATTTAACCCAAAATATATTAAAAATTTGCAAATTTCTTAAAAATTGTATAGAAATACGGTTTTTGTAAAAAAACAAATAAAAAATTTCAAGTAGAAAATGATCTAAAAAGGCCCATTTTACCCAATATTATGGGAATTCATAAAAAAAATTAATTTATTTTTTCAAAAATCAAAATCTCGAAAAGGCTCGACCAAAAAGTTAAGAATTAAATTAGTATCTACTATATCATAAAAAATTACGGAGACTCAAAAACCAAATGGTGTCCGTATTGCGCTGGAATGCTCCATATACTCACATATGTATATAGATATGAGCAATTAAGGTAACTTACTAAACTTTCAGCATTTTTTCCCACTTTTTCACTACATACGGTGAGCGCGCACGCTTGTATCTACCGCTATTTCACACTCGCTTACGATTCACCGCACCACACACTTCAACGCTTGCAAAAAGCGTTAATGTGTGTATACATTTTTAACCTAGTTTCCATGACTTTTTGCGGTTTCTGTTTGTTATTTCAGTGCTTTAATTTTTTTTCATAATTTCAAGTGTGTAAAAGTAAATACTTATGTAAATGTGTATGTTTCTCAATTGAAATTTCTATGCGAATTCAGATATGTATGTATGTATGTGTACTTGTATTAGGTTGACTCACAGTCTATACAAAAAAAAAAAAGTTGGTACTCCTTCTACAGGTATAGGCGCAACCGTATGACTACTTCAAAGAAGGGTCTGCAACCGCAATTACGTCGAGTATTTGAAACATCGATACATCTTTGTACAACCAAGATGAAGGATTAGTTTAAACAGTGGTCTATAAAAGTTGTAAATGCGCAAATCGTAGGGAACTTTACAAAGTCTTCTTACAGCGCTTGCCAAGCTTAAGTGAGGACCATTTTTCCAGTGAACCAGAAATCGTTTAAAGGTACATTTTCTTGTCAAGAAGTTAGACTTCCCTGCCCAGTCACGAGTGCATCATTGTTGCTCTAAGGATACTGTCAGCCGCTTAGCTACAAAAGTATACCCTAACCAACTAACTTACTAACTAACAGGCATTAAACAATTGAGTAATAAGTCCACCACTTTTTTATTGCATGCTTCAAACTAATCGCAAAAAAGTTTCAAAAGCCTCTGAAATGACTGCATTTTAAAAAAAGAAAATTCGTGAAAATTTTCGCCAAAATTAAAAAAATACTTAAAATGTTATATAAGAAACACTTATGCTTCTGTTTAAATAATAAGCAGAATGCAATACCGTATATTTTTTCCAGCTCAGGAGCCAACGTATTAGAATTTTGTTAGGATACACGAAATCCATTTACCACATTTTAACAAATATTTTTAAAGCAACAGCAACTTTTCCGTGAGGCATCCTAATATGTACATATGTCCGTAAATATGTATGTATGTACATTTATGCGTTTGCTGCTATGTAGTTATTTAGCAGCTACAGCAAGTAAATTCTAGCTTTTCGCATTTTTTGCTTTACCAGATTTTTTTCCCCATTTAAACAAATTACTATTTTCCGCATTTTTTGTGCCTATTATTGTCTGTTTGCTGAATCCTCCTACAGCCCTGACTATGTAACTCACCTTCACGCATTCATTTTCAACAACTAGATATTTCACAGCCACATAAGTCTCTACACACTTTGTCTATGTCTGTCTATATGCGTTTTTTTGTGTGAGCGCAGCGAATTTCATTTTATGTATTTCCAAAATGCTTCAAAACACGCAAAAATAAGCAAAAGTAAGCAACACATAATAACCCGCCACCCCTCCCTTTTTCTCAACAACACTTCGTGCTTTAGAGTAAAGTAAAGTATATTTCTAGGCGCAACACTTCAACGCTTCCATTCAGCGTCTTCATATGCTCACTAACATACATACATACATATATCCATACCTATATAGAAAAATATGCATAACTGTGTGTGTGTATCTATTTAGTATTTCTTGCTTATTGGGCGTCCTCTGGGTCAACGCCAGCCTAGACGCCCAACTGTGCCATCGTGCGCTGGCTGACCTTCACCTGCATTGCTTGCATTAAAATACATACTAAATGTGTGTACGTATGTATTATAAATATGTATGTATGTATGTTACAAATACTAGAAACACACGCACACCTAAAGTGGCATACATTTTTTAAAAGTTTTATACACGCTTATGAGCGCTAGCTTGGCTCAGATTGTCTGTAGTGTTCACAAATAAAAGCCATTAAAATATATGTATCTACCAACATTATTCTGTTTCTGTGTATCTGCATGAGTATCTGTGTCTTTGGTATGCTTTCAAAAACGAAGCACTTAAAAATATATACACATATATAATAGAACGTATCTGCATAGCGTTCAGTAGATAGCATTACTGTGCGTGTCCTGCTTGCATACATACATATGTAAATACATAGTTTCAAAAGCTAACTGCAAGTACCAGCACTTTGTACTTGAATGTTAATTTACACTTTTGCATATTTTTATTAAAAATGTATGAAATTTCATTCGCCATGTGCAATAATACATACCTAAATATGAGTATATACATACATACTCGTACGTACATGCATATATACATAAGTACATGCATAGAACTTGTAAGAGATGCTTAAAACCGAAGCAAATTGCGACGGATGTTCACTTCGGTTTAATTTCTATTTAAGTCAAAGCTTTAAGGTTACAAATTACGTAAGTTCGAAAAAAAGCTAAGTCGAGTTATAGCTCATTTACACCAACAGTAAATCCAAATCAGGTTTGCAGGTCGGTATCGTATTTACTAAGATATTTAATTTAAAACACATATCTATACATATAATAAAATTGTAACAGGCCGATGTCTGTAAATTACAGATATTGAAGAAACATTAATATGGGGGCTCTTAATTAATTTAATTTAATTGATAAGGTAAATTAAAGATTAGCTATATTGGTATCAAACTGAAGTGGTTTAGGAAATTTTACAGCCAAAAAATATTTTTTAGGAGGGTTGCCACCTGTTTGAAATACTTTGTTCTATTAAAATATACATAATAAGATTGTAATATGCCGATATCTGTACATTAGGATATTAAAGAAAAATTAATACAGGGGGCTTTTATTAAAGCACAGAAGCCAACTCAAGCATTTTTTTTTGTCTGTCTGCCTGTATATTTGTACGCGCAGCACTCCAAAACTAATGCATGGAATTGAATGCAATTTTCACTGATATATTTCCAGGGATCCAACTTGAAATATAGAAAGGAAAAAATTAGAGGTTTGCCACCTTTTTGAAAATTGCAGTTAAAAAAACTGATAAGATAAAGTAAAATAATGCAATATGGCTGTCAGCAGAAAGAGGTTTAAAAAGGCTTACTGCCGAAAATATTTTTGTGGAAGGTTGCCACCTGTTTAAGAATTTTAATTTAATTTAATTGATAAGATAAATTGAAAATTAGCAATATCAAACTGAAGTGGTTAAGAAAATGTTACAGCCAAAAATATTTTTAGGAGGGTTGCCACCTGTTTGAAATATTTTATTTAAATAAATGAGGAAAATAAATGAAATATTTACATAGCCGATGAGCGTAAATTGGGGATCATCAGAGTTTTTTTAATGCACGTTTGGTTTTGTTCTCAGTTCGCCCATTTTCAGTCTGTCACTATAATTCGTTGGCTTTCGTACATTGATTAACTCAGCGATAACGCGTCAATCAGCCATTCTCATCTTGTTTATTTTAGATCAAGAACTATGTAGTCACTGTAGAAAGCGCACTCTGTTTTTCAGAATTCCAAAAATGTAAATAAATTCTTGATTTTCTGATCTAAGAAAATCTAACAAAGCTTATGTCCAAGTACATGCATTTATATCGCCAATAAAAAGTTGAAAATGAAAATCATTAAAATAACGGTAACTAAGGCTTTTAAATTCTATACAACTGATTGTTCAGATGTATAATTTTTCTTTAAGCCTTCTTCATTTTGATAGCTGGATCATTGAAATTTTAAAGCTCTTCACTAACCAATTATATGGGGTGAGAAAATTATGCAGGTTAGTGTTTATGAGTAACATCGCCATTTTATTGTGTGTCTAAAATCATCATTTTAAACAGCTAAGCTACTTTATAATTTTATAGACAAAATAAAGTCAACTCTAAAGTTAGTTGCAGCTTTACGACATAATTCTCAATAGAATGTCTGCAAAAAAAGCTGCAACTAACTTTAGACTATAAACACAGGCAAATGTGTTAGCGGTTGAAATGCAATAATATATTTGATTTTTTTTTTTTTTTTCAAGAAACCTATGAAGCGCTTTTTGTAAATTGCCTAGCTAGAGAATAGCTCCATCCTTACTTGTTTTCTTTGCTTTAATATACTATATGCGTGTATAAATATGCACATTCAGAAACCCCGCTTAAAATTTGACTCTTTCGTTATGCTTTGTAGTGTCGCATTTTATGACTGCTTTGGGAATTTCAATTTGTAGTTGAGCATTCTCTTTGCCAGTCGTAGTACACATATTTGAAAAATGCGCAATTTTTCTCTTTGTTCCAAGAAAAATTTATACCTAGGGAAAACATTATGCAAATTCTATGGCATAATCCGAAATTGGTAGTTGAGTAAAAGCGAGAAACGGTAGAGCAATTTAAAATGAAAAATGAATAGAATTTAAGTTTGCAAAAACAATATTGTAATCCACTAGTCTCAAGAAAGTAGTTATTAGTAGTACATACTTATTTCTACACATAAATTGTGAGAACCAAAGTAAACTTAGATTTGAAAAATATTAATTTTTACTTCATTCTGTAATGAAACTTACCATTAAGCTCGAGCATCTGAAATGAGAATAATGCAAATTTAGTATTACTTTATTCATTAAATTATCATCAAACTGTCTTAAACAAATAAAAAGGGTACTTTCTGAAAATAACAAATTTCAATATATTTACCCTCGTGTAGAACTCTAGGTATATACTCTACTCTAGGCATACTTTAAATGTTAAAAATAATATTTTGTCACACCAGAAGAAAGCTGAAATTTCGTGCTACCCAAAATAATATTTTTTTAATGCAATCGCACAAGGGTTAATGTAGGTTGCTGCTTTACAAGAATAATTCCATTCATAGCTTATATGAAAGCTTATTTTAACCTGATTCAGATGTCTGGGCCTAATCTACAATTCCCTTCTTCTCTTAGCTTTACACGCGATTCGGGGTCCTCTTTCAAAATATGAAAATGAAATGGCACATATCCTTTCAAGCAAAGGCTTTCTAATGCAGACATAAGGTTGAGTCGTGAAAATAAGTTTGCAATAAACTCTCCTAGTTTTAAAGCTTCCTTTGAGATAATTGTAGGGTCATAAAAATTTTCGCCTTTTGCGTTTACTAAAAACAGCCAAATTCGAGTTGTTTCGGTTGCCATGGCGTATGAGTTATCGATGAAAAAAAAAACATTTATTTCGGTTGAAAGAGAAATATCAAGTCACCCTTGTATTTTTTAACTTCTTTTTACGCTTCCAACTAATAAAATGCATCGCTTACTAAAATGTTTAATTTTATGAAGAGTAAAGTTTTCTCCAACAGGGTAGAAATTGAGTTATTGGAACTTAGCTGGTTGTGGAAGCATTCTAGGGTAAAATTTGGCTGACAAGGTTGTACAGTACTAAAAATTTTTTCTTCAACCATGACAGTAATGACACTTAGTCCAAGGTAAGCTATAAATGTGGAGGTGGTAATTGCAAAGTTTTTTTTGTCATACGGAAACCGACCCGGACATGCTCCCAACTCTAAATACCATTTACTCCAAGGTGTGTACTCAAAAATTGCTATTTGAAAGAATCGATCTACGACTAATGTAAATAGAATAAATTTACACCAACTTGGTATTCTCCTGAGCATCGCCAATATATCAGAGCTTGCCTCAGACTGGATCAAATACCGTAAATTTTGAGTGCTAGTATCTTTTCTTCACTAAATGAAATTACATTATTATTTACAATTATTTTTTCCACAGAAATGTTATCCCTTTAGCTCTTCGGGAAAAGCTTCAGTGCCTTTAAAATTTAAATTTAAATGCTCTCAAAAATGCTTACTCACATATGTATATACATACATATGTACATATGAACCTTCAGTCAACTGTTTGCGTGGTTTTGATTTATAATCCTTGCACAGCAAAAATCACAAAATTTTTTAATTCCTCTTGCACACAGTTATATATTTATGAATGTAGATATCTGTGTGAGGCAACATGCAAACTCAAACTTTACTTTTCCATAAATTTTGTAGTTGGGTTAGTCCCTTGTGCGAGCATTGACAAAGACTGTACAAAAAATATTTGTTTCTCGACATTTTTTATGAAAGAAAAGACATCGTCGCATAAATGTACACATGTAAAGATGCATGCAAAAATGTGTATACGAATGTTTATATCTGCATGTAACTATAGCAACATGTGCTTATAAAATTTTAGATATGTTTATGTATAAAAATTTCGTAGTGCCCACGCCTCGGCGGCTAAGACCGCCTTTGCTGTCAACAGTCACATAACAAATAGCCTGTAGGTGTGCTCTGGTACTCGAGAAAAATACTTAAGTATATATGTATATGCACAGATGCATATGCATGATGAAAAAATAACCATTTACAACACTTTAACTTTTTCAAAATAATACAGTGCTCAAGCGCTTTTATTTCATTTAAGCTGCATAAGTATAGGTATTTGTATATATATAAAATCATAGAAAATACATATATGCAAGCAGATCACTCAAGATCAATCTTTTTGAATTAAATTTTATTTTAAAAAGAAAAAAATGTATATATTAATTTTACTAAATTTTTTCAAACTTATTTTTTTTCATATTTGAATTTTATGGTTCTAAATAAAATTAAAACAATTTGTTTTTACATTCATTTAATATTTAGAAACTTATTTAGTTTTTTAATCCACAGGCAAAGAAGTTAATAGTTTCCGTTTTTTAACCGATTTCCAAAAAAGGAAAAGGTTATCAATTCGTCGGTACTTATATTTTTTTTATGAATGTTCCTTTGGACGACGTTAACCAATTTCTAAAATTGTTTTTTTTTAGTGGAAAGTAGGTATCCCATACTAATTTTGTTTAGATCCGATACCTAAGTCATGAAGAAATCAACAGTGCTCCTAAATTTTTAATTGAGAACTAGCAGACCCGGCGAAATAAATTTTTTTATAGAAACATTTTGTCAAACATTTTCACCAACAATTTACGTTCACGATTTCCAGTGGCACATTTATCCGGAAGTCCATTTTTCAAAATTACACATATATGTTTCTTGTCTGCGGACAAAAATACGCATCTTTTGTTTGAATCTTTTTTCTCGGAAGTGCCTATATCGATCAAGCCGTTTCGGAGGAGTTCGACCACAAGCACCGTGACACAAGACTTTTATTTTATTTTGTTTTAATTACTTGTTGCGAGTATAATTTAAAATGTAAAAAAAAACTTTCGAAACTTTGGACAAATTTTCAATGAAATAGTCTTCCTTTTTTTTGCGGCTATGAGTTTATTGCCTCCACAATTATACAAGACCGAATTTAAGTAGCAGTCGCTGTAGTGTAGTGGTAAGCAGTGCGCGCTTCCACTCCGCAGCACCTGGGTTCAAACCCTGGTCGAGGCAACATCGCAAAAAATATTGAAAAAGATTTTTTCTTAACAGTGGTCGTCCCTCGGCAGACAATGGCAAACTTCCGAGTGTATTTTTGCCATGAAAAACAGCTTCTCATTAAAATATCATCGCCGTTCGGAGTCGGCGTAAAGCTGTAGGTCCCTCCTCTTTGTGTGACAACATCAAGGCGCATGCCAGAAATCGGAGGAGAAGCTCGGTCAAACACTAACATATGTGTAAGCGCCAATATATTATTATTGTTATTAGTTAAAGAAAGCATTAAATTTTCCCATGTAAGTGAGTTTAGGTATAATACTGGGACATAATTTATGGCTGAGTGGTTAGCGAAGCATGCTACCTCTTAACTGGTTATTATAATATTATTTTCGCTAAATGCATAAAAATTATGTACTATTCGATATAAATCTGGTACGAGTACAAATACGCACGCACAATGGAATTTCAATGCATTTTATTTTCAAAACGTTTTTATTTTAATAGACAACCTACTCGCATTTCCTTTTATCTCTTAATTTTTATATTTTTTTATCATTCACCAAAATAAAATTGATTTTTTTCTTACTACAACATGCTAGATACTACCGCATAAACATGTTGACAAATAAACCAAAACCTTTAATAGTACACACATACATACTACGTACATATTTATTTATACACATCCACCTGATGCACCATTATAGTGCTTCTATTGTCAACTGGCTCGTGTTCAAATGACTATCTGCCTGACTGCCTGACTGCCTGACTGACTGACTGACTGTCTGTCTATCTGTCTAACAGCAGCCCTTTCTGTTCATTCATCTATGAGCGAATCAAATGAGTTGCGTCGATTTATTGCTGTTGTCAATGCTGCCAATTTTTCCATTGCAATTTTCTTTTTTTCTTCTATTTTTTTAGTGGTTTACTTTATTTTTTTTTTATACATGTAGTTCGTTTTCCGTATTCACTCTACCCATAGTTTTTATGACTGCTGGCACGCAGCTCGATTTCATTTCATTACATTAGTACATTGTTATGTTCGTTTCTTTTCCAGCTGTTCTGTGACATTTTTGCAGATCCTTGAGACTGTTAGATACTTGTTTACCATTTAGTTACCTCTTGCTGCTTCCTTAAGTTTTGTTCGCTTTGAATCATACTGATTGTTAACAACATTTATTTGTTTACCTATTTATTTTGTTTGCAGGTATTTATGTATGTATGTATATGTACATATGTATATAGTATATATGTATATGCTCGTCGTATATTTGCCTTAAGTGCTATTATTTGTTTGTCGCCGTCCAGCTGCTTCTTGTTTATTTTTGCTGCTGCATTAAGTATAGTAATACATGTGTTTGTCTTTGTTTTGTTAAAACAGATGTATACCTTTTAGTGTTTATGTACGGCTATAAAGGTACGGATGGGTTGTAGAGTAAGGCAGGTGGAAGTTTGTTTAGAAAATGAAAGCTTTATTTAAGAAGCAGAAGCAATATTAGCTTTAAAACTCTACCAGAAAATTTAATCTCTTCGATTTAAATTCCGTTTGGAGGTGGAGTTCTTAGGCACATTTTATTCCAGCGTGGCGTACATACATACTGACTTTGAAATGGCTACAGCACGGTTACAAAGAAAAGGAAGAACGGTGTCAACGTAGTTGAACAAATATCGTTTGTTGATCTGAGGAGAGAGGAACAAGGCGCAGAATTTCAAGATTTTGAATCTTAAACAAATTATTTCAGTTTCCGCTGGAGATTGCTTACATGTCTCACACATACGAAGGCAATTATAGACAAATATCAAAGAAACACTTACCGTTCAACGCACATATATACAGCAGAATAACTAGCAGACAGCAAAAAATATATCCCTTATCCCTTAGTTGGCCAATTCGATTACATTACGGTTACGTTACCTATCTAAAGTACATTATGCCGATTTTAAACATTTTAAATATTTTACTCAATGACAGCTGGTTAAAAAAGAAGATTTGCACTTTTAACAAACTAATTTTTTCTCAATATTCTGAGTGTCTACTTTCTTGTCATATGTCATGTCATCTCTCCCGTTGTCCCCCTCTACATGAAATTCTGTGTGAAGAGCCTTTGAACGAGTTAGGACTCCTGAAAAGGCAAGAATCCGCCTTAACTAAAAACAAATTTCTTTTGGACTCCAAGATATTATGTACAAACATGTTTCATAACTTTTTCGTTAACTCTCAACTCCTGGGAATATAAGTTCCCTAAATTTAGAAGTCAAAGCAGATCTGGCTTTATATTTACAGAACAGCTCTTGGATAGAGTCCTTTCAACTTGTAAAATGCTGTAAGTGGTGAAGGTATCTTCCAGCATTAATTCTGGGAAGCATTGTTAATACCATCGATCTTATGGTCTGCCATTTTGGGGCGAGCTGTACTTAGAAATGTCTACCGTTTACCTGTGGGAAGTTATTTACCATATTTATTCCTAAATCAGCCAACCGGCCTCATTAGCGATAAATTTAAACTTGCGAATCCCTTACAACCTACTCACTTTGAGGATGTCACGGGCTAGTCATAAGCCTAAAATAGTAGTATCGATAGTGAGCGGATTTGCTCTGAATGCTTTCATAGATATTTATAATACTGCCTTTGGATGTATCTTGAAGGAATTAGTTGAAAGAGGCAAATATTTAACTGGCATATGAGTCCTTCCGCTTTTCGCTTATGATTCCGTAATCTAGTATTTCAAAACATTAAATACCACGAGAGTGTTGCTAATGTGCGGAGCTGGCGCTAATATTCATAAGAACACAAAGATATTTTGGATAAAATACTACGGTAGAAAATATGCGGCCTTCAGACTAAGGTCATAATGAATTGCATTTAACCCAGATATGTCCACTGGTACACAAACAGGCCACGAATGAAGGACTAAAACCTGCTACAAGTACTGATTGCGACTTTGATTCGACAATCGCTTAAGCCGGTGTTTATAGACCCATGCTGGGTGATGCTTAAATTCTGTATGTATTTTATCTTGCTCAAGGATTGTGGATTATACATATATGTAAGTCTGAATGTAGTCCAGTTCACGATTGTCAACTCTGCGGACTAGAATAACTTCAGGGGCTACTGTTTTTGATAATGTAACCCTGTATAAAGACGTAAACCCCAAATATGATCTGAAAATTTAAATTATGAAATTTTAAATCTTGGAAAGATAAAGATAAAAGTTTTAGTCAACTATTCAAAGGGAGGAAAACCTTTCATATGGTTTGGTTGGAACAAGCAAGCGCAAATTACGATTGTGTCTTATTTCATTTTTGCTATCACCAGACCGAAAGTTGGCTTAAAAAGTTCGGAATATTAAGATGCCATTTAAGAGGAAATAAAAAATTTCTTATTGGTCTCAAAGATGTACGCAATTTTTTTTTTTAATATTAACTCATATTTTAAAATAAAATCGTGAATTATTTCAGTTTAAGAGACACACGAACATACATACAAGCATATACAGTGACTCAAACAAATGACCACGTGTTGATTTTCTTCAAATATTCGTTACGTTTTTCGAGCCAAATTTGTATGGTAATTTTTCTGTAAACATATCGTCCAAGCTTTAATCAAAACCGTATAAATAATTTTAGTCTAATAAGGGCTAAAAAGTCGCGTTGTTTTTTGAATTTTTTTTTTTTTTGGTGACGGTTTTTGCACTTTTTTTTCATATAAGCATAAATTTTTTATGAACTGAAAGGCGGGAGGCCGCTAGAAACACAATTTCAAAATATCAATGCCAGTTTTTGTAATTGCACATGTTATATTAAAAAAAACCGAAAAAGTAGCCTCAAAAAAAAAATTTCTCGACAATCAAAGCGATTTTTAGCTGTTTGAAATTTGCACTTTATTAGACTAAAATAATAATATGGACTATAAAACTGTATACCCAAAATTTTTCTAAAGATTAACATTAAAAAGTTGAAATTTTGAAGAAAATTTGTTGAATTTTCCTAAATTTTGTATAAAGTTCGAAACCGTTATTTATATATTTTTGGGTAAGGCGTCAGCGGTATTTTCATAGAAAAATAACAAAAAAAAAAGCTGTCTCAAAAAATATTTAAAAAAACAACACGTGGTCATTTGTTTGTGTCACTGTATATGTAAATCCATATAAATAATAAGCGATCAGAATACCAGATACTTGTTTTCTTATAACACATAATAAATGTTGATATGTAAAATTGCGTTACATTGGCTTCAAATTACGGACACTGATGTTGACAACTACAATAAAATGTGAATGGTGGAGACAATGAGCAAAAGCAATTTAAAGGAAATGCAAAACGCAATAAGAAGGTAGTAAAGTAGAAAGGCAAAGCAGTAGAAATAAAAAATATATCAAATAAAATAGAACGAGACAATAGCACTGACAGCCGAAAATCGAGAAGAAGAAGCGAAAAATAAAAAATAAAATACGCTTATCAACGTCAGCCATGTAGATTCACAATCAAAACGACGCAAGCTTGCGGCAACAATACCCGATGAAGAAGAATGCATAAGCAATGCAGCAATTGATGAGAAAAGACAGCGAACAGCTGAAGAAAAGTACCTTTATTTTCAGCAGCACAGCAGTAGCAGCAGCAGCTGTATCAATACACAAACATACATACTTGTATACTTGTACTATGTGCAAACATTCGTACATACATACATAGATGCAAACATATTTTACAATAGCAAATACATTGTTGTCAACATTGCCATCGGCAGCATCGTAAAAAGAAAATAAAATGAAAACGACCCCAAAGCCTCATTCGTGTGTACTACCCGTACAAAAGAATAGCAAAGTCGAATAAATAGATAAACAAAATCGAAGATAGGATAACAGCAAATAAAAATAGGAAAATATTATCGAAATAGTGTTAAAGAAGAGTATGGGTAAATAAATGAATGAGCGATGTGCAAAATACTTTCTTTCCTGTTGCAAAGAAAAAGTTCTTTTAAGATGTTTGTAAATGTTATTTAAAGATTTGAGTGAAATACGAACAAAGCATTTAGAGAATAAAGTTAAGCGAGTGCGCTGTTTGGAAATGTTTTGAACTTCATAAACACGATTTATTTGTTAGGAAAAATGCAAAAAGCAACAAAGTCTAAGTGGTAAAAGTTGTAGCTGCTCTTCCGTAGATCACCACATCTCTTCATTAGACTTCTTTTTCTGGGCATTGAGCGAATTTAAAAAATAAAACATAAAATCATTACAAAATTTAACTTTAATTTGACGTTGAAAAATATATTATGTATATATATGTATTTTGTTGTTGCTTCTGGTACCGAAAATGTCAAAAATTGTTCTGACGTTTTTCTTCTAAATCCAAGCATGCCACGTTAAATACAAAAAATATATAAAAAAATTTAAATTGGAAAAAATAAAAATTGTTGCAACTTTCTTGCTTAGTAAATTTGTTTGCTTCTCAAAGCATTGATCCATGCTTAGCAAGGCCCAGTAATCAGCGGTTGTGCTGCTGAGTTGCGTACGTTCCAAAAGCTGCTATTCAATAGCTTGTTTTGTGTGGAAAAAGGTTTCAAATGCAAATATGTAAATTTTAGCAATTTAGAATTTTTGTGAGAAAAAAATCAAAAATATTTGACAATTTCGAGACCAAGTAATTCGAAAAAAAATCAAACCAGCTGCTCTAGGGATACTACCTGTTCAATGTGCCTTGGTTATGATAAATAAATCGTGCCCTAACCGCTATAGCGCTGTAGCGCGCTAGAAAGATATAAGCGAACTTTTTTTTTTTAATTTTATATTTGATGCAGAAATACATCTAGACGTTCTAGGAACATATCTGCATAAAAAAAAATTCAAATAATAAAATCTTCAATTAAAACACGGGTATATACATCCATATATGATAGACTCGTTATACACATGAATTAAAAAAGATCCTTAAAATAAATATTTATGTATGTAAATGTATAGCGGGAAGAGGAATGGTAATCTGACCTTATTTTTAATTAGGCGTTTAGGTAATAAATGAATAAGATGGCAACGACAAGACAATTCGAATACTCGTCGTGTTAGCAACATTTATCCATCAGTGTCTGGGTCGTTTGGCGTTTTTGTTGCATTAGTGAGTAGAGAATAAAGCAAGCCCTTAATAATGGAATGAAGTTTAGAAAAATTTCATAAAACCTGTAGAGTTTCCAGTTCCAAGATCCGAGTTCTGAGATCCTAGTGGGTCCCTTACATAGACCACAACTGCTCCTTAGTTTCGACAAAATAAAAAATTGCGATAAATGTTTCCTTAACAATATCGATAAATATATCCATGAAAATATCGATAAAATTATCGATACAAAAATATATAGTTACGTATTGATAAAAATATCGATTAATATAACGATAAATATATCTTTGAATGTATCAAATGAAAAATTGATACATTGACGGACTTCAAAATCGATATAAATACAACGAAAATTCCGAAATAGGTCCGAAAATCACGAAATAGTCCCGTGGATCCCGAAGTAGTTTCGAAAATCCCGAAATAGTCCCCAGAATTAAGAAATACTCTCTAGTATACGGAGGTCGTCCGGAGAATACCGAAATAGTCTTTAAAATCCCCATTTAGCCTAGAGAATTTCTAAAATCTCGAAATAGTTCCCGAATCGAGGTGTGGGAGTTTAGGTGTGGTATAGTGAAAAGGTGTGTGATGAATTCAGTTGTGGGGAGTTAAGGTTTGGGAATTAGGGTGTGGTAGTATCAGATGTGGTGAGCTTAATTGAGATGTGGTGAGTTTGTGGGTGATGAATTGATTTCAGGTGACGTGAAATGAGTTTTAGTAAGAAAACGTGATAATTTTTTGAATTTTTCCTAAATCATAAAGTATTTACAGCAGCATCCCGATCACATCGCCTGACACAACTCCAGCATCTTCCTCGGAACCCTTGGTATTGACAAGTAAGGAATTCGTGCAAATTTCACCATCGCCACAAATAAGAAGCCGATCGCTGCAAGCAAGGGAAGACAATACCGAACCCGAATTTGGAATCAGAATATAAGAAAATAAAACAGTTTTCGATGTATAAGCCATAAGAAATTGTGGTCAAATGCAACAGTTTAGATTTCTTGTAAACAAATGTTTTGACCAGAGCTTAGTGAACGTACAAAAAAATCTTCAATATCCAATAATCACAAAAAATACTCCGCAATACATTTCATACATATCTGGCATTGACATTGACTAAAGCAAATTGAAAGCAAATAAACTAACACAACTTCAACCATAAATTTCGGAATATTATTTGCACATGTAAACCCAACGGGGGGTTACTTAATTTATTTGCCTTTAACGACATTTCATAGAATTAGAAAAGCACAACAAAAATAAGACTGTTTACACTGACGATAACAAAAGGCAAAATACAAAATGCAAAAACATAAATCAAGAGCAAACACAAATACAATTACAGCAAAGGAAGAAAAATATGAGAAATGTTTACTTGTATGTAGTAAAACAATGGACGGCAGCTAAGCAAATGTAAGTAACAGCAGACAAGATACGATTTCAGGAAAAATGAAAGGAGACAGCTTAGTACTTATTTACAGGGAAAGAGGAAAAAACAATAAAACAAAATCATGTTGCTGCGAAAAGCGCCATTGTCACAA
>NW_023458555.1:28518094-28527513 GCF_013731165.1 Rhagoletis pomonella | reverse complement strand
AAATTAAGCGGGATGACGGTAATGGAATGCTGATGGCTGTGGGGGGGTATCTCGCTGATGGTGGTTTTGTATGAAAAGTCTTTAAAATTGAATTTAGTATACGCTGATGAGCCGTAGATATATTTTCTGAATTTTACTGCGTACGCAGTGTACTCGTAAAACACTAAAGCAAAGATATCTATGCTACAAGAATGGTTTGTGTAACTAATTACAAAATAATTATTTAATGAAAAGATATCGTACATATCTCATATCGGTGCTTTCCACTTGCTTCTAAAGATATGCTTTACTCTTTTTCACGTAATTACCTAATTATAGTTTGAAATGGTTTATTTACGCGCCGTAAAAAAACTTAAGTGCATAGCATAGGAATGTCAGCATTTGTCCGGATCCGACACACTTGCTCTTTGAAAAACCGCAAACCTTTCCAAATGAACCATATTCTCTTCGTTTCTCGACCTCTGAATAGTCTGAATTCAATACGTCAAGTCAATGAGTCGTTTAACAATCTTGTATGGCCCTTTCTTTAAAATAGAAGATTTGTTAAGCCGATATCTATGTACCTCCCTTACGGACATCACGGGCGGTTGAGCAAACATTCGTCCTCCTCCTTAACGTCAGCCACCTCTTCCTGGAACACACTAAAGCCGCCACGCAGTGACCGGATAAAGTCGAGGCTTCAGAAAGCTTCATTTTGTCTTTTTTGAAGAGTGAAAATTTTAGTTCATAAAACCACATGTAATAAGTTTCTATTACATCATCGCACAGTGTACTACTTTGAGTTATCGAAAGTCTGAAATTTTTGAAAACTGCTTTTTTTAGATGCATATTAGAGTGCATTTTATTACAGTGGCAGCTTGCTGACGTCATGAGGTTTACATGTACATTCCATACCACTTGAGTTCGACTGTCTCAACTGTGTTTATGGAAAACTTCAACACTTTAGAGAGTATGCGCCAAATATTTGTAGAAATCGTTGAACAAAATAAAATTACAGTTGAAAGAAATGTGTGCTAGTATGATGAAAAGTGGAGTGAGAGGCATATTATTGGAGAGAGAGTTCTAAACGTGTGTTTTTTCCAATGACCCAGGATTATTAATACAAAATTTACTGAAAAGATTCTAAAGCGCACATACGAGTATTTACATGAAAAATCCGGTCAAACATATGTATATGTATATATATATTTTTTTTTTAATAAAATTACATATTGAAGTATTTAGAGAGTATAAAAATGGTTCTCTTTTTTCTAAAGCAGTCGCATTTCTGGCTAGTATATTTCAAGACGAGTGGATAAGGCTTGAGCCAAGAGCTTGTATATGCAAATCCAATTTTTGACAGCAAATGCTAGTTACGTGGTTTTGCACTTTAAACAACGATATGTACGACAAAGTATGTATGTATGTTTCGCCAAACCCAGCAGCAAAAAACATTGAAGGTTTTATTTTACAAAAGCACAAAATTCGATGAAAATATTCTAAGAGCAACATGTATTATGTTTCTTAATTTAATTTTTCATACTCAAACCTACCTACATAAATACATAAGCACATTGCCGTGTATTCGTATGCCTTAAAACCAATGTTGTGTAAGTCAGAAATATCTTTTCGCGAGTTTCCTTAGCCCATTAAATGAAGATAAGTATGTATTATGTAGTGATACATAAAAATATTCACTCAAATATAATCTTTATCCTTACTTGGGCAGTCATTTAAACTCATTTTCATTGATGAAAGAAAAATTTGAACAATGAAAATTCTAAACCTCTAGTAATTATCTCCATGAAATAAATACATAAAAATTTTTTTAGCGTTTAATATTTTTAAGCTGTTTATGAGCAAACAAGCTTTAAAAGCAATAATTAACGCTAAGCCGTGAGCAATTAATTTTTTGAAAGGAATTTAATATGGCATGCACATTTACGAGTATGTGGTTGAATGTGAACACCGATAATAAAATCAGCATCGAAACCCAATGCAGAACCACTCTTGCCAACAAGTGTTACTTTGGACTGAGTAGGCAATTCAGAAGTAAAGTCCTGTCTCGACATACAAAAATCACAATCAATGAGTCATTCATCGTGCCCGTGCTGGTATATGTTGCAGAAGCTTGGACAAAGACAAAATCCGATGAGGCGGCTCTTGTAGTAGTCGAGAGAAAGATTTTGAAGAAGACTTAGTGATGAGCAGATGATGGAATGATGAGCTCTATACGATTTACAATGATATGGATATAGTGCAGCGCATCAAAATACAGCGGCCCCGCTGGCTTGGTCAAATCGTTCGAATGGACACCGACGTTCCAGCTCTGAAAGTATTCAACTCAGAACCCGCTGGCGATAGCAGAGAAAGAGGGAGGCCCCCACTGCGATGGAAAGAGCTAGAAGAAGAACTTGGCGAGAGAGGAGAAGCGACGGGCGTGCTTTGTTGAATCCGGCAAAAATCGCTCAGCCGGTTACAGAGCCAAAGAAGAAGTTGAGTGTTTTAAAATCGGATGATATAGCAAAAAGTTTTATGAAGAGCCTTTTATGTCCCTTCTAAAACAAATACTTGTACAATGGAATTCCTATAATTTCTGACCAGACGGTCTAATAATCAACCCATAGCAACCGGATCGAGTTTAATTAGCAATATTCGCAATTTGAGGGCTTCTCTTAAACTCATAGAGGGTTTCAAAGCTTTGCTCATAAGAAAAATGTTTGCAAAAGATATTGCTCGAAATTGTTTCCGAAATCATGCCTTATACATAATTATAAAGGGTTTTCCAAATAAAGGCGTGTAGACGTTGAAGTGGAATAAAACAAAGTGTACGCTATATTTTTTTATTTGAAAGTTATTATTTTTGGAATATAATTCTGTCTCAATGTCCGCTACGTTCTCTACGTTGACGCGTATCCAAGATGTCTAATTTTCCATCACCCACCCGCATAAATGAGGCTAAATTTGAGCGTTGGCTTTAAGGGCATCAGTGGATAGAAACTTACAACGCGGACCCAAAATCCCTACAAATACGTAACTTTTTTTGGATGACCTGGCAACCCGGGAACTTTATTTAAATTAGTGTTGCTTCATTTTGTAAATTTTGCATACTAACATAGCATACAGCCACTGCATCTTACATAAAGACCTTCTATTCAACATAACTCAGTAATAGATTGAAAAGAGACCTCCAAGGAGCATTTTCGTAATATGAATTCATAAAGATTCCTACAGCTACACCTCGAATGAGTGTTTTCGAAGCGCTCCGAATATTGAGGGAAAATGGAGTCAAAGTACTTTTTTGTTATCTTGTTTTGCTTTTCTGTGTATCTAATGTGGAAGATGAAAATTAAATTTTCTGGAAAGGGACACCGAAAATCAGCTTTTGAAGTTATGTCAATTGCGAAGGCCTTAAAAAACAGAAAAAAGATATTTCTTTATTTTTTTCCTAATTTTGTGATTTTTTCACTGAACAATACGTTATAATGTGTTTATAATTTAAAAAGTTGAATCTGCCATTAATATATTAATCGTAGTTCTCTTGACATTTTGTGTGTCTGTTTATCCGACCACCTCTCTATAGTGTACCAAGAATGGCAGAATACAAGATTGCGCCTACCAGAGAAGATTTTTGAGAATAAATTTTGTGTGATGTCACACTGGTGCAATTGCGAGAGAGAAATGCCAAAACATGAGCAAGAATTGAAGAAGAATAAAAAATGTTGCAAGGAAAACGTAAACAAGTTGCACAAGTGTGACGTCATACAAACAACGATTCTGTCAAATTCACTGAGAGAGGAATAGCGGTACCGTGATTGGCGCGACATCTATTTCTCTCAATCTTGATAGTGTACTAGTTTGTCTCTTACATTCGATGGCCCCATCTAAGGGAGCTCAGGCATTCCGTAACTAGCTTAGATTTGGTAATCAGAGTTTCTATTGCTAATAGCGCCACCAGGCTGTCAAAACACACTGTTGCTTTATTTATATTCCTGTCTCTAATGTTTAAGATTTTATAGGTTTGAAGGGAACCTAGCACATTTACATGAAAGATGCTTTTTATACTTCCCTTGACACAGGAGCATAGCGGCACCGATTTATCTGGAATAAACTGCCACGTCTACATCAGATTTCAACAAGGATACGTCGATGTAGGAAGAGGTAGTCTCTGACGCGACCACATCGTCTCTTTTCCATTTTTACTGCATGGGAGTTTGACTTGTGCACCGCAGTTGCTGACAAGATTGGCTACCCACGTCCAAAGTTTACAGTCCCGCAATGAATTGATTTCTGTATCTTACCACCGATTTAATATGGCCTTCTTGCAGGTGAAGGTGGATAGGTGTCAGGTTTAGGATATCGTTTAGCGCATCTGTCGGCCAGGGAGTGAGTGCACCTATTAGACCAAGCTACCAAAAAAAGGCCATGAATTTGTATAAATAGTTGGTCCTCTAATAGCGGTAGTGCCCATTTTATGCTGAAAATTTTCTTTCAAGTGGTAGTATGATATGCAGATTTTCTAGCTTCATGGATAAACATTTAAACCGCTGCTAATAGTACAAAGATATTTAGCTTATTTATGTTTCTAGCTGATCCCATACGCCAGCATTTTTTTACGATTTCCCGCAGAAAAAGTTTGCCTCTTCACCGGACAAAATCCGTCATCTGCGACTACTTTCCATTGTTTATTTGACAAGATTATTTTTGCTAAGCGATTATGTGTTACCATAACAAGCTAAGTATACATTGTAATATATAAATTTGACTCTTTCAACGACTTTTGTGATTTAAAACGCTATGCAGACGAAAAACAAAAATCAATATTACATAATAAAGGATATCGCTGCTGCTTACAGACGCTAAAGGTCATAATATTTTTGGGCGTGCTTTTTTCATGCAAGAAATTCATTTTAGCATTACATGCAATTTAAAGTCCCGCCAGACTCTCATTATAAATTAAATTATTTAATTTTTTTCATCGACGCGACATGCCATGTCAGCCGACATTTACGACAACACCAACCAACAAACTAAATATGTATGTATGTATGTACATATGTACTTGGTTAGGTGTAATTTATGCAAATACGTTGATATCTAATTATGAACGAATAGAGACAAAACCTCAAAAGTAACGCCAACTGAATCGCGCCATAATGTTCGTAACACTTATTCACATACACACACATGTACTGAATGCGTGAAAACTAACACACATTAACTCTGTGTTTTCAATGAGTTCATGGCCGATAATTTTTTGCTTTTATTTTCTGGCTAGCAAAATTGTCTGAAGTAACTGTGACTGCATAAATATACATACATGTACACGCACATGTACATCACATGTATATATGTAGGTTCACTGGCTCATACACGCATTTCATTTGAGAAAGGAGTGTGTTAATATATAATGTATATTAGACTGTGCAGAAAAAAAGGTTTGTTTTTTTCTTTCGGTCCCATGTGAAAATTTCGTTGTCGGCCACAAAAAATAATTGTTTGCACAATTTCAGTACTCCATCTTCATTTTTAAATTCGCGCATGCATAAATAAGAACTTTTAATGAAAAAAAAATTATCCCATACTCTTTAATAAAAAGTTAAATATAACAAATAAGAAACAACAAACTAGACAATTAAATTTGGGTATAATAAGTGAAATTTTGAAGTGCTTGGGCTTTCCCGTGCCTTTTGCATTTTTTTAATGCTTTGTTCAATTTTTCCATATAAACAAGTGCTTTTTTGCAAATTTTTTTTTTTTGCATATTTCGATAATTTTTTCCATACAAATAAGGCGTCGTACACATTTATTAAAGAAACGTATCGGAAGAAAAATTTTCAAAATTCTAACTGAAAAATATAGATATAGGGCTGAAATTTTGGTACAATTAATTTTTGTAACCGACAACGAAATTTTCTTATGAGACCAAAAGAAAAAAAAAAGCATTCGTTTTGTTTGGCACAGTGTGAAAAGTTTTTTATTCAAAATTTTACTTTTGCGAGGGCTAACTGAAAACGTGGATATTGGGCTGAAATTTTGGTACAATTAATTTTTGTAACCGACAACGAAATTTTCTTATGGGGACGAAAAAACACATTCGTTTTATTCGGCACAGTGTAATATAATATACATATATAAAAAAACGATTAAATGTCGACGCGATTTTTAGCCGCTTTAAATTAAAATTTGAAACTTTTATTTATATAATTTTTGTTAAAGCTTGGACAATATTTCTGTAAAAAAAAAACAAAATATTAAGTTAAAAAAGATTGTAAATATTAAAAAAGATATTTTTTGAGTGAGTGTGTCCACATATATATGGCCATTCAAGGTCCCTTCGGACACTATTTGTCATTTGCACCACCGGTTTTTCTATTAGTTCTTATCTTATAGCACCAGTTAAGAAAGGCCCCTCTTTTTATATAAAATTTTTTGCTCAACCATTTTTGAAATATTGACTTTTGAAAAAACTTTCTTCCTTAAACAACTTTTCAAAGCTTTTTGGAATATAAAATTGAAAAATTTTCACAGCCGTATATCTATAAAATTTTCTAATTTTTAACCGACTTCCAAAAAAGGAGGAGGTTATCAGTTCGTCGGAATATTTTTTTTTTTTTTATGTATGTTACCGCATAACTTTGGACCACGTCAACCGATTTCGATAATTTTGCATCGGAAAGGTAGTTTCTCAGAGGTGGTCCCATACTAATCTGGTTGAGATCCAATCAGTGGATCATGAGATATATATATATATATATTTTTTTTATATGGGAGTTGAAGTCGGTTTTTTTTTTTGCTAAAAATTACTAGTTTATATAAAATTTTGACTTCCAAAAAAACAAGAACTGATCTTGAAAATGTTTTCTAAAAAAACTATCCTTCTTCTGCAACTTTTATGTCTGGCCCGGCAATGGTGCAACAATGGGATCTATTTATTATTTCGAATCCATAAATAAATGAAAAACTAACAGATTTTATCGAAATCCACTGCATTAATCAAAAATACAAAAATTATTTGTAATAAGGATGAAATTCTATGCATAATTTCAATGGGAAGTCCTACACCACGACTTATCACTTTCTCGTAATCCCTTGGTAAATCCAATGATTGTTTCCGTATGAAATATGAACAGAAAATAATGTTACGCATACGCCATGTGGTATCCGAACAATTGATAAAAGTTTAAGGAGAACGATAACAACTGATTACGCAAAAGTGAAGAAACACAGCAATGTGCTTCCACCAGAAATTATGTAGAAAAATTCTACCTCTACTATAAGATACTTTTATCTTTTTGATTAATGCAGTAGATTTGACGCAATCATTCTTGGCGTTGTGTTGGATAAAATTTGTTTTTGTTAATTTAAAAAATTAAAAACAATTGATCCCATTATCAGACTAGACTTTTGTCTAGACTAGACTAGACTTAAAATTTGTGGAATAAGTGACAGTTTTTTAGAAAATATTTACTAGAAAAACGGTCAATAAGGGTTTTTTTTGGAAATCAACATCCCATATTAAAAATTTGAAAATTTTGTAAAAATTTGAATATTTTATAGGAATACGGTTTCGAAATTTTTTAGATTTTGTACTCTAAAATTGTTTTGAGAATAAAAATTTTCAAATGAAAAATTATCCCAATTGGCTCATTTTAAACAAAATATAGTAAAAACTGGAAAACTTTGAAAAATTTGAAAATTTCATAAAATTTTTATAGGAATACGGTTTTGAAACTTTTCCGATTTTTTATTCTAAAATTATTTTGGAAATAAAAAGTTTCAAATACAAAATTATGCCAATTAGCCCGTTTTACCCAAAATATATAAAAAAATTTTAAAGTTTTTAAAGATTTTTCAATTTTATAGGAATACGGTTTTGATTTTTTTTCGATTTTGTATTCTAAAATTGTTTTGAAAACAAAAATTTTCAAATAAAAGATTATCTCAAATGGTCCATTTTACCTAAAATATATTAAAAATTTGAAAATTTCATAAAAATTGTATAGAACTACGGTTTTGAAATTTTTTCGATTTCGCATTCTAAAATTATTTTGAAAATAAAATGGCCCATTTTAAACAAAATTATGGGAATTCGTAAAAAAATTTAATTTCTTTTTTCAAAATCAAAATCTCGAAAAGCCTCGATCAAAAAGTTAAGAATTAAATTAGTACTATAACATAAAAAATTATGGAAAAGTTTGGATTCAAAAACCAAATGGTGTCCGTATTGGGCTGGAATGCTCCATATACTTACATATGTGTATAGATATGAGCAATTAAGGTAACTTACTAAACTTTCAGCATTTTTTCCCACTTTTTCACTGCATATGGTGAGCGCGCACGCTTGTATCTACCGCTATTTCACACTCGCTAACGATTCACCGCACCACACACTTCAACGCTTGCAAAAAAGCGTTAATGTGTGTATACATTTTTAACCTAGTTTCCATGACTTTTTGCGGTTTCTGTTTGTTATTTCAGTGCTTTAATTTTTTTCATAATTGCAAGTGTGTAAAAGTAAATACTTATGTAAATGTGTATGTTTTTCAATTGAAATGCCTATGCGAATTCAGATATGTATGTATGTACGTGTACTTGTATTAGGTTGACTCACAGTCTAAACAAAAAAAAAAAGTTGGTACTCCTTCTACAGGTATAGGCGCAACCGTATGACTACTTCAAAGAAGGGTCTGCAACCGCAATTACGTCGAGTATTTGAAACATCGATACATCTTTGTACAACCAAGATGAAGGATTAGTTAAAACAGTGGTCTATAACAGTTGTAAATGCACCAAAGAATACCCAATGTGGGTCTGCCCGCAAATCGGAGGGAACTTTACAAAGTCTTCTTACAGCGCTTGCCAAGCTTACGTGAGGACCATTTTTTCTGAGAATCAGAAATCGTTTAAAGGTACATTTTCTTGTCAAGAAGTTAGACTTCCCTGCCCAGTCACGAGAGGCATCATTGTTGCTCTCAGGATACTATCAGCCGCTTAGCTACAAAAGTATACCCTAACCAACTAACTTACTAACTAACAGGCATTCAACAATTGAGTAATAAGTCCACCACTTTTTTATTGCATGCTTCCAACTAATCGCAAAAAAGTTTCAAAAGCCTCTGAAATGACTTCATTTTAAAAAAAGAAAATTCGTGAAAATTTTCGCCAAAATTAAAAAAATACTTAAAATTTTATATAAGAAACACTTATGCTTCTGTTTAAATAATAAGCAGAATGCAATGCCGTATATTTTCCCCAGCTCAGGAGCCAACGTATTAGAATTTTGTTAGGATACACGAAATCTATTTACCATATTTTAACAAATATTTTTGAGGCAAAAGCAATTTTTCCGTGAGGCATCCTAATATGTATGTCGGTAAATATGTATGTACGTTTATGCGTTTGCTGCTATGTAGTTATTTAGCAGCTACAGCAAGTAA
>NW_023458555.1:28510990-28517994 GCF_013731165.1 Rhagoletis pomonella | reverse complement strand
GAACGATTTCTATTGTTTTTGTACGTGTTATTGAGAAAACGTAGTTGTCCATGAGTCGTTGTTTGTATTCTACATACATATAGGTACTCAAAGATTTTGCTAATGTGTATGTGCATGTGTCAAAAAAAAACGTAAAGCAATTGCAGAAAAACTGAGCACCATGCTGATGCAGGAAGTTCGACAGGATACTTAAGCTTTATTTACCCCACGCCTTCTTGTCTGCACACTCCATAGTGCAGTGCTGCTGCTTCCTGTCAGCTTCCTTTCTGGTTCTCGTTTTTTTTTTTTGGTTTTTGTCTTCTTGCCTTCATTTGTTTGCTAGCAGCAAATGACAATCTTAACCCATTCATCTTGCAAATTGAAGTGGACATAGTAAACAATAACAATGAGTTATTTTTGTTTTGCATACACACATGTATACATATATAGGTATCTGTGTAAGTTCATAGTGCATGCATGGATGGAGCAGCTGATTTCAGAAGAAATGAATTAGTGCTGCCTAGGTTTGTCGAGCTTACAGTTTGGAAAAATAGCAGAGCAGGTTTACCAGGTTCCTTTGAAAATTTATACAATCTAAGTCAACAAGTTGGTACTTAATTTCAAATTAAAGCAAAAATAAAATTAAGAATACTGAAGTCTTTAGGTTTTTTCTTAAGTCCTTAACTAAACTAATTGTTTGTTGATTCGGAATTTAGCAAAACGCGGTGTCTGAAATTGGCATCCCCGCGAAACTAATAAGGCTATGCAAAATGCTGTTGAGCGATACTACCAGCTCCATGAACCAGAATTTACACCGACAATAATGTATGCAAGAAAATTCAATTCAGAATCGATCTTTCCAAACAAGTGCTACTTTGGACTGAGTAGGCAACTGACGTGCTTTGTTGAACTCGGCCAAAATCACTTATGCGAGTACAATGCCAAATAGGAAGAAGAGGAACCATGGGGGTTGATGTTATCTTTCAGAATTTCCAGATGGAGCATTTTGTCTCTTATATGTTACAAGGTTGAAAAAAAAGTTTTTAAGCGGATTTTTTCTTGTGAGGAGGAATTCCATTTGACAAATATACATATACCTATGAATTCATATAGTGCCATCTTTTAATTTTATATCGGCATTTTTCTTCTCTAAAAATATTTAGTTGCTGGTATTATATTAGGTGTTAATCGAAAAAGATTGCAATTTTCAAACAAAAATGTAGAATAAATTCCTAAAAAAAAACAAATTATTATCGTAAATCTCATTACTTCTATTAATATATTTAACCCTTTCAAACGAAATACATTTCCCACAAAATTCTGCATTCATGAGAATATTCTTTTTATAATTTTATTATAAAGTTTTAGGAAAATCATTAAAAACAATAATACCAAAAATTGGAAAAAATTTAATAATTATAAAAAAAATGTTTTTTGAGGGAAAGTGTGTACTTTGAGAAAAAGTAATACCAAAATTAAAAAAAACGTAGAAAAGAGTGCAAAACATAATTTTTAGGGAACTTTAATAAAAAGTAATAGGGGAGCCTAACTTTTTTCTATAGAATTTTATACAACTTAAAATAAATATTTGTAGTTGTAAGAAAACAAAACGAATGGCAATCTAATATCTTTTTTTATGTTTATGCTCCTGAAAGGGTTTAGAAGGTTGTGCTAAACATTCCGATCAATCGGTTGAGCTGCCTACCTTCGAACGCACAAAAAGTTCCTAACAAATATGCGTCACTCTCCAAGAATACTTGCCGAATCTATTCGATATGAGAGAATAAGTATATGCCATAATAGTTTATACAAAACCAAATATCGATTCTTTTGAAATTTCTAGTTAAATCTTAGTTGGCTTAACAACTTAGCAGGTCCACCAGAGCGGAAACAAAAATCAGTCACGAAAATGTTTTTTATTCGAATTTTCTGGGTGCTTAAATAAGAAAAAAAAGTTATGATTTTTTTGAATATTTTTTTTTCTTAAAAATTACAAACTCTATTTTAACGCCCACACGTTTCTAGAATGTATGCGATTTTATGTACATATGTATGTACGTATGTATATACATATGCAGCTTACTCCACTCATACAGTTATTTTCCACCGGACGTGATCTAACAATAGACACTTCTATGTGGGTGAGTAGCAAAGCGTATGTATGTAAGTGCGTATGTGACGCAAGGTGCTTGACTGTGGTTGACACATGTCAATAATAAATAGGATCAAAGGTGCCACTTAGCGCCATGCCGAAGTTAAATTACATACTATCTACTAAATGTGGTATACATATATTTACACTTATTTATATGTAGGTGCACTTGGGTATAATCTAATCTAATACGTATAAGCAAACAGAAGCAAAGCTTTTTGAAAAATAATTGATCTTTACATACATATGCACAAATGAAAAAATGTTAAGCGTGCGGGTAATCAGGAGTAAAATAAGCAACAAAATAAAGGTACATATGCACATAATAATGAAACGATTACTGCCACAAGTGAAAACAACTACAATGGCTCTAAGTAGGTACATATATATATGAGTGTGTCCAATATTAGGTCGTACTAAAATAACAATAGCCACAACAATAAGAACAACAACACTTTAGTGCCACTAGTCTTAACAGCAAAGTAGCTTCTATTGGCTTGACATGGCGTATGAGCAACAAAATATTGAATAGCAAAGTAGAGGGTGTATGATGAAGCTGTGCATATGCATACATATGTATGTATATACGAGTGTTTGTATGTATAAACGGACTTCCTGGCAGGGTAACAAATTTTCGAATGGACCTACACTACATATACATACATAGCTAAAAAAAAGTAGCTTACAGCAACAGCAACAAGCGTAGAGGTATAAATCAATATTGATGTATGTACTAACATACATATGTATATGCCAGTGTAAGCGCATGCTGAGTTTGTAATGAATTTTTGCTACCTTCTATACCTCCAACCAGCAAGAAGAAGAAATGTCCTTTTGTAACTAGAAATATTTACTTCTACGTAAATAACTTTCAGTGTAGATATGTTGTGTATGTATGTACGTGCATGTACGCATTTACCTAGTCATGCTGTTGGAGCTTATCAATGCCTGAACTATTGCAGGCAGATTGAGGGATTATGCGTAGAACAACTTCACTGAGCTGAGTCTCAAATGAGCATTAAAGGACTACAGGTTTACATACGTACGTACATACCCGTTTATACTTAAGTACATATCTACATATATGAATGTTTGTTTGAACCGTCAGTATGTTAAGCGCATGTCATGCGTCAAATAGTTTTCCATATTTTTGCAAGGCAATCGAGCGTACATGGATGTGTTTATGCTTTTCCCCATAATGCCTTGATGAAAAAGGTAGGTACGTATGTTAAACATTCACAAACGGAAGACAGGTGGAAATCACTTAATGGTCAAACACCTGCAGTCAAGTAATTGTGTCGCATGTGTGAGTAAAGAGACGTAGTGGGCGTCTGAACATGTGTCAGCCCGGAAGTGAGTTGACCTTTGTTAGCCTTAAGGAAAATTTTATGCTTTGAGAACAAAAATTACAAGAGCTGGTATGCTCACTTTACTATCCTTCCACGAAGGACTTTTCAGGACCAAACGAAATCTCAAGCGTAATCAGCTTTTCGAACAAACTTCTTAAATTATAAATTAAGGGTGGACACTAAGGTGGTCCAAAAAAGAGAAACGTCGGAGAGAAAAGAGGACCTTTACAATTTTTCTATACCGAAAAAATATACACCGTTTTTTTTCTTTTGTTTTTAAGCAAACAAAAACTTATTTAGAGGGCGCTCACAGTTTTCCATGTATTTGTTATGGAAAAAAATCGGGAAAATTTTCCAACACGGAAGCAGGCTTCAATATTTCAATATTTATTGAAGCATCAATTTTTATGAAAAAAGCGGCGCAGGCGAAAACTTAGTACAATTGGGTATTACTATTCGTAGTCTTCTGAAGAGAACCAGAGTTTTCGAATCGAAAAATATTGATTTTCAAAATTCTATGCCATTTCTAAGAAAATTTGTTTTTTTTTCATATAAAATAAAGGCATACAAAATTTTGAGCATCTTTAGCGACATCTAAATATTTTTCAATTTCAACATAAAAAATAGGAATATATATATTTTTGGTATCTTTGGGGTGAGAGCATTAAAACTCCGACTGTACTTTTTCACATGCATTTTTGGAACACCCTAGTGGATATATTTACTGCAAAGATAGCTTTAAGTCCTCCGAAACTTCACTGATATGTCTAAAAGTGTACTCGTAGGCAAAGTTATGATCAAAGTCACAGTTAAAGTCATAGTCATAGTCATAGTCATAGTATAATAGTATTTTAAATCTGTAGTAACAATAACTAATTGTATTTGCACATGCTGGCAGATATTATTTATTGCACAAAATTATATTTCAGTGAGTTTCCCGTTGCAAAAACTTGTTTTCCATTTCAAATGTGGACAATGTACATACGTATATCCTTAGCCACTTTAGATTCATAAATCAATCAAAAAATCCCTATATCCAACTTGAAATTGAATTTTAGTGATTTGATTAAATTTATGGCAAATAAAAACTTTCATTTGTCCCCAAATTTCAAGTGCAAAAAGTTGCTTTCATATTACAGCGCAAATGCTGTGAAAGGCTAAGAATAAACAAAAGCACTAATAAATAATCCGCAGTTGGAGCAATAAGTGGAAGGCATTTTGATATGGATAAAGAAATACAATAAAATGCGAATACGGGCGATCGAATAACATGCCGAAGCCAAAAGGGAAAGTGCTTAGAATGTTGCTAAAAGAGCAAAATCGAACTGATGTCCGCGATAAGCAGCTCCGCTCACATACATAAATACATATATTCGATTTCCGTTTAGGGTTTTAGAAGCTCCACAGCACGCCAATCCAAAAAAAAAAAAAAATGCTACATTCAGCGACACTTTGAAACTTAATCGGCTGTTTAAATATCAGATAAGACTACTATGTTTGTATTTCCGTGATTTGTGTACGAAATTGAGTAAATGTGTACAAAAAGTATTCGAACATACTACATGCTGCCAAGCAATAAAATTTGCAAAACAGACAGAAAGCTTGAATACACCGTAAATCCACACGAAATGAAAAGGCATAGCAATTTGATTACAAAAAAACATAAAATAACGAATACCATGGAAGGGCGACAGCCAGCAAGTGTGGGCGCAGCAGTTGGCTACCAAAAGGTGGCTTCTCAGTTTATTTGCCTAAGGCAGGAAGTCAACTGGATAAGGTGTTAGCCATCAAATGGGGTCCAAGTGTGAGATTAGTAAGCGTTCTCGCTTATCGCATTTAATGTCACGAAAATTGCGATGTTGGCATTTTATTTTGAAATCAATGTGCCAAATATTTGCCAATATTGACAAATGCTATACAGACAAACTTAAATACTTGGCAGCTGAAATGCGTACATACTTAAGTGTCTTCTTGCTTATTGTGCTGGTATTTTATTTTGGTTGTTGTTGCTATTTCTGTGCATTGTCCTATATCATTGAATTGGAAATGATTAAGAAAAAGCCATAGATGTGCTATAAATACAAAAGCATATAAACGGAAGAAGATTTCGTAATCCAGACAGTCGAGTTGATTCGCCTAGTGCTTTTTATAATTTTGCAGAGATATTTGAGACGTGTGAAAGTACTTTTAGGAAAATAACAGGTACTAGTGAATTTAAGTGAGATGAAGGGAAGTGAGGTGATTCGAAGTGAGCTGTGTGTAAGTTTTGTTGAAATGCGTTGAACAACATAACATAACATTACATAACATAACATAAACCCAACATAACATAAGATAACATAACATAGCATAGCATGACAAGACATACCATAACATAACATAACATAGCATAACATAACATATCTCATTCTTAGGTTTTATTTTTTTTACTTTCTCTATCACTCTCTTTGTAACTATCGTTTATTTATCTTTATATATATTTTTATATTTATCTTTTCATTTTTATCTCTATAATGCTTTCCTTCTCACAGTTCTCCTGGGTTCAAGTCAAATACTTAGCAACGGCTCCAAATCCACCGCTCTAAATATCGACAAGAAGGTGAAAAAGAAAAGGAAGAGATGGGTGACGCCTCGAGCGGATCTGCTGCTTCAGATTTTCTAACCGCCGTAGTGGCCAACAAATTTGGAAATGCGGCGAACAAAACTGGTGGGTGTCGGAGTTCACAAAAACATCAGAAGTGGACCTGCGGGCCCTCCACTGATGTGTAAATACCGCGATAGATACTGATAGGGACACGGGCTGTGTACGTAGTGTACGTAGTGACTCTGAGGACCCATATGCATCACTCCAAGGGGGTCTTAGCTGGCCTCCTTCTTCACCCGAGCGAAAAATCGGGAAACCGTGGATCTTCGGATACTTTCCTCTGATGCCTACCAGGTAGTACCGATGGCAGTAGCAGTAAGATCAGAGCTTGCATTCTTATTAAACAGATATATTTTCATTACTACTTTCATCAGCGTCCCACTAAAGGAAAGTATTTTCTGGCTGGTAACAGCATAAAAAGCCCACGACAGCCAAAATTGTCCATCAAACCGAAAGACCACCCGTAGTATTGGGAAGGACATAGCTTTCGAAATCACACCACTCTGGTTGCTGGAGTGATCTTTTGTTCTGTAAAACCATCGGAAATAATTGGCCCTCCTGTATCATTTTTTTGTGAAAAATAGGTAAAAAAAAAGGAGCTTGGGTGTCTGGAGTGGCAACCTAAGTGCACTCCCGGCATTGGAAAGTCCTCTAATGACTTCCAAGCTAGTTCGGTACTCTGTACTAAATTTAATATGTTGAAAAACATAACGAACTTATTTTTACTCTTACCAGGTGACTTGAAGTAAGTCGGGAATTTGTTGGTATGGTGTATAGAAAGTTCTCTGTGTATCTAAACTTTTATTTAATACAACATAATGGACCTGAACGTTTGTTGCTCTACAATTTAAATAAAGGAACTGCTACATACTTTCAATAA
>NW_023458555.1:28490624-28510980 GCF_013731165.1 Rhagoletis pomonella | reverse complement strand
TAACTCCTCAAATTGTGTGCAATATTTTATTTTTTTATCTTTTTACCCTCCACATGATAGTTCAAGGTCAATTCCGCCAAATAGACATATATTTCCCTTGTACCTTCAATCGCTTCAAATCACCACCACCATAGAGGCATTTCTTCAAAATCGGAAAAAGAAAATAGCCTTATATGTTCGTCATTGTTTTAGCGAATATGAAAGTCCCTTTTATATTACCGTTGAAGTTATTTGATTTCAGTGGTTGTGAAACTAAAGCAACCTGTGCTAATGATAATCTATAGTATAGATTCTATACATACATACATATATAAATGGTAACAGGCCGATGTCTGTACATTATAGATATTAAAGAAAATTTAATATGGGTGTTCTTTGTTAGAGCAACAGAAGCCAAATCAACAATCTTATATGTATGTTTGTACGCTCATCACTCGAAAACTAATGCATGGAATTAAATTTAGTTTTCACCGACATATTGCTAGAGGTCTAAGTTAATACACAGAAAGAAAAAAGTTCAAAATTTTGCCGCCCGTTTGAAAATTACACTTCGAGTAAATTGATAATATAAAATAAATATTGCAATATGCCTGTCAAAACGAAGAGGTTTAAGAATGCTTACAGCTAAAAATATTTTTGTGGAAGGTTGCCACCTGTTTGCAATTTTTAATTCAATTTAATTTATATGATAAATTGGATATTGCAATATGGATATCAAACTAAAGAGATTTAGGAAAGTTTACTGGCGAAAATATTTTTGAGCAGGTTTGCCACCTGTTTGAAAAATTGTACTCAATTAAATACACAACATAAATGAAATATTACAATACGGGTATCAACAAACACCAAAAAGCTTTTAAGGCGCAGTGAAGCATGCCGGGAATTTGTTAGTTTACCATAAAAATGTCTATCCCTGGGGCGTTAAATTACACCAACAGAGGGCGCGAGGTTTTGTTTAAAGATTACTACAGTGCAAGAGTGAAGTTGCTATAAATTCTGAAAAATCTGATTAAAAAGTTTAAAATTTAGATGCAATTTTACATATATTTTACAATTTTTGCACAAAATATGAAATTAGGAATTTGCATTACAAAACTTTGGAAATGGGAAGTATAAAAATTCTAAAAAATTTCAGCAAAATTACAAACCAATTAACCAAAATTCGAAAGAAAACTAGATAATTAGACATTAAAAAAATCTATCGGTGATAATTCGGTGAGTAGATACTGTATTTTATTTTTTTTATGTTTTTAATGTAACTTTATTTAAATTTTAGATTACATTATTTAAAAAAAATATATATTTTTTTAATTTCATAAAATTTTTTGGAACATATTCTTTTAAATTAAATTTTTTGGTAGAAGTAAACATATTGTTTATTTTATAATTAAATTCCTAATTAATTTTTTTTTATTTAATCTTTTCAAATCATTTGAAAAGATTTCATTTAATTTTTTGATACATGTAGCTGAAAGACAAATATAAAAACTCCAAACTTGATGAGGTCCCTCAACAGCAGATCTTCTAATTAGCCTTTCCAAAGACACAAAATAGCTTTCAATATATTTTCCAGGATTGGCAAATGTCCTATAAAAGACTTTTGTATTTCGAAGGACCGCGGTGAGTTGCAAGACAGTGGCCAGAATTGTCTTATAATATTAATAAGCCACTCAGGGGCTTTACGAGAAGGCGTAGTGCATTCTTGGTATGCTACCATAAACTTATGAATAAAGAAAATGGCAATTTTTTTAGCAGTCCACCGTGATATAGAAAACTCGGACCGCATTTCAGAGGCTCGCATCTTTCCCAACTGAAAGTGCCTGGTCCCACGGGGAGCGGAGATCTTTAATAAATAAATAGGTAGGGTCACTTGAGGGTAGTGCGGTAACCAAACGTTCTGAAAAAAGCTAACTCCATATTGACGCGATAGCAGTCTCTTCAAGTTGTAGGAGGAGTATTGCATCATAATTTGCCGTGAGAGAATTTCAAAAGGTCACAAAATTATGAAACTGACCGTGTGCCTTAAATGTATTGAGCTTATCTAAAAAATATACATATATTGTATATTATTTATGTGCATCAAAAACTCATATAAAATATTACATAAGTACAAAAATATCAACCATATATGTACATATGTACATAAATATATAAGCAAAAATATGTTTGTGTTTGAGATAGCCTATTATGATGGAAATGACTTGCAAAATAAAATAGGAACCTGATAAAGCTGTTAACTAATGTATCATAATTTTCAAAACTGAAGTGAAAGAACATGAATATGTACAAACATAAGCATGTATATGAGGCCTTGATATACTAGTATTATATTAGAAATAAAACCCACATAAATTCTTCTACTTGCTTTCACATTTTCTCACCCTACAAATACCCACTTAAAGGTTCATGAGTCACTGCCATCAAGTTTTACCAACATACTTTTAAAATTCAACTTGATTTGGGTTATCTCAGGTTTATGCGTTTTTTTTCTCATTTCGTGTGAACTTTTGCTTTTATTGCGTTCTTGCCTATTTGGCAAAATTGCACGCTTTTCATATTCTGTCATATTTTGTTGCTACTTTTGTTGAAATTGTGCTGGCCTTGCAGATGATTTGCAAGATAAGCAGGAATATTTAAGTAAATTATCATTTTCCTGCTGATTATCTACTTACATACGTAGTATAAGAATGCAGACATAAGCTTCAGAAATATGTAAGAGTAAAACGAATTAAACCACCATGGCTGTGGCATCAATCTTTGCTGAAATTTCCTAAATTTTGCGCAGCATTTTATTTTTTGTCAAAGACATACATATGTATAAGTAAATAAAAGGCCGAAACAATAAAAAGGACGATAATTGTTTTATCTTGCTGTGCTTGTATTGTTTGCAGTATTTTTATAACTACTTCAACTGATTAAATTTGTAAAAAAATTTGAGAATTACTAGTTTCGATAATAACAATAGGTAATATTTTAGCGCTTACACTTTTTCTAAGTGTTTGGCCGTTCTTTTCCACTAATTTGTGCTGTGCATCCTGATGTTGTTGCAAATGTTGTTACAAATGGATTTTATGAGAAGCTTTTTGATGGCAGAAATAAACGCGGATGTTACATAGTTATAATATGATACATACTTTCCCAGCTAGCAAAAATGGCAAACTCACATATCCATCAGAATCGGCGTAGAATAAGTCCAAAGTTTTTAATATTACTGGCTGATGTCGATCAGCGAAATCTATGTAGAGGTAGAGGTGGGAAGGAACTTTGAGCGATACTGCGGATAAAATTCTGAGTTATTTGACGTCAGTGTCTAATGAAAATCTGATTCCATTCACTTAAATTTTATTTTATATTCAGCTTAACTTAGTTATATTTCAAATTCAGCTTAATTTCAATTTTATTTCAATATTTTTTTTTGAGCTTAGTACCACGATTTTATTTTTTTTTTTAAGCTAAGGGCATTTAGATTTATTAGGATGGATTCCGGGGCATAAGAGACATGATGGCATCGAGTAGACTGAATGCCTAGTGAAACAGGCACCTACCGCAGTATTTTTTGGTCAGGAGCTCTTTTGTGTGCGCACCAAAACACACATAAAGGGAACCATTAATAACTGGGTAGAGAAAATGTTCAACAGGAACTGGATGGAATGTCCAGGGCAGAAGGAAGCCAATCGATTTATCTGTCCTTCAAAAAAGCTTCAATTCAGGCAGAGAGTACCTCAAAACTCTCACTGGGTACTACAAAAAAGGACTCTGCTCCCTTCGGCATCACCTGAGTAAAATTAATCTCTCAGAAACAAATGTCTGTCGCATTTGTGAGCTAGACGAAGAACCGTCAGAGCACATTATCTACGTACACTCAATCCATTTAAAATTTGGAACAAAACACCTTTGAAAGTACTAGACTATATTTAAATTCTTCCCATATAGGACGAAGGCCCACGACTATAGATCACTTTAGAGCTCAGAGTGCAAATGGCCCATAATAATAATGCAGACACTAAAAAACTCGCTCCACTGCTACCATCTTTCTTCTCCTCTTTCAGGGTATGCGCACAAATAAAGTCTAAAGTTGTTGAACTTAGCTGTAATGCGGATTGTGGAGATTTTTTCCACAGATGGGGGTGAAACTTGAGACATTTTATTGTGCGAAAGAATAGTTCGCGAATGAGAGCACAAAAATCAAGAACGAGTTTAGTTGGCTAACTGCATACCCTGAAGAACAAGTATACGCCATTGCCTAACGTTAATTTAAAAATGTATTTGAGGCAATTAAAGGATAATCAAATGTATTTATAAAAATATAACTTTACTCAGAATTTCGCTCTAAACTTAAATGACGTTGAAAACTCACCGAACACCTCAAAATCAGCTACAACTACCAATCGATTACAAAGTTGCTGTTATTTAATATTTGCGCAGCTCCCACGTATTAATCGCTATTTTCGCACATTTTTTCCATTACACTGTATCGCTTAATACCTTTCTTTTCTTTTATTTCGCGTAAAAATCGCATAAATTAATTAAAAAGTAATCAAAGTTACAGTGAAACTGTTTTCAAACAGCCAACGCTGCTGGCACAGTTGAAAGCTTCCACTTCGAGTTGTAGCTGCTGCTGAAGCTTACTAAAAATATTTCTTTAGTTTTTTTTTTTGTTGCTACTATTGCATGTCAACCACAACACTAGGAAAGTACAGAAAGAGAGCGTAAGCGGCAACAACTATGTAGAAAAGTGCAAAGAAATCCTGATTTTCACAAATATCAAAGTCATCATAGCTGGCAAGGGATGCAATGATTGAACATTGTTGTTAGTGTGCAAAAGAAAAATAAGTATTGGTTAGGAGTATACGCTACTCTCATCCTCGTGCACATGCTCATCATCATCATCATCATTATCGTTTTGATCTGCGTCCACAAATGTTAAGCGGTGGGGAGCGCTGATGCAACAAAAGTTATACTCGCTGCATTGGTTGTGAATTGAAGTGTCGTATTCCAAAGTGGTAGCAGCAATGGAGTAGTTATATGAAACTGGGCGGTAAGGTTAGCAATTGTCGCACTTTCCTTAATAATAGCTTTGGGAGTTCAACACAAATAATTGCGTAGCTGGCAACAATAGCTCTATCAGCCTTTCTCTTCGACATAACAGCACTTGAAGGAATATCAGCGAGGAATACCCGCAGGTTTTTGTCCCCCTCATATGAAGACGCGAATATAATGACAACATTTGCACACATCGGCTGTAGTCTACATAACTAATAACGATTTGTACATACAAACAAAAACGTCCAGTATGTATGTGGGGAAGACACTGTCCTAAATAGAGTAGAAGATGCCCGACAGGATCCCCCATGACATTTTCAATGATGCGGCATTTTAATCCGGTTCGACCTAACTACCGCAGCCTTCGTGACTGCCATAAATGGAATGTTTAGAATCTATTGAAATAGCCTCAAACACGATTTCGAGATATCGTTTGCCATAATCACTGGATTGAGGTCATTATGGTGTCGATGACAGACAGAGATCAGAATGTAATTTATTCTTATTTCTTGGGCGTGCAACTCGGAAGCCGCTGGGGTAGCACAGGGGGTAGCACAGGAAGACGGAGGCCTGCAAAGCGATGGAAAGGCCAAGTGGAGAAGGACTTGGCACAGAAGACAAACGAGTGGGCGTGCTTTGTTGAACTCGGCCAAAATCGCTTGAAGACCATTTTGAGACTAGTTCTGAAACATTTCGAGCATAGTTCAGGGTTATTTCGGGAGTGGTTCGAGTTCGTTTTCGGTCTGGTTCAGAACTATTATGGGATCATTTCGGGGCTGTTTCGATATTATTTTGGAATTAATAAGCGACCATTTCGGGACCGTTTCAAGACATCTTCGAGATTACTTCAGGACCACTTCGAGACTAAAGAGTTCGGGATCATTTCGGTACCATTTCGTGACCTATTCAGAACTATTTCAGAACCATTATGGAGCTACTTCGCTAGCCCTTCGGAACTGGTTCCAGAAAATTTGAGTTCATTTATATTTCGGGACTAGTTCGGCATTATTGCTGGACCACTTCAGGCTTATTCCGAGACCAGTTCGCGACTATATCAGACCATTTCGGGACTATTTCAGGAACATTTCGGGTCTGGTTTGGGATCATTTTGGAACTAGTGAAGGACCGTTCGTTACAATTTTTGGACCGGCTCGGGATCATTTAAGGATAGTTCGAAACTAATCACGAAATGATCCTGAAATAGTCTTGAACTTTGTCCGAAGTTGTTATGAAAAAGTCGTGCACTGGTCTAAAAAAGTTTAATAAAACAAGTAATTATTTAAACAAAAGACACAACCGACTTAAATGCTCATATAGAAAGTTAGGAGTACAGTTGATTTCTACATGACAAAGTGATAGGAACTAAACCCAATTAATGTGGAACTACCTTTGAGGAATCACGTTTCCGATAAAAAAAAACAGGATTCTAAAAATAACTCATGTGGTCCAAAGTTATACGGTAGCAATACAAAAAAAAAAGTATTTCGATCAATTGATGACCTTACTTATTTTTTTTTAAATCGGTAGGGGAAACTAAATTAATTTTGCAACTGAATCGCCTAATTCTTTCCCAAGCCGTACACGGAGGTTCACACATCAAAATTGGTACCTGCTAATCTCGCCTTTTTTTGTTAAAAATGAACTCTCAATAGCTGTCTTTTTGGGTTTTTCAACAGTTTTGACTTTTAGTTAATTTTTCGCAAAAATTCATTGCCTATAAAAAATCGTCTTTAATACATCTAACTACTTCTTAACTCGCTGTGTAATAGCCAAAGAGAAGTGTATTATTAAACTTCTCAAGTTTCATGCTCTCCTCACTAAAGGCTTTAAGTGTTTCAAATAAACTTTAAATAGTACCGCCGGGAGCATTTTAAAACCCCGTTATTATGACACACAAAACTGTAATCATAAACAGAAAAACACTAACCGAAGATATCGTTTCTTTCATTCTTATTGTGCTAAATTTCATGTTAACTTCCCATTCAATCATGTTTCCTTACTTTCACATTCCTAAGCACTAGCCTCTCGCCCACACGCTCCAAATGCGAATTGTAATAAAGATATGCACTTAAATTCGACAGCACATCATTTTGCAGAGGACATATAAAGTAACGGTAAGTAGCGCGGCGGAACACCTGAACTTTACGTACACATTTTATTGTGCCAACACTCACAATGATGACGGGCATAAACAATGATAGCGAGTAAAAGCTAGCGTGCGCTAGAATGCCGCTTGAAGACGTTTATATTCTTAGCTGAAATAGCAAACGATGGTTGCAAAAATCACAATTGTAAGCTTAAGGTAGGCAGCAAGGAGTTCCATGTCTTCTCAATGCTCACTGCAGGCCCGGCTAAATGTGGCAAGCAATCAAAAAAGCAACAATCATGAAGCAGAAGAATGAAAGTTGTGTGATGAGTATGAATTGCTGCCGGCTCATCTTTCTTGGTTAACATTTTCAAAAGTAAGCGCTGGTATTTCGTACTGATTTTCGCTAATCATTCAACAGTGATTCGCAATTTTTCTACAAGTATATTTTTGTGTGCTTTGGCGGTTGCTTTGGCTGTATTTGTATGCTCTGGATTTTGACGCTGTGTTGGATTACTTTTTAGCGCTGGCAAGAGTTGTTTGCACTGATATAGTACGTATGTATATTTCTGAGTGGCTGTTGCTGATGAAAGTGCTCGAAAAAAATATGTATCTACTTAAACGATATTTGGATATAAAAAAATTTTCATTAAGTCTCAAATACATACAGTGGTGGCCACATAGTTAGGGACTAGGACTTCTTCACAAGTTTTGCGCATTTATTTTGTCTTTATTAATTTCTTTTGTATTTACAAAAAATCCATACAACTCTATGTTTCAAACCTTGTACAAGATTTATACAAATTTGCCAAATATCAAAAAGTGAACTTCAAACTTTTCAACTTTTTAGTCAGAATTTCTAGCTCATTTAAGTTTATTTCAGTATTAAGCAATTTTGTAGCATCTAAGAATTCGGATTGATTTTTTAGAATTTTCTGATTGTGTTGCTCTCTTTCTCTCATACATATACAAAATTTTCGAATATGAGTACGAGTCCAAATTCAATTATGAATACGTGTACGAATACGAATATATATATATATATATATGTTTATATATGAATACCAATACTTTGTTATACTAAGAGGAATACAATTGCGATCACGAATATAACTACTTATATGAAAAAAATACGAATGCGAATACTAATACAAAAGCGACGAATAGATACAAAAAACGCATAAAAATACGAATAAAATTGCGAATATTATTAAAAAATACGCTCACGAATACGAATGCAGTTACGAATATAATTACGAGTGCAAATTTTAATAAGAATCCGAGTCCGAATGTGATTGTTGGTACAAATACGAATACGAGTACCTACAAGTATGACCACCAATACTTCTTAACACGAATACAAATACGAGGAGAGTACAAATACGAACACGAATACAAATACGAAAAATATTTTAAATACATATTACCACAAGTATGAATACAAATACGACTAGAGAGGTTGAAGTCATAATGAGAATGAGTTAAAGTCAAAATGAGAATGAGTGATAGAAGCAACGATGTATACAATGAAACAGTATCGAAATATTTCGCTGCTCACGTCGAAAAAAGAGCGCGCCATAACCGTGCGAATTCGCGCGACATCGCTTGCAATGTATTGGCTCTCATTAGTTAAGTTCTTTACCGAAACCACAACATACCAAATATGGGCAAAAGGATGTTGCGCAAATAAAAAATAGCTTATACCGAAACCACTGGCATAGTATTGTTCGTGAATTACTAATATTGCCGTTTTACTGTTTTATTGGCACTACTACCTTAATGTACTGATCGACTAGTCGTTAATAGCTGACGTGAAGCAGAACTAACAGGGGGCCTAGAAAATTCACTGTTTCGATGTGGTCGACCTATTGGGTAAGGGACAATGACTAGATGGCTTTAAGAGGGAAGTAAAAAGGTTTCAATTTGCCTCAAAAGTCGGATGTGGGAACCGAATTTGGTCCACTACAATATGCTGACCTTGGCAGCAATTCTATGGCCCACTGTTAATTTTATGGGGGAGACGGTAAGGGTTCGTGCAGTGAAGAAGCGAGACCAATCGAAGAGAAGAAGGTATTTTCTACGTAATTTAATCACTGCAAACCGATGAAAAGCGTGGACCTCCGCTTGACAAATGTAAGCGAATTCGCCCATAGGCACGGAAAGCCTTATACTTAGGCCAGAGATAACTGCCGCCGCCTGCCTTCTGGTTTTGCGGAGCCATCACTGTACTCCTGAATGGTGCTGGCCTGTACGTGTCTCTCCATAACGGAGTTATTTACTCCATCTTTCTTTGCTTGAAAGCTCCAGTGAAAATAATAGGGGCACTAAAATTATAGTTATACTTTCAGAGGTCTTGCGAGTTTGTGCAACCTTTTAGTCACTCGACGTTCTGTTTAATCCCACAGTGCGAGCTTTCGGCTATAATAGCTTTCGACTTTCATCGGCCCAGACAAGGAGTCATCATGAGATGAAAATTTCACCCTGTCGTTGGGCTTCATAGGGTTCAGTAATTATCTCACACTTGACAAAAGCTTAATCTCTTCTAAAAGCTCCACTTGACTTCTGTATCAAATAATCAAAAGTTTTTCTTTGTGCAAACCACGTTGCAATTGTGATTTTATAGCTTTCTGTAAGATTCTTCCAATCACTATATTCAATTGAAACCTACCTGGAAGTCAAAACTTTGCATATATACATTTGCATATGAAATTCAACACTTACTTTTCATTTTTCTTGCTAATGGCCTGAAGCTGTAAACAGTCGCTTCAATAATGGATAAAAGTCTGTAAGTAGAAAAAGAAAAACGATATTAAAATATATTTTATAAATATTGCAATTGCATGCATGCAAGTTCATAAAACATTTAAATTTATTTTAGCATTGTGGATTTTACACTCTCATTTTCTTAAGGCAAGCAATACATAAAAGTTTATCTGAAGATTCATGTGAAACAAAGAAAGTAAAATATAAATTATTTAGAGCAGTATAAATTTTCAAATACTCTCAAATAATGGCAACAACCCATTCAAAAAAATATTCTTGCTTGCGCTGATAACAAACTAAGAAAAAAGGAATAACAATTGCAGCATTTGCGCAATCAACGCGCTGATTGTAGAAAAAGGATGTAAAGCAAAAATGAGTAAAGAAAAGAAGTATAGAGTGAAGAAATTTCATAGAAATTGTTTTTCCTTTTCTACAAACCACAACCAACGTTTGCTGCTTTCAGCAACTCAAAGTGACGTCAACGTTCGAATGCAGTGTAGACATACACTGCGTATACGTAATCTATGAAATAAGTTTTCAAGGTAAGTAAAGCTAAATTCTTACAATGCACATGCACATAGGTAAAAGCGGATTTAAGTAGGTATATAAGTACATATATGTATATGTAAGGCGGATTGGAAATATTCACAAAGGCGGGCCAAAAAATTAAAATCGCTTAGATTCGCTTAAAACTTTACAATCGGGCAATCTTAAGGTCCTTGATTACGAATCTGAAATCAGATTATGAATATTAAAAATGGCGGATCCATATTGGATCTACCATTTATCACAGAAAAGTTAAAATCGAACGTACGTTTGTACATGGCGTCGAGTAATCAATATTTTTCGGTAGAAAAGAAAACGCTATGTGATAGGCCGTTTTCGAACCGGCTGCCGAGCTAGATTGATCTTCCACTCAGCCGTCGATATATCTGAATTTTTATAAGCCATCCATTTTAACAAATTTCAAATTTTGAAAAAAATAATCATAAAATAAAATAATGCCTCTTTTAATGCGTCGCCTAAAAGGACAAAGCAATACTTTGTAAAATGATTCCTCTTTGCCCACAGACCATTTATGTTCATATCCAAATAATTCTTATGGTTCAGCTACCCACCGACGGAGCGGCCTTCCGTACATATCAACATATCAAATAGGTGTTGATAGAGAGAGAGAGAGAGAATCTCTCTACGGGTACGGACAATCAAAAAATTTAAAAAAATCAAATTTTAACAGAAGAAAAATTAAAAAAATTACAGGTTATGTGCCAAATCACTTTTCAAACTTTATACAGACTTTAGAAAAAACCACAAATTTGTATCTAAATTTAGAGTTTTTTTCTGATGTATCCTCCGGACAATGCTTTCGGAGTTTTGTAAGTTATTGTTAGTCTAACTAGAGCTGCCCACCAGACTATGGGTTATAGTCGGCCATATACAATGGTATATGTAAATGCAGGTACAGTAAGCCGCAGTAAGCCTTTTGAACTCTTTCCTTCACCTTACCATTCCTATATTGTTTGGAGTCAGAACAATTCCTGAAAAAAGAGCAAAATGCTTCGCGGCTGAGAAAGGCGAGAATTCAGGGTTTCACATTTGTTGCCCAAGTTCTCTTACGAAAATCATATTAGAGACCTGTTGTGCAAATTAGAATTAAATGCGCAATTGCATGCTTAGAAATCTAATAAGAGAAATTAAGAGGATTCCCAAAGCTGTATCCGATAAGTATAAATTAGGTTTTTGCTTATTTTTTCTTAGTCCTAATATATGTGCGTACGACTCATCCAATCAGTAATTAAAAATATTTCTTAAGAATAAAATTTTCTTATACAAAAAAATTTGCACGTTTTTTCCAGTGTAAAATTGTAGAAAACTAAAAGAATCAACCTTTTAAAAGACTACATTTGGCAATAGCAACCGAAACCCCTAGCAAATACTTTTGCTACAACAACATTGTATGTACGTATGTATTTGTGTAAGTACAAAAAAGCATTTAGCTATCAACGCAGACACGTAGATGGTGAAAAGGATGGCAAGAAAAAGTCCACGCTATTTACCAAAAAGCAGGAAGTCTCAAAGGATTTAATGCACTGATGAAACCTAAAACACGTTCACTATCACAGAGGTAGATAAAGAAAATAAAGGCAAGTAGATGAAGTCTTACATACTTGGCTATGTATAGACATAAGTTTGTACAGATGTACGTATATATATGTAGGGCAAAGTAAGAGTGTAGCCAATGTAGGCATTGGATCAGGCAAGTCTACATACATCTTGTGTGTGTTTGTTTGTATGTTCTTATGTCTGTATTTCGGCGGTTTGGGCGATGAAAGGAAATAGAGAAAAGTATTCAAATTTTCTTTTATGTACTATTTGTCTAGTTTGCTTACTGGTAGAAAACCATGCGAGAAAGTAACTAAAAATTTGTCGATATATTTATGTACATTAGCTGTCAGTTAAACTCGAATGACATGTGCTTTGAGAACTGTAAACTTGAATAAACTTATGTGTATGTAACTTCCAGAGCTGAAAATGCTGTGTGCGACACTGAGACTAGAACCAGAAAAGAAAGGTGTTGTTTAAAACTCTTCTTTTTCATTAAAGCTACTAAGATTTTTTCTCCGAGAAAGCCAAAATCACTGAAATATCGTAGTAGTGTTAAGCGGAAAAAGTTAACCGAAGAAAGCTGAAACTAAGTTTGCGCAATATCAGAGCGAAAGCTTGATTGCTGAGGTAAAATCCTTACTAATATTATAAATTCGAAAGTGAGTTTGTTTGTTTGTTATGCTTTAACGCTTTAACTACTCAACCGTTCATCATGAAGTTTTTACACTGATGCCATTTAGTCACACTTAAAATATAGAATAGGCTTTATCTCGATTAGGTTAAGGGGCATGGCACCTCCCATACAAAAGGATTTTTCATACTGCATATCTCTGGAGGTATCTGAGCTAGAGTATGGGAACTTAGTATGAGGATATACAAAATTATTTCCATACTTACGACGAAAAATGGTCGTGGTTTGAGAAGTGGGCGTGGCACCTCCAATATAAATTGAATTTTTCATTCTGCATACCTCTGTATATATTTGCGGTTTAGTACTGGCGAGATGATAACGAAAGAGTTTCAAAATATTTTTAAGAGTGTTGCCACCTCTGCGATAACCAGCGAAGATCGCAAATCGAATGCAACTCATAATAAGGGCCAAAGATAAGGACAGAAATGGGTTCCTCATACCAAACAATTTTGTATAGCATGGTTTTATGCAAAATTTAAGCACTTCTTTACGACACAACAGTGAAATGCTAAGAAATTTATTTTCGCCATTTTGCAAACTTCAAATAATCTCCTATACATATTTACCCGCCCCGAAGAGATTTTGCTTTGAGCCATCGAATATCAAATTTGAAAATTATATGTACAATTGCTTTTTTGTTGCCGTTTTGATGAAGTTGTAAAAAAGCGCTCGCTCTACATAGAGAAGCAAATCATTCAACGCAGTTAACCAGAAGTAATACAAGAAATTTGATGGACGTGCAATGCAGCTGCCAAGTAAACGAGCGCCATGCCACAATCCTCATTAAAGAGATATTCCCGACGGAAGAGAAGGAATATCTTCTACGAACGCTTGGATCGCACATACGAGCGCTATCCTAGTGACGTTCTTGGCGATTTCAATGCCAGGGTTGGCAAAAATGGGATCTTTGGCGCCATCGTCGGGAAATTCGGCGTACACGGCGAAACATTCGATAACGGACTGAGGCTAATCGCCATGGCCAGAAACATGGCAGTATGCGGTACTAAGATCAAATTTGCAATACTAAAATCAAGCTACATAGCTGTCTCCAGATCGAAAAATGAGGAAGCAAAGTGCCCATGTGGTGATAGACGGAAGGCGCACTTCCAGCGTTTTAGATGTATGAATCGGACTCTGTTCAGCAAAATAATGCAAGGAAAATTTAATGCCGAAAAGCTGCAATCACAACAGTCAGCCAATTCATTGCTCACTTGACTCTCACAACTGCTCTCAGCGAGCACTCTGCAACAAACCGACATATCCGAACAGGGGAACTACATTACCCGCGCCCGCGAAGAAGTAATCGGAGAACTGATACGATGAGGTCTATCTCGAAGCTAGAAGGAAAAAAGATGCCGCCTATAGGGCCACGTTGCGATCGGGCAAAGCGTGCTTAGTCTGCGATCGATTTAAGGTGCTGACGAGGGAATTGAAATACCGGAATAGGAAGGGCGCTTGAAATGCGGGGCGTCAATAAAAACACCCGAAAAATTTCCAAAGAGTTAGGCGACTTACAAAAGGTTTCAAAAAAACTTATTTAAATTATGTAGGGAACACTTTTCCATCCTGCTGAATGGTATCAGCACTGAAACTTGTCGATTTTCCACCGACTGACTATGACGAATTGCGAATAACAGTTACGCAGCTGGAGCTGATGGCTTGCCAGCTGAGCTATGCAAGTACGGTGGCGAGGAGTTGATAAGGTGCGTGCATCAGTTCTTATGCCAAATATGGCCAAATGAACGCATATCCAGAATTTAAGTATGCTCTGGTCAATCCAAAAGAAAGGTAACCACGCAAAATATACCAACTACTGCGGGATCAGTTTTTTTTTAGAATTGAGCTCGAGCGTATTGTTGTAAAAACTGAAGCCTATCATCACTAACCGTATTGGGCCTTATAAGTGTGGCTTTAGACCTGGCCAATCCAACTTAGACCCGACGTTCACAATGTTTGAAATTTTTAAAAAGACTCACGAGAATATAAGCGACAAATATAGAGCGACTCCCTTCCCTGTGATTTCTTTAATCTGATAAATATTGGAGGCGATAACAAGAGTCGCAAAACTAAACTGCTCTGTTACACTTTTTCACAAGAGTGTACGATTGCTGGTGTATGCCGACAAACGCGTATAGAAATGACTGGCACGAAAGAAGAGGAAAAAGAAAACTTTTCGATTGTTAACCACTAAAGTTTTATGCTTAGCGTATTTTTTAAAAACATATTTGCTCTCACCTTAATTTTCTCCTCATAAGCACTCTTTATGAAATCACAATAAACACGATTTTTTCTGCTATTTCTCTGAATTATTTGCGCGCGCAAGCTCAGATATCCACAACATTTTCGAAACTTCCAATTTACTGCCAAATGAAATGCATTCTTCCATTTTTTACACAGCTATCACGTATGTTGGAAATGCAAATCCCTACTAAGTACGTGCACATGTACAAATACTTCCTTATAAGAAGATTTACTCGTGTATATATGTAGATATGTATATATGCGTGTACTAATATAATATTGGATATATATAAGATTTGAGGTCTAGAAGTCAAGGACGTAAAAGAAACTCACATTAAATAGACGCTAGGCATTGCTGCTGCTAGGTCACTGCGTCTAATTTTCTTTATAACCAAAATGTAGAAATATTTGTACACATAGTATATATGTATGTATGTACATATGTATGCATATACATAATGTATCTACATAAATTTTATATGTTCCGCTAAATCCCTGTGATCACAAATTTCGCTTTAGTATTTGTATGCGCATTCGTTAGCGTTTTCATTCGATTGCATATGTTCTGCGGAATATTCGTTGGCTGCTTTGCCTACAAACAAAGTAAAAGTCACGTATTTTCCCCTTAACCAAGCAACCATGACGGCTAAGTTCAACTTAAGTCGCTGCGACGTGCTTCAATCCCTGTTTTAGTTGAACGAAATATGTATCTATAACAATACATATGTATGTATATATGTATGTATGTGCACACTTCTTTGAACTTTTTCCTAAGAAGCAACTGCAGGAAATGCCAAAGCTCGTCGGCTATGTAAATAAAGTAATCCGAAATCGATGCTGAATTTTGTGTGTAACACCTCGACAGAAAGTCATTGGCAACGGCTGACGCTGGCTGCTCAATGGGAGTACAGCGGCCAAAAATAGTAAAAAACGGCCCAGCGAATTCTGGAAAAGTAATTACGCAGATTCATAGAAAAATATTCAACTAACACAAATCAAAAAAAAAAGTGTTTGATAAAAACTCATATTTCCGTATTTTATAGCAACAAACTTTCATTTCGTCGCAAGTAAATTCATTTCGTTTCTTTTTTTACCAATGTGGATACATAATAAGCCAATCTGATTGATGGCCAATTTTTTTTAATATGTCTCTAGTCAAAAAATGCTTTAAATTTGTATGTATCTACTGAAATTCATAAGACAGTTGGACTTGAAATTCTGCACAAATATATGGGTATAAAATTTTTCGAGTGCTTATTTTAGAGGGGATATTTAAAAAGTTCCAAAGAAGCGAGCTGAATTATTCTTAGGACGAGAAAACAGTAAGTATGCGAGTCATATTTGAGATAATTTCAGCTGTGAAGATCTGGGAATTCAGCTTCTATTCTTTATTTTATAGACACATCTCCTGGAAAATTTATTGAGTTTTTATTGTACAGCTAAGTAACGTTTTTTATGTGTTTTTTACTTTTTTATTTTAATTTTCTTTCAGATCTTATTTTTTTAAGAAAAATATATTTTTTTTATTTCATTTAATTTCTAGGTTTTTTTAAAAAAAAATTCTTTTAGTTTTCAAATTTTGTTATTAAAATAAAAATTCTTTTTTGATTTTTTTTAGTTTTTAAGTACTATTTTCTTCTTACTGGATTTAAATTTTTCTTTTTCTAATTTATTTAGGGATTCTATTGTTTTAAAAAGAATTAATTAGACCTTTCATGAGCATGAAATGGTATTATAACTATGGTCCGACTATATAACTTATATGATCAGAACGGCGAGCTGAGTCGATTTAGCCATGTCCGTCTGTTCGTCTGTTCGTCTGTCCGTCTGTTTGTATGCAATCTAGTCTCTCAGTTTTCGGGATATCCGGATAAAATTTGGTAGGTGGGTGTATTTTTATAATGTATTAATCATTTGTCGGAACCGGAAGAATCGGACTACTATAACCTATAGCTCCCATACAACTGATTGTTCAGATATGAGGTCTTTTATCATATCTCCTCCATTTATGCAGCTAGGAACATGAAATTTCGCACCATTTTCACTCATTGTTAACAGAATACTTACAGTGAAAATAACAAGGATCGGGTGACTACAACATATATCTTCCATACATCTGATTGTTCAGATATGGGATTTTACTTTAATTGAACAGCTAAAACCGATAAATTTCGTAAGATATTTTATAAATAATAATACAAAGTCTACTGAGAAAATCATCAAAATCTATGCTGTATAAGCTTTATCTCCTATAGCACTGATTGTTCAGATACCAGTTTTTGCCATATATCTCCTTTATGTAGGAAACTAAACCCAATGAATTGTGTTACCGGTTTACATACCGATCACATAGCGGTGAAAATCACTTAGATTGGTGCCATATAAAGTATATCTTCCATACCTCTGATTGTTTAGATGCGATTTTTTATATAAGTATGTAACTCCACTATCGATGTATGCAGATGTATTAAAAGCAGTAATCTGTCAAAGTAAAATTTGCAGAAGTTCATGAAAGGTATGAAGCCTTCGGCATAGCCGAAGACAGCGCTGCTCTTGCTTGTTTTTATTTAATCTTTAAACTTATTTTTTTTTAATTTTGCTGTATTTGCATTTTGTTTACTTTTAAATTTACTTTCTTTTATTTATTAGTTTTTATTTTTTTTAAAGGAAAATATATATACAATTTTTTATTTAATTTAACTTTTAAAAACTTTATTACTAAAAGGCGAACAGCATAACGCTAAGAGCTCCTCGTTTGCAGATCTCTTAATTGGTTATTAGGGCGAGCAACTCTTCATTATAATCCAAATAAGAAAATTTTGGAGTACATACATGATCGGGATACAAAAATGTCATCAAAATATAATTTTTTAACATTTGTTTTTTTAGTATTGGTGGACGATAGATAATATTAAACCATTTTGGTGTTGCCTCATACTTATGCTTCTTTGGTTAAAAGCAGCATATACCCTGAATTCCATCAAAATCGGATAACATTGTCCATTTCCACCTACCTACAGCAGCTGTGGGTGTCGCAGTGCTCCGTATTTTGGCATTCCCCACATTTCTTTATTCCTAAGTGCAGAATAAAGCATATACGAAATTTCAGCGATTTTGTAGCACACTTACCACTTTTGGCCACCGCTTATATGGAACGTCCCACTGTGCGCTGCCTGCATGCGTTGAAATGTTTAATTTTGGATTTCTGTAGAACCTTCAAGTAACCCAAAAGTTTTTCTTTTCTTTTCTTCAACTTTTAGCCCTTCGGCAAGCAACTCTTACACCGCTGTTATTATTTTTTCTCATCTCTTATATGAACATTTGTTTACTAACTCGCTTATCGCACTTGCCTGCTTTTAAATTCTATTTTAAGAAACTTTTTTTTTAAGCTGTCATTTTTATGCGATCTCTTTCAGTTTACCACCCAATACACATTCAAACAAGCATACACACACATACATACGTTCATGTGAAATTATAAAAAAAAAGTTATAAAATAATAATAAAAGAATATCGAAGCATTCAACTGTCAATATTTGCCTTTCTGCCTTGACTCGTTAAATTTGTCGTTTACTAAGTCGGAAACGACTTCATTTTACAAGCTTTTTTTTCTTTTTTTGTATCTAAAGGCTATGTTGCATTCGTTTTATTTTGTTTTGCTTTCTTCCTTAAACGCCTTCTTTCGCCACAAAATTTACTGCACATTCATCCTCAAGAGACTATGTTCAAATTCAGCTGAGTGCTAAAAGCCATAAACTGTGTTACTTCAAGTTTTTCAATACTTGCGCTCATAAAAAATGCAAAATTCCCATAGCATAGCTAAAACACAAGCCGCTGTACAAACAGACATACTTTTACATAAGTAAACACGTAGTAACATTTACATAAAACGTAACTGAGATAGTTAACGAATTGCACTTAAAATTATGCAAATACTTTTCTGAGAATTTTTAATGCAAAAAGTTACATTATACGCTGAGAATTGGTGTTCCGAGGAAGCAATTGTTTTAAAGTTACGAACTTGTAGATGGTAATTTCTTCGAGAAATCAAAAAATAAAAAGTAAAACAAATTCAATTCAGCATTCGTTATTTTGTCACATAGGTTATTATTTTGCCCTTTAAAATCTAGTAAAACTGTTAGGTTAATACATTCATCATACCAAAACGGCTCTATGGACTTATCCGACTTTACTCTGCATAATAATCGATGCTTGCATCTTATGTACTCGTCGCTCGTTACTTTAATAGTTTAGTTCTTCAGTCGCCAAACTGCTGCACGCATCTGGTCGTAGGCGAATCTACCCTGTCGTCCTAGTCGGGTGTTCGGCTTCATCTTCCCTATTGATTTCAGTGGCATCAGAAAACTGGAGAAGATTTCCGTTCACAAGTTCAGCATGTTTTGGTCATCTGGTACGACTTCCGTAATTCAGCTAACTTGATGATAGTGTCTTTGAGCGCTATTGGTATACTCCAACATTTCAAGCTCTTTGAACTTACATATTTTGGCCGGTTACAGGTAATAAGATCAACGGAAATAAAGTCAATTGACGTTATTACCTTTTCTAAAGCGAAATAAAATCCATTGACATTATTGCTCTTTCAAACATTAAATTTGCTTAGCTTCGCGGCGGACCGGCACGCCACACCACGTCACGCTGCGCCGCGCCTAGAAAGGTGAAAGAGTGCTTCGCACTGGTCCAATGTTGAGGTTCTGGTCTTTTAAATTGCATTCCCTAGGGTAAATTTCAAACTGAGTTTATTATCAAGCTTATTTGTTTTGAGATTCCACTTCCCCAGAGTGGAGTATTTTTTTCCTAAGGAATGATTCTAGCAATTTTTCATTTTAATTTTTTCTTTATAAAATGATAATGTCGGTCTTCCCAGAATTTACTTCCAAGCAGTTTCGACTACATAACTTACCGAGTATGCTCTACGCATTTGTAGGATGTTAGAAGTGTTGTCTTTGGACTTATCTTTCATTAGGATGACAATACCATTCACTTAGCTCTAAACACCCGATCCATTTTCATTAAGAGGGCAAAGCATTTAGTTTGTCCAGTACAATATACCATCCATTCGTAACTTAAAATCTGAATATTTGGCCTAGAGTTGGTATAATGGTTCTGGATTTAAGAACGCTATTCAGCCGGCAGTATTTTGTAACTAAAATGCCTTTTTAATTTTCTATTGGCAAGTTTCCGTTCCATCGAAATCACTATCTACAGCCGGAAAGCAACCTATGGCTACCTTTTTGAACTCCATGGAATTTCAGTTTTCTTTGTGCTGTTCTGAAGGTTGCTGCTTTTCTTGGAATATAGATTTATTGATTTTTATGCAAAGCGTTTTTTAAAAGAAAACAACCTCTGCTAAACCTGTTCAGGTCTTTTCTATCGATATGGGTAACATTTTCGTTAACCCAGCAGAA
>NW_023458555.1:28486535-28490524 GCF_013731165.1 Rhagoletis pomonella | reverse complement strand
AGGTCTTTTCTATCGATATGGGTAACATTTTCGTTAACCCAGCAGAAAATTTTTAATATTCATTAGAAGCAGCCTGTGTTTACTACTGCTGCAAATGTTAATAATACGAGTGTTTCGTCCACGGCGGCCACTTCGAAAACGCCCTATCTCAGAAAAATTTTTGAAGAACGCCTTATTTTAGAATTTGATTGACGAACGCCCTATCCAGTTCCGAGCCAGTTCGGGAATGGTTCAGGAAGTTTTCTCGATCATTTCGAGTGTGGTTCGAGACAAGTTTGAGACCAGTTCAGGACTTTTTCGGGACCATTTCTAGATTGGTTTGGGGCAGTTCGAGACTACTTCAGGACTTTTTCGTGATTATTTGGGGCTTGTTCGGGGCCACTTTGGTACTACTTCGAGGCACAGATATTAACACATCGAATTTCATAAAACACTTGGTGCCCACGCTTCATTTTCCAATTACAATTTTTGCCCAATTCCACCAATTTACACTTACGCCCAAATGGGATATAAAAATATACACGAACGCCAAACAAATTACATATCTTGCATCTATCATACCATGTCAAAAGTAAACAATTTAGTCAACAAAAATTGTTATGCATCGAAAGCAACAAAAAAGAAAAGCAGAACTAGACAAAAATAGGAGCAAAAAACACCGTAACTGAAAGCAACTATAATCTTAAATGAAAAGGTGCTCACGGGTTGCATGCTTTTAGGCGCGTAGGCGTGCAAAAATTATAGTCAAAATGTGCTATGCTAGCATTTGCCACAAGTAACGGTGCGAAAAGTGTAAAAACAATGACACAGCAGCAGCAGCAACAGCAACGGCAACATAGCGTGACACGCAACCATGGAATGGACACCAACTGGGCAAACAAATAGGAAAAAGGGTACTAACAGGTAGCCCAAACAGTTAGCCCAGCTGATGAGCAAGTTGGCAAGCGGACTGGCAGCGGCGCGCTGACTAGCTGTCTACACAGTCTGTTGAACTAAGCAAATAAAAGCGCGCGCACACATACATACACTCATGCAGGTTTGTGCTTTTGTGTGGCAGCCAGCCAGCCAGCCAAGCCACGCAACGCAATGCACAAAATGCCACAACGCGCTTATTACGTTGAGTAAACAAAGCAAGGATGAAAAAAAGAAGCTTTTAATTTTCATCTACAGGATGTCCTTTAACCACAGTGCTTTTTCGGTTGTCTTCGCCTGAGAGTGTCAGCACTTCATGCGTACTTGCTTATATATTTGCATTTATAATGTGTGTTTGTTTTTTGTATGTATAGTTTGTGTGTGTACGTGTGTGTGCGAATATGCGTGGATGGAATTCAGCACGCAAGCAACAATAAGAGCATACAAACATTTCTGCTCAAATACAAATACAACAAGTAAAGAAGTATAAGTTCGGGCGAAACCGAACCTTATATACCCGGCGCAGGTATCGAATGTCGTCGTTTCGACTTTCTCTAAACTACATTTGCATGAAAAGCAGGGGGGTTTTCTCGATTTCAAACTTTTTCGATAATATGCTGACTAAGACTTAATGAAATAATTGAGCCAAGTTTGGTAGAAATCTATAAAGTGGTTACCGAGATGCACCTTGTAGTCATAAAGTGGGCGGTGCCACGCCCAATTCCTAAAAGTCTATAACAGTCTTATTTATTGCTGAGAGATTGTTGTAACTATTAACTTGGAGTCAATTAGCGTCCTCAGTTATTGGAGTTTTCGGATGTCTGAAATTTACCGTTATACGGGAAGTGGGTGTATTATAGTCCAAATTGAATAATTTTCAACGGATTAATTCCTCGTACCAAGGTTGTTAAACGGACAGAGTTTGGTAGAAATTGATGAATCGATTACCGAGACGCACATTTGTGGTTATAAGAGGGCGTCGCCACTCCCATTATCTAAAAATTTATAATTATCTTATTTTTTGCTAAGTGGTCATTTTAATTACCGATCTTGAGTCAATTAACTTTAGTAGTTACTGAATTATCGCAGTTTTCGTGTTCCTGTAAATTACCGTAATATCGGAGTTGGGCGTGGTTATTGCCCGATTTCATAGATTTTCAACAGATTTCTTAGCTAGGCCCTAAGCAAGGCTCGAAGCGAGTTTGGTACGGATTGGTGAAGCGGCTACTGAGATACAGCATTTCATCATAAATGGGCGTGGTCACGCCCATTTTCCAAAAATTTCTTAATACTATTTTTTACCAAAATTGTGCTTCGCATACTACTTTGTAATAATTTGGATCCAATATTTACTGAAATATCGTAGTTTTTGCATTTTTTCGAAAATACCGTTATATGGGAAGTGTGCGTAGTTACAGTCCGATTGCGCCCATTTCACCAATAGCAACCTACCTTGGATAAAGGGAGACCTACATACCAAATTTAGTTGAGATATCTCAATTTTTACTCGAGTTATCGTGTACACGGACGGACGGACTTGGCTTAATCGACTCCTCTTTTCATTCTGAGCATTTATGTACACATTTGTCTATATCTATCTCGATTCGTTTTAGCTGTTACAAACAACCGTTATGTGAACGAAATTATAATACCCTTATGCACTTGTGCACTCGGGTATGAAAACACATGTAGCTAAAAGCGCGCGCTAGCTCGAAACTTACATGCACGCATACACACATAAATATACAAAGCCTTTACATGAAGAGCGTATTTATAACCAGGAGCATGTTAGCGACAGTTGTGCTGCGGTTAACGCTTCCTTCTTGCAGCTACATAGTACATATTTCCCTAGTGGCTCTCCTGCCCGCCAGTCTATCTTATCTGCGTGTGTAGCGAAGCGTTTTATTTGTTCAATGGCTATTATGGCATGCTAGCAGGCGCTTTACTACTTACTCACACATATCGAGTGCCACGATGTCATGAATTTCCTTCGGCAGACAAACGCACACACACGCGCATGCAAACACGCACAACCATGCAGTGGCTTATAAATTTCACGCACGCATTAAAAGCATCGAAAACGCTTCATTTAAGAGGTAAGAAAAAAATTATTTATGTGCATAAATATGTGTGTAAATACAAATAAGTATACGAGTACTATAGAAGTAAGAATATAAAAGCGTCTGCTAACAACCATGAAAAAATAAAAGGAATGAAATATTGCGTGACTGCGTGTCATTGTGCTACATACATACATATGTACATATGTACATACTTATCTGCACAGAATGAATTCACCAGCGTGCCTTTATTTGACTACAGCCCGGAAAAGCGACGCTGTCAACCACTATTGAATGATGACACGATCAGGCATATGTTTACTTTGAATGGAATCTTAAAATTTGCGTATGCTTTTGCCTTTTTCGCCTTCTACGCTTTGCTTTTATAGTTTAATAATCAAAGCGTCGCGTCGCTTCTTTAGAGATTTATAACTTTTGATATAGTCCTTACACTTACGCATAAATAAAGAGAGCAACATCAACTGCCGGGCTTCTAGACCAACATATCGTAATTAAGAATGGGGCTCTACAGTTCATAGCAAAACGCATCTTCCTATGTCTTTACTTCCAATTTGAAGGTATTTTTCTAAATAAGACCAAAAGCCAATGGACGACCTAAACTCCGAAAAGATAGCCATAACTGAACTATCGTAATCAGAGAATTTTACGGGGAAATTCTGGAAATTGTCCTTCATGTGACCATAGTTCTTAGTAAGACAATTTATTTCTTGCCAACGAGGAGGTCTTAGCGTTACTCTGTTTGTCTTTTAGCAACACATTTTCTAAAAATTAACCAAATTTAAAAACTATAAATATTTTTCTTTTGAAAACAATATAACCTAAATATTTAAAGAATATTAAATTTAAAAAAAAGTAGAGAAAACCACAAAATTTAACTAAACTTTCTAAAAATTAAATGAGTTAAAAAAAAATTAACATTAAGTCTAAAGAATTTAAGGAAAATCAAACTAAAAAAAAATAAATTAGTTTCTAAAAATGTAAATTAAATACAACAAA
>NW_023458555.1:28482506-28486435 GCF_013731165.1 Rhagoletis pomonella | reverse complement strand
TTTGTTGTATTTAATTTACATTTTTAGAAACTAATTTATTTTTTTTTTAGTTTGATTTTCCTTACATTTTTTGACTTAATGTTAAAAAAAAATTTATTTAATTTTTAGAAACTTTAGTTAAATTTTGTGTCTTTCTCTACATTTTTTTAAATTTAATTTTCTTTAAATATTTAGGTTTAATTGTTTTCAAAAGCAAAATATTTATAGTTTTTAAATTTATTTAATTTTTAGAAAATGTATTGCTAAAAGACAAAAAACAGACTAAAACTAAGACCTCCTCGCTAGCAAGAAATAAATTGTCTTACTAAAAACTATGGTGACATGAAGGACAATTGCCAGAATTTCCCCCTAACATTCTCTGATTACGATATGGCTATCTTTTCGGAGTTTAGGTCGTCCATTGGCTTTTGGTCTTATTTAGAAAAATACCTTCAAATTGGAAGTAAAGACATAGGAAGATGCGTTTTGCTGTAAACTGTAGAGCTCCATTCATAATTACGAAATGTTGGTCTAGAAGCCCGGCAGTTGATGTTGCTCTCTTTAGTTATGCGTAAGTGTAAGGACTATATCACAATTTATAAATCGCTAAAGAAGCGACGCTTTGATTAAACTATAAAAGCAAAGCGTAGAAGGCGAAAAAGGCAAAAGCATACGCAAGTTTTAAGATTCCATTCAAAGTAAACATATGCCTGATCGTGTCATCATTCAATAGTGGTTGACAGCGTCGCTTTTCCGGGCTGTAGTCAAATAAAGGCACGCTGGTGAATACATTTTGTGCAGATAAGTATGTACATATGTATGTATGTATGTATGTAGCACAATGACACGCAGTCACGCAATATTTCATTCCTTTTATTTTTTCATGGTTGTTAGCAGACGCTTTTATATTCTTTCTTCTATAGCACTCGTATACTTATTTGTATTTACACACATATTTATGCACATAAATAATTTTTTTCTTGCCTCTTAAATGAAGCGTTTTCGATGCTTTTAATGCGTGCGTGAAATTTATAAGCCACTGCATGGTTGTGCGTGTTTGCATGCGCGTGTGTGTGCGTTTGTCTGCCGAAGGAAATTCATGACATCGTGGCACTCGATATGTGTGAGTAAGTAGCAAAAGCGCCTGCTAGCATGCCATAATAGCCATTGAACAAATAAAACGCTTCGCTACACACGCAGATAAGATAGACTGGCGGGCAGGAGAGCCACTAGGGAAATATGTACTATGTAGTTGCAAGAAGGAAGCGTTAACCGCAGCACAACTGTCGCTAACATGCTCCTGGTTATAAATACGCTCTTCATGTAAAGGCTGGGTATACATATGTGTGTATGCGTGCATGTAAGTTTCGAGCTAGCGCGCGCTTTTAGCTACATGTGTTTTCATACCCGAGTGCACAAGTGCATAAGGGTATTATAATTTTGTTCACATAACGGTTGTTTGTAACAGCCAAAACGAATCGAGATAGATATAGACAAATGTGTACATAAATGCTCAGAATGAAAAGAGGAGTCGAATTGAGATATCTCAACTAAATTTGGTATGTAGGTCTCCCTTTATCAAAGGTAGGTTGCTATTGGCGAAATGGGCGCAATCGGACTGTAACTACGCCCACTTCCCATATAACGGTATTTTCGAAAAAATGCAAAAACTACGATATTTCAGTAAATATTGGATCCAAATTATTACAAATTAGTATGTGAAGCAGAATTTTGGTAAAAAATAGTATTAAGAAATTTTTGGAAAATGGGCGTGACCACGCCCACTTATGATGAAATGCTGTACCTCAGTAGCCGCTTCACCAATCCGTACCAAACTCGCTACGAGCCTTGCTTAGGGCCTAGCTAAGCAATCTGTTGAAAATCTATGAAATCGGGCAATAACCACGCCCAATTCCCATATAACGGTAATTTACAGGAACACGAAAACTGCGATAATTCAGTAACTACTAAAGATAATTGACTCACGATCGGTAATTAAAATGAACACTTAGCAAAAAATAAGATTATTATAAATTTTTGGATAATGGGAGTGGCGACGCCCTCTTATAACCACAAATGTGCGTCTCGGTAATCGATTCATCAATTTCTACCAAACTCTGTCCGTTTAACAACCTTGGTACGAGGAATTAATCCGTTGAAAATTATTCAATTTGGACTATAATACACCCACTTCCCGTATAACGGTAAATTTCAGACATCCGAAAACTTCAATAACTGAGGACGCTAATTGACTCCAAGTTAATAGTTACAACAATCTCTCAGCAATAAATAAGACTGTTATAGACTTTTAGGAATTGGGCGTGGCACCGCCCACTTTATGACTACAAGGTGTATCTCGGTAACCATATTATTAATTTCTACCAAACTTGGCTCAATTACTTCATTAAGTCTAAGTCCGTATATTATCGAAAAAGTTTGAAATCGGGAAAACCCCATCTGCTTGTCACGAAAATGTAGTTTAGAGAAAGTTGAAACGACGATATTCGATACCTGTACCGGGTATATAAGGTTCGGTTTCGTCCGAGCAGCAATGTTTGTATGCTCTTATTGTTGCTTGCGTGCTGAATGCCATCCACGCATATTCGCACACACACGTACACACACAAAATATACATACAAAAAACAAACACACATTATAAATGCAAATATATAAGCAAGTACGCATGAAGTGCTGACACTCTCAGGCGAAGACAACCGAAAAAGCACTGTGGTTAAAGGACATCCTTTAGATGAAAATTAAAAGCTTCTTTTTTTCATTCTTGCTTTGTTTACTCAACGTAATAAGCGCGTTGTGGCATTTTGTGCGTTGCGTGGCTTGGCTGGCTGGCTGGCTGCCACACAAAAGCACAAACCTGCATGAGTGTATGTATGTGTGCGCGCGCTTTTATTTGCTTAGTTCACCAGACTGTGTAGACAGCTAGTCAGCGCGCCGCTGCCAGTCCGCTTGCCAACTTGCTCATCAGCTGGGCTAACTGTTTGGGCTACCTGTTAGTACCCTTTTTCCTATTTGTTTGCCCAGTTGGCGTCCATTCCATGGTTGCGTGTCACGCTATGTTGCCGTTGCTGTTGCTGCTGCTGTGTCATTGTTTTTACACTTTTCGCACCGTTACTTGTGGCAAATGCTAGCATAGCACATTTTGACTATAATTTTTGCACGCCTACGCGCCTAAATGCATGCAACCTGTGAGTACCTTTTCATTTAAGATTATAGTTGCTTTCAGTTACTCTGTTTTTTTTCTCCTATTTTTGTCTATTTCTGCGTTTCTTTTTTGTTGCTTTCGATGCATAACAATTTTTGCTGACTAAATTGTTTACTTTTGACATGGTATGATAGATGCAAGATATGTAATTTGTTTGGCGTTCGTGTATATTTTTATATCCCATTTGGGCGTAAGTGTAAATTGGTGGTATTGGGCAAAAAGAATTAAACTCTTAGTGCTAAACGTAATTGTAAAAAGAAGCGTGGGCACCAAGTGTTTATGAAATTCGATGTGTTAATATATGTGCCCCGAAGTAGTACCAAAATGGCCTCGAACAAGCCCCAAATTATCACGAAAAAGTCCTGAAGTAGTCTCGAACTGCCCCGAACCAATCTAGAAATGGTCCCGAAAAAGTCCTGAACTGGTCTCAAACTTGTCTCGAACCACACTCTTAATGATCGAGAAAACTTCATGGACCATTCCCGAACTGGCTCGGAACTGGATAGTGCGTTCTTCAATCAAATTCTAAAATAAGGCGTTCTTCAAAAATTTTTCTGAGATAGGGCGTTTTCGAAGTGGCCGCTGAGATAGGTAGATCTTCCACTTCGGTGACGAAATACTCGTATTATTAACATTTGCAGCAGTAGTAAACACAGGCTGCTTCTAATGAATATTAAAAATATTCTGCTGGGTTAACGAAAATGTTACCCATATCGATAGAAAAGACCT
>NW_023458555.1:28473618-28482406 GCF_013731165.1 Rhagoletis pomonella | reverse complement strand
GATCAAGGCTTTCTTCAGTATCACACAGAGGACAAATATTCGTTGGAATTGAACCTATCCGATACAAGTATTTTCTATCATACCTATGACCCGAAAAAAGTCTATTAATAATTTTTATGCATTCCACAGATAGAGACGACTTGTGATACCACGGCTTTGATGGTAGCTCTGGGAAGATTTCCGCAAAGAAAGCTCCCTTGTGTTGCGATAATAGTTTGTATTCCTGATCCCATTCTTCCCTTAAAGAATTGTAAATTTTCCGAAGAGCATCCTTCTTGCTATATCGTACATCTATAGTAGTACCACTGACCAAAGCTATTTTTGCAGCCCTGTCCGCCTTTTCATTCAGAACAAAACCGGTATGTCCTGGCACCCAAACAAACTCACAGAACTCGATAGATGATCCCTCAATGATCGTATTGATTTGGGCAACTGTATGGTTGTTCTTACGTTGCTTTTTTAAAAGAACACAGCTGGACTTGCTGTCAGTAAAAATTACAATTTTTTTTTAAATTACTTTTTGCAGCTATCAAGACAGCGCATTTAATCGCGATTAATTCAGCCGACAGAGAAGACAGAGGATCATTAATTTTATAAATGTACGATAAATTTTTTGATGGTAAGTACGCTGCTATACCACAGGATCCATTATTGATAGAGGCATCAGTGGCAAATATTACAAAATTTCTATTTTTATACGACTCAGCACGTTGTTGACATAGGGTTCTAATAATTTCATTGGATACATTTGATTTAGTTGTGGACAAAGGAGTTAAAATATTTAAATCTACGCTATACTTCCTAGACACTATGAACTCCACATTTCTATCAACTTTATTGAAAATAGTGTGATATTTATTAAAGCAGAAGTTATAGCTCGAATTTACGTGCGGCCCTTGCGCAACTTCTTCGTAAAGTTGAGGATTCAAAAATTTTATATTTAAGAGTTCTTTTGATGTTAGGAAGATTGCTCTTAGCTTAGAGGGTAGTTCCCCTGATAGAACATACAAGATGTGATTGGGAGTTGAAGGAGTACATCCCAAGCATCTGCGCAGCAATTGGTTTTGAAATATTTCAATTCTCTTATCTATGTATTTGGCTGAGTGGCAAGCAGTTGTTCTCGCGTATTCGAGCTTAGCTCTTACTAGAGCCTTATACAAATTAACCGCAGGTCCAGGAGATAAACCTCCATTGACGCTTGTCATCATTTTAACAGCATTTGAGTTAGAGGTGGTGTCCCTTATAATGTTCGTATAATGCTCATGGACTGTTAAGCTAGTGTTGATGTATCTGCCCAGAAATTTTATAAAATTAGTTTGTCTTATATCAACGTTGTTTATCTTTATATTGAGCCTTTTGTTAGACCCTTTAGCAAAGTACATTGTTTGCGTTTTTGAGAGATTAAATTTAAGATTTAACTCCGCACATCTTTCATAAAAAACATTTGCCTTGTGGGATAGGTTCCTCACTGCGTTATCAAAATTGGTGTCAAAAGATAAAAGCAAAAAGTCATCTGCATATTGAAAGATTGCTGTTTTTTCATCTTCTAGCATGTGCAAGGGCGCAGTATATATGTTAAAAATTATCGGACTGAGGCAAGAACCTTGTGGAATTCCACCCGTCACAGTCAGCGATTCTGACCCTAGAGTCAGTACACGCCTATGAAAAAAATTCAAGATCCATGAAGACATCTCAGCTGGTATGTTATAACGATCAAACGTATGGCTCAACTTACTTAGATTCACACAATCGTAGGCTTTTGATATATCAAGTGACATTAATACAACTTTACAACCCCGGCTCTTTTGTCTTGCGATCATGTAGCCCAACTCATTAATGCACATTGCCCCGGATCTACTCTTCCGATATGCATAGCTTCTAGCTGGAATAATATTCATCTCATTAACAATGTTCTCTAATCTGTTCTTTAACATGAGATTGATTAATTTGATGAAAACTGAAAGTAGAGATATTGGTCTGTAATTTTCAATGCAACTTAAATCAACTCCCTTTTTTGGTATTGGTACTATCCTAATCCTGCGCCACTCCTCGAGAACCCGATTGTTCACCCAACAAGAGTTTAAAGCTTCGTTAAGATTTTTCAAGTTTGTTCGCGAGAGAGCTCTAATCATGCTATATTTGACCCCGTCAAATCCAGCTGCCGACGCTTTCGTTTTTTTTGCTAGTACATCATCTAGCTCTTCAAGTTCAAATGGTACGGTATTTTGACTAAACATAGGGACAAAATTGAAGGTCTGAATGTCAGGCGGTATTTGATTTTGTAAAAACAGTAGATATTCTAGATTTTTGGAATTTTCCCAACTATTGCGAGTGACAGGGTTGTTAACCAATGCTTTATGAGATCTAACTGAAGCCCAAAACTCTTTACTGGAGGTGCTTTTACTAATTTGGTTAAGGTGTTCTTGTCTAGATTCCCTTTTCGCTTTGTTTCTAGCTTCATTCCAAATTTTCACAGTCTCTTTATAAGTATTATAATTTGTTTGGTTACAATATCTAGTTAACTTTGCCCTTGCTGCTTTCATCCTTCTAAACAATACGGAAAGGGAATCGTTCCACCACGATTTGGGCGTCCAACCTCTTTCTGAGGGAATCTCTACAGTGGAATTGAAAATGGCTGATTTAAACGACTCAGTTATCTCGTTGATTGACGGAGAGAGACAAAGCTCTGCAATCGATTCATTTAATTTCTTGTTGGATCTAAACTGTATGAACTGAGGCGCTAACAGACCCTGAAGTTGAAAGATGATTGGAAGATGGTGACTCTTACCTAGATATACAGAGGATATATCCCAGGTGAAGCCATCAACTCCAAAATTTGAAAATGTTAAATCAAGAACACTGCTGTGTGACTCATTGTTTTGCAGCGATTGATAGTACGTATGTTTGTGGTTATTTAGACATCTGAGGTTAGTAGCAGACAACATATTGCTTAACATAGTTCCTTTCGGCAGAGATACCGTGTCACCGAAAACAGAGCAGCGGGCATTGAAATCGCCACCAATAATGGTATTCTTATTCATATTTGCAAAATCGAACATTAGTTTACACGCATTCGTGAAATCGGCAAGTGACATACTGGGATGAAAATAAACAGAGATAATGTTAATATTTGGATTTAAATTGGTAGTACGAATGGCCAGTATTTCATGGTTTGTTTGAAGCTGTATCTTTTTAAATCGTATCGGTTTCTTAATGGCAATAGCAACACCACCAAATCTGCCTTGTCTAAACCTGTGCACAAGATTATAATTAAGCAATTTTAGGTTAAAATCGTTCTCACTAAATGTAAAAATTTCAGATAGAAGCACAAAATCAATATCATTGTTATTTATGAAATATTCAAGATTATATTTATTTGCTTTGTAACTCTGTATGTTAAATTGTAGAAATCTCATTCACAATAATGTCTTCTTGTAACATCCCATCATTACATTCGTTAAGGTTATATTTTGCTTTTAAATTATTGAACATTTCGATAGATGTTGGCTCCTTTGCAAATTCGCAAAGATGAGCACACATTTTGACTAGGTCATTGATAATTTTTTCAAGTTCTGTTACTCTTTGAGTGTTGACTAGACACATACCTCGTGTTTTGGGATCCGGGTTATCCTTCTTTTCTTTATAAATTACCCTTTCTTTTTGTACAGGATTTACCATCTTTTTATTGCCTTCCTTAACCATTTTGTTATACCTCGACTTTGTTAAAAGTCTATTGACTTCGCTTTGTGTATCTCTGACTGTATCTAAGCTATTCTCCTTGCTGATGCTAGGGAATTCCTCGTCATAATTATCGAGTAGAGAAAAACGGTTTTCATAACCATACTTTTCCTTGTATTCAAAAAAAGATATATTTTCAATGGTCATAATTTTTTGTACATCTTGACGATTAACGCGGATCGGACAAGAACGTACTTCTGCGGTATGGTTTAAGGCACCACACAGCAAGCATTTAGTTTGACCACAGGCCGGGTCACAGCGCGGAATAGTGCCACACTGTAAACACCTTGCCTCTTTGGCTTTACAAAACGCTGCTATATGTCCCAACCGCCCGCATTTTTTACATTGCTTGACAGCAGGCACAAAATAGTCGACTTCACAAATGCATTTACATAATTTTACGTGTTTTGGAATTTTATTACCCTTGAAAGCAATTTTCACTGAAGTCGTAGGTTTTAGTTCGCTACCTTCTCTCCTATTAAGTCTACTTACTGATACAATCGCCAAATCACTTTCAATATTTTCAAGTATATACTCATCGGAGTATTTTAGTGGTATTTTTCTTATTATACCATATTTTTCAGTCAAAGATTTTGGAATGTAAGCCAATAAATTTCTGGCTTTGAAATCGTTTTTTGTAATAAAATTATTTGCATCAGTTGCAGTATCAAAAGTCAATTTAGCGCGCCCGTTGCCAAGCGCCCTGAGGTCAGCTAACCCAACCAGAGAGAGATCATCTATCAGTTCCATGAAAAATAAGTTTGAAAAAACTCTTTTCCTTATGCCCCTTTCATCAGGCAACACTTCCAAAAATACAATGTACTTTACCTGGTCATTCGTCTCATACAGTAAAGACGGCTTTTCAACTTTGGTCAGTAGCACGTGCCTCGGATTGATGTTTGAAGCTCCAAGAGAGCTTTCAGACAACTCCACTTCGGAATCGCGCGATTCCCCTGTCGCATCCATCAAAGCCTTAAGGTTTACCAATTCTTTTGTACAAGGACGTTTTCCACTTCCAACATTGCTTTTTCCTTTAGAATTTAAGCGCTTTTTTAACTCACGAAACCTAACCTCCATCGGGAGGAAGGCAGTCAGGAAAAACAAGAACCAACTAGTTCAGCGAAAAATGACTTGTTAACGAGAAAATGAATATATTATACTTATACACGTGTATTGCGAATATAGGTGTGGAAAATTTTGCTTTGTTTAAATTTAATAAGTTTGTCAAATAGTTTTCAGTCCGGAAAGTCGAAACGAAGCGTGTATCTCAATTCGGCGCCAAAAACGAAGTGAAAACATATTACTGAAACATAACAACTCCTACCCATTGTTGCTGAGAAACATAATGCTACACCTAGTGTCATCTGTATAGGTTTAGTAATTCTTATGGAATATCTAGCATATTCTAAACAATTTTCATTAAAAGACCAAAGAACGTAGATCTCTAGATTTTGGTAACCGGCAATTTGATGTTTGGTAATTTTTACCATATATTTTAAATAATTTTACACAAACAAAATACATGCGGAAAATTACCGAACGCCAAGTTACCGAGTACTTAGCTAGGTGAAACCGGCCGTCTTCACGTGTTGGAAAATCTCGCTTGCGTGCCGACGCATTGAAATCGATTAAGCGGTGACTGTCCGTCGGTGCACACGATAACTCGAGTAAAAATGGAGTTATCTGAATGCAATTTGGTATGTGTAGTTCTTTTCTGCGTGGGGCGAATGGTATTGAAAATACACAAAATCGGATAATAACCACGCCTACCTCCCATATAACAGTAGTTTTCTGAAATACGAAAACCTTGATATTTTAGTAACTACTGAGGCTTATTAACTCAAAATTGATTAATACTATAATTTTTAGATGAAAAATAAGAACACCGCTCCACCAATTTCTCCCAAATTTGGCACAGTTGTTGGCCTTGGTACAACATACCAAACGGCTGAAAATTTTTAAAATCGGACAATAACTACGTCCACATCCCATATATAACGGTAATTTAGAGAAATACGAAATTTTCTATAAATCAATACTGAAGCAATTTTATTCAAAATTGATGCATGAACGAAAGACACAAGGTCACGCGGGAAGGAAAGAAAGAAAAGTTATTTTCTAGCTGCCGAAATCTCGACGCCATCTTTGTTGTAAGAAGTAAACAACGAAGAGAACGGAGAAAACCGCGAAATTGTTGAACGCATGAATAATCATTTTTATTATGCAAATTCTTCTATAAATCATGCCGCTGTGTTAAATTATTCTTTATCTTATGTGTTGTCACACGTTGTCACAGGCGGAAATGAAGAAAATTGCAGTAAAAAGCCACCACCAAATTGTAAACAACGAAGAAATGTAAACAAACGGCTAAATGCGATTCTAATGGGCTACTGTCCTGCCCGCGTGATCTATTTTTTGGTTCATGAAATTGATGTTTGCAATAATTCTTTTGCAGAAAATACGTTTGTGATGCGATTTTGGAAAATAGGCGTGGAACCGCCCACTTATGACCACATATTTGCATCTCGGTTAACGTTCGATCATTCCACGAGAAAGCTTTGAAAGAGGATAGTGGGCATAAGAGCACGAGCGAAAATGTAATGCATAGAAGGAGGTACCACAGCGAGCTCGTCTACCTCTGATCTGCGAATGCCCACCTACTTGAGTATTTTATAAGTGAAGATCTGAATGTAAACAATGTTAGGCAATGTCGAACATGTGTCACTAGAGCCAGGCAGGAAGTCTTGGCCTGACTTTCAGCAACGATCTGGGTAATAATCTGATAAGACAATGGTGGGTGTCTTCGGATGGTCCAAGGACACAGCCCTGTATCAACTGACAACCGAGATTCGGGGGGCCCTCGAATGCAATGAATCAGTGCTCTGCGCCTTTCTCGATATAGAAGGTGCGTTTGACAACATGTCACACTCTGGAGTGCGCAGGGAACTAGAGGGGAGAAACGTACAGCCAGCGATCTGCAATTGGATGGATGCGCTCCTGCGTACAAGGATTGCTGAAAGCGAGGTATGGGACAGCGTGGTACAACTTCAGAGAACAAAGGGCTGCCCGCTGGGAAGAGTCTTATCATCCCTTCCGCGGAGCTAAGTGGTGGATGAACTCCTTCAGCTTCTCTCTGACATCGGTATTCACTGCCAAGGCTATGCGGAAGATATTCGTGGTCAGCGTTGCAAGCGAAGTTAAGTATCTGGGACTAATCATAGACACCTGTAAGCGTCTGGCGGGAAAATCCTGGGGTCGTACGCCCAGGTTCCTAAGATGGCTTTACATCATAATAGTGCAGACAGTGACATCTATGGGGCGGTAGGATGGGTTTCAAGAACTGCTCTAGCAACGGTGAGATAATCGCTCACCAAGCTACAACGACTGGCATGTGTATGCATAATAGGAGCGATGCGCACACGTCCGACGACGGCGCTGGAAGTAGTCCTCGAACTTGAGGCTCTTCATATAACCATAGAGCAGGCAGCCAAAAAAACTCTGCTTAACATTGCGAGAGAGGGATTTGGAAAAGGCAAAGTGATTTCCTCTAGGAGTATGGAGAAGTTAGGGTCCTCGCTCCCACTATCCCTGTTACCTAGAGATGACATAGGCAAGGCTATGGTCTTTCAGAAGAGATTCAAAATAGAGCTTTGCAGTAAAGCAACCTGGGGTATCTCCGCTTTCGAGGCACTACTGCAGGGTTGCGATCTGCACTGGTACACGGATGGCTCGAAGACGCTAGAAGGAATAGGTGCTGGAATCGTCAGATCCAGGGCCAGGATCTCTGTTCCTATGGGGAAATATCCGAGCATCTTTCAAGCAGAAGTTTACGCCATCTACTGATGTGCGGATACAATCATGAGTAGAGTGTATAGAAACGAGAGAATCATAATCCTAAGTTATAGCCAGGCAGCACTCAAGGCCATTATATCCTATGAGGTCAAACCTTCGCTGGTCCTGGAGTGCTTTGAGAAGTTTAACTCACTTGGTAGACACAATAACATGAAGTTAGCGTGGGTAACTGGTCATAAGGGACTAGAGGGTAACGAGGCGGCTGACTGTCTCGCAAGAGAGGCGGCAGCCATTACTTCAGTTGGCCCTGAGCCCTTCCTAGGAGTGTGTCCAAATACTCTGAAAGAGGAGGTTACGATCGAGAGGAACACTATGAGGGATCTAAACTCGCAAAGTTCGTCAGTAATGCGCCAGGCAAAGAGTTTACTGGGTGGTTTTAACAGAAGAAGATTCCAAAGTTTAATTGACCTCCCAAAGGGGCAGCTTAAAATAGTAATAGGTATCCTCACAGAACACTGCAGGCAGCAGTACAAAAAAGTTAATTGTAGTCCCCTTTCAGACACGTCAAGTCTTGCTTTCAAGTCTGCTCGTTCGTAGGCGAAGGAGGAGAGAAGAGAGGGGAAGAGTACAGATACCTCCGTACCGTCAATCGTTTCAAGTTTTCTTGTCTCTTTTGTTCTTTTCGTTGCTTCCCATTTAAAGAACCAAGGACTTGAATTCAATTAAAGTTGACGCGTGTGGAAGCAAATAGAAAACACAAAAGAGAATGCGAACAAATTGCTTTCAAGACTTCACGTGTCTGAAAGGGGACGTACTGTAATATGGTCATCTTGAGCGTTTATTTAACAATCCAGCGATATTACCTAGATATTTTTGGTAAATCGGTCAAATGTTCAAGGATAATCGTAACAATATCTTTTACATATATGTACGTATGTATGTACATATTTACTTTTTATTTACGATTAATTTAGGGGATTCGTTTAATTAAATTAGTTTACGGTCTAAAATTTTCATAAACCTACGTTATTATTCTTTTTATTCCTTCCTTCTTAGTACAGAACTAAGTGAATCTGGCAACATTGACTAATCTGACAGTCAGATTTCTACATTTTTTGATTGAAACGAACGCGACGAACACAGTGGAGCAGAAGGATTTCGGTTTTTGGATACCTGTACACTTTTAAATAAAAAGTTAAGTGTAAAAAATTAATTGTTTGCAGAGTGTTCAAAGCAAAGTATAACGTGTAAGTTTTAT
>NW_023458555.1:28466123-28473518 GCF_013731165.1 Rhagoletis pomonella | reverse complement strand
ATAAAACTTACACGTTATACTTTGCTTTGAACACTCTGCAAACAATTTTTTACACTTAACTTTTTATTTAAAAGTGTACAGGTATCCAAAAACCGAAATCCTTCTGCTCCACTGTGTTCGTCGCGTTCGTTTCAATCAAAAAATGTAGAAATCTGACTGTCAGATTAGTCAATGTTGCCAGATTCACTTAGTTCCGTACTAAGAAGGAAGGAATAAGAAGAATGATAACGTAGGTTTATGAAAATTTTAGACCGTAAACTAATTTAATTAAACGTATCCCTAAATTAATCGTAAATAAAAAGTAAATATGTACATACATACGTACATATATGTAAAAGATATTGTTACGATTATCCTTGAACATTTGACCGATTTACCAAAAATCTCTAGGTAATATCGCTGGATTGTTAAATAAACGCTCAAGATGACCATATTACAGTACGTCCCCTTTCAGACACGTCAAGTCTTGAAAGCAATTTTTTCGCACTCTCTTTTGTGTTTTCTATTTGCTTCCACACGCGTCAACTTTAATTGAATTCAAGTCCTTGGTTCTTTAAATGGGAAGCAACGAAAAGAACAAAAGAGACAAGAAAACTTGAAACGAATTGACGGTACGGAGGTATCTGTACTCTTCCCCTCTCTTCTCACCTCCTTCGCCTACGAACGAGCAGACTTGAAAGCAAGACTTGACGTGTCTGAAAGGGGACTACAATTAACTTTTTTGTACTGCTGCCTGCAGTGTCCTGTGAGGATACCTATTACTATTTTAAGCTGCCCCTTTGGGAGGTCAATTAAACTTTGGAATCTTCTTCTGTTAAAACCTCCCAGTAAACTCTTTGCCTGGCGCATTACTGACGAACTTTGCGAGTTTAGATCCCTCATAGTGTTCCTCTTTATCGTAACCTCCTCTTTCAGAGTATTTGGACACACTCCTAGGAAGGGCTCAGGGCCAACTGAAGTAATGGCTGCCGCCTCTCTTGCGAGACAGTCAGCCGCCTCGTTACCCTCTAGTCCCTTATGACCAGTTACCCACGCTAGCTTCATGTAATTGTGTCTACCAAGTGAGTTAAGCTTTTCAATGCACTCCAGGACCAGCGAAGATTTGACCTCATAGGATATAATGGCCTTGAGTGCTGCCTGGCTATAACTTAGGATTATGATTCTCTCGTTTCTATACACTCTACTCATGATTGTATCCGCACATCAGTAGATGGCGTAAACTTCTGCTTGAAAGATGCTCGGATATTTCCCCATAGGAACAGAGATCCTGGCCCTGGATCTGACGATTCCAGCACCTATTCCTTCTACCGTCTTCGAGCCATCCGTGTACCAGTGCAGAGTGCAACCCTGCAGTAGTGCCTCGAAAGCGGAGATACCCCAGGTTGCTTTACTGCAAAGCTCTATTTTGAATCTCTTCTGAAAGACCATAGCCTTGCCTATGTCATCTCTAGGTAACAGGGATAGTGGGAGCGAGGACCCTAACTTCTCCATACTCCTAGAGGAAATCACTTTGCCTTTTCCAAATCCCTCTCTCGCAATGTTAAGCAGAGTTTTTTTGGCTGCCTGCTCTGTGGTTATATGAAGAGCCTCAAGTTCGAGGACTACTTCCAGCGCCGTCGTCGGACGTGTGCGCATCGCTCCTATTATGCATACACATGCCAGTCGTTGTAGCTTGGTGAGCGATTATCTCACCGTTGCTAGAGCAGTTCTTGAAACCCATCCTACCGCCTTATGGATGTCACTGTCTGCACTATTATGACGTAAAGCCATCTTAGGAACCTGGGCGCACGACCCCCGGATTTTCCCGCCAGACGCTTACACACCATAGGTGTCTATGATTAGTCCCAGATACTTAACTTCACTTGCAACGCTGACCACGAATATCTTCCGCATAGCCTTCCGCATGGATACCATTGTCAGAGAGAAGCTGAAGGAGTTCATCCACCACTTGGCTCCGCGGAAGGGATGATAAGACCCCTCCCAGCGGGCAGCCCTTTGTTGTCTGCTGTCCCATACCTCGCTTTCAGCAATCCTTGTACGCAGGAGCGCATCCATCCAATTGCAGATCGCTGGCTGCACGTTTCTCCCCTCTAGGTCCCTGCGCACTCCAGAGTGTGACGTGTTGTCAAACGCACCTTCTATATCGAGAAAGGCGCAGAGCACTGATTCACCGCATTCGAGGGCCCCCGAATCTCGGTTGTCAGTTGATACAGGGCTGTGTCCTTGGACCTTCCGAAAACAACCACCATTGTCTTATCAGATTATTACCCAGATCGTTGCTGCAAGTCAGGTCAAGACTTCCTGCCTGGCTCTAGTGACAAGTGTTCGACATTGCCTAACATTGTTTACATTCAGATCTTCACTTATAAAATACTCAAGTAGGGACTGCCCCATTCAACGTGGTGGGCATTCGCAGATCAGAGGTAGTCGAGCTCGCTGTGGCACCCCCTTCTATGCCTCACATTTTCGCTCGTGCTCTTATGCCCACTATCCTCTTTCAAAGCTTCCTCGTGGAATGATCGAACGTTAACCGAGATCCAAATATGTGGTCATAAGTGGGCGGTTCCACGCCCATTTTCCAAAATTGTATCACAAACGTATTTTTTGCAAAAGAATTATTGCAAACATCAATTTCATGAACCAAAAAAAAAAGATCACGCGGGCAGGACAGTAGCCCGTTAGAATCGTATTTAGGGAAAAAGTTTAACGATTTTGACATTTTTTGGCTTTTTACTGCAATTTTCTTCATTTTCGCCTGTGACAACGTGTGTACACATAAGATAATGAATAAAAAACACAGCGGCATGATTTATAGAAGAATTTGCATAATAAAAATGATTTTTCATGCGTTCAACAATTTTGCGGTTTTCTCCGTTCTCTTCGTTGTTTACTTCTAACAACAAAGATGGCGTCGAGATTTCGGCAGCTAGAAAATAACTTTTCTTTCTTTCCTTCCCGCGTGACCTTGTGTCTTTCGTCCATGCATCAATTTTGAATAAAATCACTTCAGTATTAATTGATTTATAGAAAATTTCGTATTTCTTTAAATTACCGCTATATATGGGATGTGGACGTAGTTATTGTCCGATTTTAAAAATTTTCAGCCATTTGGTTTGTTGTACCAAGGCCAACAACTGTGCCAAGTTTGGGGAAATTGGTGGAGCGGTGTTCTTATTTTTCATCTAAAACTTATAGTATTAATCAATCTTGAGTTAATAAGCCTCAGTAGTTACTAAAATATCACAGTTTTCGTATTTCAGAAAACTACTGTTATATGGGAGGTAGGCGTGGTTATTGTCCGATTTTGTCGTCACGCAAGCGAGATTTTCCAACACGTGAAGACTGCCGGTTACACCTAGCTAAGTAGTAGTGATGGCAGAACAAATTTAATAATCGATTAATCGGTTAATTGATTAATCGAAAGCATTCGATTAATAATTGCAATTAATCGTAAGAAATTAATCGATTAATCGGTCGTTTCGATTAAAATCGAAAATAATAAAAACCATTTACATAAATTATAGAATCTGACTGTTCTATTTAAATCATTATTGTTAAATAGAGCAAACTTGCGCATTGAATTCAGTGCGCAAACAATGAAGAAAACTAAAAACGAAGCGAAACAATAAATGAAAAAGATGTAAGTAGTAAATTATCCGTTATATACCCCGTGTCAAAATTATAAGCGCACCACAAAAATTTTCTTATTTTATTTAACGTTAATTATTTTTTTAGATATAGCTTATGCTTTATATAAATATATCAACAAAAAATTAGAGCTTTTTAATTAGATTACTTAGAAAGATTTTCGGTATGCAGTTTTGTAGCCCATTCAATTTTTGTATAAAAAATTGCAAGATTGAAGTATCTGGCACCGTTGATTTTTGGCATTTTTTGGAGCGTCTATTTTCTTCCATATAAGTATGGAAGAAAATGCGCAACACCGCCTACGGAAAATAAAATGAAAATATATGCACAACTGCGATGTGGCCTTTTAGTTGCTACTTAGGTTAAACTAGTATTGCGGTTTTTTGCAGTAATATCGTTGAAAAATTTGCAGAATACTAGAATGTGAAGAATGGATACCATTTTGTTGCTAATATTATTGAGCGGTAGAGTACCAATTTTTGCTATGTAATTTTAATTCATACATTATGTGTGAGTAGGGTAGTAAATTTTTGATGGTTTCATTTCGATTATTTTGAAAATTATTGGGTTAATCGCTCGATTAATCGAAAGGAAGTTTTCGATACAATTAAATCGTTTACCCGATGAAAATAACCGATTATAATCGGTTATTCGATTAATCGTGCCATTACTAGTACTCGGTAACTTGGCGTTCGGTAAATTTCCTCATGTATTTTGTTTGTGTAAAATTATTTAAAATATATGGTAAAAATTACCAAACATCGAGTTGCCGGTTACCAAAATCTAGAGACCTACGTTCTTTGGTCTTTTAATGAAAATTGTTTAGAATATGCTAGATATTCCATAAAAATTACTAAACCTATACAGATGACACTAGGTGTAGCATTATGTTTCTCAGCAACAATGGGTAGGAGTTGTTATGTTTCAGTAATATGTTTATAGACATTCACAGCTGACCACCTGATATCAACATTAATTATATAGTACATATAGCTTCCTTAAAAACATCAAACTACAAAATAAATAATAATATATATAAACTAGAAGTCATCGGAATTAAACATTCGTTAATATGATTGAAATAAGGGCAAAGCTAGTACGCGCTGATTCGGCCATATACGCTACAGGAGAAAGAGTGGAGTGTCTCATTGAATTCACACACATTGGTTCACCTGGTGAGGATAACATGTACGTATAAGGTTGGTATTGTCGAAAAGAATATTTAAAACTCCCTGTTCCCTTTTCTACCCAATAGCCGCATGGAAAATTTAGCTTGGGCCTCGGCGCAGTTACATTGTTATCGCAAGACGAGCTACAATGTTACAACCAGTGATAAAGTGAATGAATTGGCAGAACTAGTAGGCAAAACAGCATTGGATGCTGTAACACAAGCAAGTGGCGACATCATAATTGCTACAAATCCTAAAATTTTATTTTGTGATTTAAAACTGTCGCCAGGTGAAACCAAAATATGTAAGTATAAAAATTGCAGAATTTAGTGAGACTGTAATTGGTACCAATTTTGTTTACAGACTTTTTCAATGAAATTTTGCCACGTAACGGACCACCAACATATCGAGGGCACGACATTAAGTATTTCTACAAAATTACAATAGCCACACAACGAGTTAAATCCAAGGTACAAATGCTTGCTGTGCCTATACGTGTTCTACCTATTCCAATTATTGCGCGTCTAGATGAGATGCACTGCACTGAAGAAACAAATGACGAGCTAGCACCCACAAATCCCTTCCTAGAAAAGCGTGAAATTTCCGAACTGGAGATATCTTGGCATCATCTTAAGGTAAAATTTATGACAGTATTTTTGAAACATTTTAATTTCACTGTTAAAGAATATTCGAATTTGTTTAGAATGTAACTGCCCGTCGGGCACCTAAATATTACCGTATATCAAACAAGCGTGGATTTGTCGGACGCTTTTGCCTGTTTAAGTCTTCTTACAAAATTGGTGAAGACATTGTTGGAAGTTTGGACTTCAGTAATTGTAATGTGCGTTGCGTACAGTTTTCTGTTAAACTACAATCACAAGAAATATCTCTGCAATCCAACGCCAACCAGACCAGTGGTGACTTAAACGACGCCTCATCAGTAAATTCATTAGACTTGGCAAGTGTTGCAAGCGGTACAGCAATAGATAATCTTCACAAATCGAAGACATCGGCTAGTGCGCGCAATGCAGAAGCTGAGGAACCTGTAGGAAAGGTGAGCACGTTTACCACCATACACCAGGTTTGCTATGCCATGTTGAAGACCTCTGTAATTATACCTATTCCACTGCATGTAACACCCTCATTTCGAACTGATTTGGTGGAGTTACGCTGGCGGTTACATTTTGAATTCGTCACAAGCACAATGATGGACTTTGGGAAACCCAATCCAATTGAAGGTGAACTAAAAGCCCCTGCGGAAATACCAGTCGAAACCATGGTATGGAACCTACCGGTTACTGCAATATATGCGGCTAACCCGCTTCAAATATATTCACCAAGTCAAACACATAGTCTACTTATTAAGTAAATTACTGCATTATCTGTGTATTTTCAATATTCAAAGCATAATAAAAAATAAACACATATGTATATATGTGCAAAATGACGTCATTCCTCGAAAGTTGTTCTTACAGTGTTTATCGACCTACCTTTCCCAGTTTTGTATCTGTTTTAGGATTAGCAATTAAATCTTGAACAGCTACAATTGTTTCATTGATTTTTGTTTGTAACTGGCGTAAACTTTGTATTTGTAATAATCGCAAAATGCGGACAGAATAATCCAAAGCGGGATCATCCGTCACCACATCATTACCCTTTTCAAAAGGAAAAGGAGTTCCAGTTATCGGCTGACGATTCTTAGCAGAAGCTGAAAGTCTTTCATGTACAACACGGGCAATTGCTTCCAATTGTACAAGATGATTTGGGTGATGCGGAATTTTAAGCTTATTGGCTAATGAGCGTACTCCAGCTATGAAATCTTTGTGATTAACTAAAACATATAAAATTAGCATAAATTTAATATTAAAAATTAAAGAGTTGGAGCATGCTTACAATCCAGGTTGTCGAAGAAATTTTCCGCTTTTATGCTAGGTGCGAGAGACTTATTTTGCTGCTTGCTCACCTCTATGGAATTTATAGCTTTGTAATTTTCGGGAGCATCTAAAAATTCCAATCGAATGGCATAGCCAAGCACCCAAGTTATTTCTTCTATTGGAGTGCAGAATTGTGGCATGCCAAGATCTGCCTTATAGTTTTCATACGCTTGCTCCCATATGTCAAGTTGATCAACCTTGCGGAGATCCTCACGATCCTCTATTCTATACTGGCGTATTTTTTGGTCTTCTAACCACAGAATAGTACTAGCAAATACTTTACGATCTGTAAAAAATTAAGGTGCATACATAAATGCGCGTAACGATATATACATACATACGTATGTATATTTCAGTGTGGAAATTATAGTTATTCTCACCATTGATATCTACATTGCTGGGAGTTGGATGTTCCAGTGCTTCTAATTTCAGCTTAATCATATTCGGAAGATATTCTATATTTACTCTACCAAAGTTTGATCAATTTAATGATTTTTAATAAATCAGCTTTGCTCCACTAACATATACCCCTCGGAAAAAAACAACAGCTGTCAATTTGCGCTGTCATTTGGTATGATCCACTTGCGATCCACATTCGTCGCTTTGACGCACGGTTGCCACTTCTTAAAAATAACTAACCAACA
>NW_023458555.1:28463106-28466023 GCF_013731165.1 Rhagoletis pomonella | reverse complement strand
CCATATATGTGGGCCTGTCTGGGAATCGGTTTGTCAGTGGCACTTTCCGTGGTAGGAGCTGCTCTAGGCATTCACACTACAGGCACCAGCATTGTGGGTGGCGGTGTAAAAGCTCCACGTATCAAGACAAAGAATTTGATTTCGGTTATCTTCTGTGAAGCTGTAGCTATTTACGGCCTGATCACTGCCATCGTTTTGTCCGGTTTATTGGATTCGTTCACGATGGCAGCAGCATTAGAAAACCAAACTGTAATGAATAATAATTGGTTTGGAGGATATGTAATGTTTGGAGCCGGTCTAGCAGTAGGTCTAGTCAACTTGTTCTGTGGTATCGCTGTTGGCATTGTTGGTTCCGGTGCTGCGCTAGCTGATGCTGCTAATTCTGCATTATTCGTGAAAATTTTGATAGTGGAAATTTTCGGTTCAGCTATTGGTCTTTTTGGTCTGATTGTGGGTATCTACATGACATCCAAAGTGAAAATGGGCGACAAGAAAGATTAAATTAACACAAAAGAGGACGATAGAAGGTGATTTAAGCCATCAGTATCGCAGATGTAAGCACAACTTATCAACATACATATACACATTCATATTTATATACATTTGTCCAAATTAGTCTTCATGTTTTTATTTAACTGTCAACAAATTCCAGACAAAAACCACTGATGAGACCATTGGCACGCTCTTCTTTGTTTTAACATTATACTTAATTTAACCTCGTGCATAATGTACATACATATTTAAATTAAAAAACCTGCAAAACTAAGTGAATCATTATATATTGCCAACAATTCTCAAACTACCCAATTCATTCCACGTTAGACCAATCAAATTTTTATGAACAATTTTATTTTTATAATTTTGGTGTAACAGCGAAATTATAAGGTCAAACTTTTGAAGATCCTGATATTGAAATTCAAACGAAAATATTAAAAAAAAAATGAAATTAAGAAATTACAGTCAATGATCGACCATATATTCTCTCGTTGGTGGAAAACATTTCTACTGCATCATTAATCGACTTTTGACGGCGTAATACCGATCTGCGCAGCGACTTGAACTTCGACTTAGTTACAGTGTTATTTTTATGTCTTAGTTTATGTTTTCTAATCTAATTAAGCTAAGGTAAATTCGGCTGGTCAAGTCCGATTCAATCGAGTTTCTGAGTATTTGGTTGGTAACTTGCATACAATTCTCAGCATCAAAGAACATCTAAATCCATATATACATTTGGTTAATAATGTATGTGCAACATATACATATATGTACAGTAATATGCTTTCCATACTATGAAACTTGCTATGAATCGACCTCAGGCACGAACGATGTAATAAACAATCTATACATAGTGTGTGTTTCCTTTTTGTGAAGTATTTAGTATTCAATGTATAATTATTTATTAGTTTTAACTGCATATTTAGATTTATTGTATATACATATGAAAAATTAAATAACCAACTGTATAAAAAGGCATATGTTAATGTGTAAAGAAATTTTTCGAGTATTTCACAATAAAATTATGTTGTTCGTTCTCCTTAAAACAATTTTTTACTTTCCAAGCGGATAATTAATGGTCTTTCCTAGGGAGTTATTTATGCCTATTACGGTATCCGACGGATGCCATCCGCACGGATCTAATCCGATTCGCACTGTCATAACAAGCGAGTGAGAAGAATTAGATTCATGAGAATGCGATCCCTTGGAAACACACCTATTCCGGTCCGACCGATACCATTCGCACGAATCTAATCCTTCGCACTCGCTTATTCCGACTGTACGAATCTGATTAGATCCGTGCGGATGGCATCCGTCGGATACCGTAATAGGCATGATTTTCTCTGGGAAATAAAAGTAAAGTTTTTCACAATATCCATAAATGGTTTGCTCTAAATTAGAACAGCATACACGAAGATCTGTGGACGATGTTCGCTCCATTAAATAACTTTAGAAGTGATATATATATATGACATGTAGTTCTGATTAAAGAATTGAAGCATTTTTATCGGGAGACTCCTGTGACTATTATATCGCAACACTTTACAAAATAATGAACTACTTGGACTTTTATTAAAATATTTTTTTTTAGTTAATATTTGTTTTTTAATACATTGTATCAGTATCTGTTTTACATATTTACATAAATGTACATACATATGTATATGTATGTATGTATATCTTAAATTTCTTCAATTATAAAATTATTCCACGCGAGCTCTTCGTTGGACTCATTCAGCGGTGGCACATCTGTATATGTTAGATCACAAAAATTGTCTTCGGTAACTTTTGAAAGAAAATAACTATCTCCATCCAGGATACTACTATCAAGCATATACTTAACAGATTCATCTTCAGGCTCTCCTACAGTGGTTACGATAGTTTCCGCATTTGTCTCCTCTGTTACATGAACGTCTTCCGGTTGTAATACAGCATGTCGTTCCAAATGAACCTTGAACGCATAGCGTTTAATAAACGACTTCCCACATATAGTGCATTTATAACGCCTTTCTCCTGTATGTGTACGCTCATGATTTCTTAAGTCACATAATTGCGCGAAGCTACGATTGCAAGTAGTGCACTGATATGGTTTCTCACCAGTATGTGTTCGCATATGCAGTTGTAAAAGGAAGACACGTGAGAAGCGTTTTTGGCACAAGTTGCAAGAGTGTGGTTTCTCTCCAGTGTGAGTTCGTATGTGCGCGGTCAGATTGCTGGTTTCATAGAAAGTTTTATTACAAATTGAGCAAGCATAGTCCGGTTTTCTTGCGTGGCGTTTCAAATGCATTGAGCAAGCTGATTGGGTCTTAAATGCCTTGGGACATTGTGTACATTTGTACGGGCGTTCACCGGTATGAGTACGCAGATGCATATTAAGCGCGAATGTTGATTTCATATGTTTTCCGCAGAAATCACATTTTCG
>NW_023458555.1:28461034-28463006 GCF_013731165.1 Rhagoletis pomonella | reverse complement strand
TAAGATTAAAATAAGCTTAAAACGAAACAGCACAGCAACCCTTTTCTCTTCATCTTGAGAACACAAAACCCTCTTTTGTTAAAATTCGGCGCTGCACAAAATCCTGGCTTTTATATTTTCCAACAAAATAACACTTCGCAACCCTGGATTTTCACGAAGCGTTTCATTCGGGTCGTAGTTTGGCTACTTCGGGCCATTCGGTGTTGTATGCCATATTGGCTGCCATATTGTTCACACTGTCATCGCCATATTGAACACCCTGTCAACTATCTGTCAACCCTAAGATATCTCACTTGTATTCTTCCACAATGAATCGTTGCTAGTACGAGGATTAGGGTGGATTAGGGATTTCGGAAAAACATCGATGAAAAATACTCAAAATGTCGATGTTTTGCTTCGATGCATCGAAAATTTTTCACTCAATGTTTAAATAGTCGATGTATCGATGTTTTTTGAAAACTGACATCTACGGTACATTGAACCGTCATTCCAGTTGTTCAATTGTTCTAAAAAAGAAGTGACTTTGACCAAAAAATTTTAATGACTGCAATAAGTTCCGTTAGAAACATAACTAGCTCAGTTGCAGTAATTTATTTGAAATTTTCTACAATTTTGCTAATAACATATTTTGTTGTTAAACGTTATCTGAAAAATCCTATGCAAATCGATGCATCGATGTATGCCCTTCGATGCATTGAGAAATATCGATGTACATTTCGATTAATCTTCGTTCGTGAATTTGACAGCTGATAAACTATTGCGCTGATTTGCAATAATTCAACGCCCTCATTTACCAAACATAGTTTTCACGACATCTGGCGGTTTCATCTTTACTCTTCATGCACGATTCGTAAATAAAATAACTTGTGTAGACGATCTCATCATCCTGGCGCAGTGCGAAAAGGACTTTTGAATATACTTTGGAATGAATTGTGAACCACATAATGGCAGCACAGATGGCTCCGAAGTAGAACTCTGTTGTCGTGTTTGTCTTCAACTTGAAGATTTGATGGTCCACATTTACGATAACGGCATTATCGAGGATTTACAATCGGATCTAATCACGCTGCTGGAGCGCTGTGGTGGTATCAAGGTATTTGCATCCAATAGCTTTAAATATTGTTAACGCCCATGTGTAAGCACTAATACACGTAGGTAGCAGAGTCCGATGGTCTCCCAAAGTTTCTTTGTCAAGAGTGTACGACTGAACTGCTTGTAGCTGCAAAGTTTCGAGAAAAATGTGAACGCACACAACAACTTCTAGATATGACAACTTGGAAGGAATCTTTGCCTATTGATGTTATTTGCGCGGCAACCAGCAAAGAGCCTGGAACTACATCTGATTCACAATTATTAGAAATTCACAGCAATATTTTCGAGATAGACCCCGAAGAAGCTGTAGAAATCAATTTAACGGGAATAGAAGTTGAAGATGAATTGTCAATTGGCGCTCAGTTGAATGCAGAGATATCGACTGAACAGGGAGAAGTAAAGTGTGAGGAATTTTACGAAAACGTGGAATTCTACGAAAACATTGTCGATGAGGAAGCAGACGAGATAGATGGACGATTTGAAGCTTTTGAACAAGAAAAGCGAAGAAATATTGCTAAAGAACAAAAGGTAAATAAACACATTTTCAATGAAAATCACAATCTAAATTTGGACTTTCCTAGCTCGATGAGGAATACACATGTGATGCTTGTGGTGCCGTGTTCTTACAAGCCTTCAACCTTCAACGACATTTGGAGAAGGTGCACTGTCTTTTGCAACCATATATTTGTGCTAATTGCAGTCACACTTTTTTGTTAGAGGAGTCTTACAGAAACCATAGCCAGAGTTGTGTAAAACCGTTTTCGCCTATAACCGTCGACAATACAAACATTTCAAGTAATGTAATTGTAAGCACATCCGCTGCCTCAACTCCGCGAAAATGTGATTTCTGCGGAAAACATATGAAATCAACATTCGCGCT
>NW_023458555.1:28458098-28460934 GCF_013731165.1 Rhagoletis pomonella | reverse complement strand
AGCGCGAATGTTGATTTCATATGTTTTCCGCAGAAATCACATTTTCGGGGAGTTGAGGCAGCGGATGTGCTTACAATTACATTACTTGAAATGTTTGTATTGTCGACGGTTATAGGCGAAAACGGTTTTACACAACTCTGGCTATGGTTTCTGTAAGACTCCTCTAACAAAAAAGTGTGACTGCAATTAGCACAAATATATGGTTGCAAAAGACAGTGCACCTTCTCCAAATGTCGTTGAAGGTTGAAGGCTTGTAAGAACACGGCACCACAAGCATCGCATGTGTATTCCTCATCGAGCTAGGAAAGTCCAAATTTAGATTGTGATTTTCATTGAAAACGCGTTTATTTACCTTTTGTTCTTTAGCTATATTTCTTCGCTTTTCTTGTTCAAAAGCTTCAAATCGTCCATCTATCTCGTCTGCTTCCTCATCGACAATGTTTTCGTAGAATTCCACGTTTTCGTAAAATTCCTCACACTTTACTTCTCCTTGTTCAGTCGATATCTCTGCATTCAACTGAGCGCTTGTCGACAATTCATCTTCAACTTCTATTCCCGTTAAATTGATTTCTACAGCTTCTTCGGGGTCTATCTCGAAAATATTGCTGTGAATTTCTAATAATTGTGAATCAGATGTAGTTCCAGGCTCTTTGCTGTTTGCCGCGCAAATATCATCAATAGGCAAAGATTCCTTCCAAGTTGTCATATCTAGAAGTTGTTGTGTGCGTTCACATTTTTCTCGAAACTTAGCAGCTACAAGTAGTTCAGTCGTACACTCTTGGCAAAGAAACTTTGGGAGACCATCGGACTCTGCTACCTACGTGTATTAGTGCTTACACATGGACGTTAACATTATTTAAATCTATTGGTTGCAAATACCTTGATACCACCACAGCGCTCCAGCAGCGTGATGAGATCCGATTGTAAATCCTCGATAATGCCGTTATCGTAAATGTGGACCATCAAATCTTCAAGTTGAAGACAAACACGACAACAGAGTTCTACTTCGGAGCCATCTGTGCTGCCAATATGTGGTTCACAATTCATTCCAAAGTATATTCAAAAGTCCTTTTCGCACTGCGCCAGGATGATGAGATCGTCTACACAAGTTATTTTATTTACGAATCGTGCATGAAGAGTAAAGATGAAACCGCCAGATGTCGTGAAAACTATGTTTGGTAAATGAGGGCGTTGAATTATTGCAAATCAGCGCAATAGTTTATCAGCTGTCAAATTCACGTACGAAGATTAATCGAAATGTACATCGATATTTCTCGATGCATCGAAGGGCATACATCGATGCAAATTACTGCAACTGAGCTAGTTATGTTTCTAACGGAACTTATTGCAGTCATTTAAATTTTTTGGTCAAAGTCACTTCTTTTTTTGAACAATTGAACAACTGGAATGACGGTTCAATGTACCGTAGATGTCAGTTTTCAAAAAACATCGATACATCGACTATTTAAACATTGAGTGAAAAATTTTCGATGCATCGAAGCAAAACATCGATATTTTGAGTATTTTTCATCGATGTTTTTCCGAAATCCCTAACCCACCCTAATCCTCGTACTAGCAACGATTATCATCATGAATTGATGTGCATTCCAGACTCCTGTTTTAAATAAATTTAATGTCATCTGTTGATAACACAAAGGATTGCTTAGCTTGTCGCTTAATAAGCGGCTTTGGTTTAATTGCAATGGGTGCTTACATATTATCACAATCAAAGAATCGCAGAAAAATTGAAATGAATACCATGCGTTTACTTTCAGGAGGTTAGTATGCTGTTGTAATATTTTCCTATGTACGCATTTGACTAAGGAATCACCTACATATGTATTTAATATTTGCAGGCATAATGTTCCTTGGCATAGCGCGACTTTCTAATGCAAGTTTTCTAAAAAGCAAATAAGATACATTTTTGCTTGACAAAAACATTATAATATAAAGTTTTATATTCTTAACATTAGCTTAAGTCAAATAAAAATATTAGATTTTAAAGTTAAATAAAATAATTTTATTAATCTTCGCCGCTATCTTCGCTTGTATCCTTGTTTGATGCGCCACTATTTTCTTCATCATCCTCTTCGTCCCAGTGTTTAATTTTTTTATTTGTCATAAAATCTTCCCTAAGCACACTCCACTCGGATTTCCTTTTGCTTTGTGTACCGGCTGGGGCATTTTGATCACCTTCGTCAGCGCTAGTGTCTTCGTCCTTCAAATTTTCACTCTTTACTGGATTATCCACAGCTTCTGATTTGGCTCGGTTGCCGCTCATGAGTACATCCAAAAATTTCCTCTTATTTATATTATTCAAAACAGCATCCTTTCGACTATCCAATGGCCCTGCCTCCTCCAGCTGCACCTGGATATCCTTTTGTTGAATGCGTACTGCGTTGAAAAGCTGTACAACACCTCGCGTCGCTACTTTGCGTAAGGTGCGTTCACGTTCAATATCTTTCCATGAAGGTTTCACGCGTAATTCTAGTGGTACATTCTTTCGTTGTTTACCTTGTTCTTCTCCCTCCTGTTTTATTGGCTGTTCATCTAATTTCTGCTCGCCCTCAACTTCGAAACCGTAATCCAAAGGTTTTGACTTTGTTTGGTCGGCTGGTTTTACCTTTTTGGCTCGTGACAACACTAGAGTTTTTTTAGTTTTTGGTTTAGAAGTGTTTAGAACCTTTGCTATGCAGTCAGCCCAGCCGGCGTTGCCTTCTGCATCATTTTCAGATGCTTCTTCACCAGATCTCTCTACATCAGAATCGTCTGTGTCTCGTGGTTTTGGAAATGCTATTAAGAAACATATGTATTTTAAAGCAGTTAAACCAAATAA
>NW_023458555.1:28455354-28457998 GCF_013731165.1 Rhagoletis pomonella | reverse complement strand
TATATTATAATGTTTTTGTCAAGCAAAAATGTATCTTATTTGCTTTTAAGAAAACTTGCATTAGAAAGTCGCGCTATGCCAAGGAACATTATGCCTGCAAATATTAAATACATACATATGTAGGTAATTCCTTAGTCAAATGCGTACATAGGAAAATATTAGAACAGCATACTAACCTCCTGAAAGTAAACGCATGGTATTCATTTCAATTTTTCTGCGATTCTTTGATTGTGATAATATGTAAGCACCCATTGCAATTAAACCAAAGCCGCTAATTAAGCGACAAGCTAAGCAATCCTTTGTGTTATCAACAGATGACATTAAATTTATTTAAAACAGGAGTCTGGAATGCACGTCAATTCATGATGATAATCGTTGCATTGTGTACAAATACAAGTGAGATATCTTAGCAATAGACGTCATCCTGGGCCACAGCTGCGATCATCTGTTTTCTAGAGTTGCTTATTTTGGTCTAAAGTGCGGTTTTTTGACCTGAGTTGCATTAAATAGTCTCTTAAAACTTGGTAGTATTTGCTGTTCAAATGGTAACATATATGCCCAAAAACTTGAAAAATATTAGATGATTGCTTTTTAAAAATGCTATTTATAAAATTTGGTTTTGATTGCGACATTAGAAATATACAGATTATAAAAGTTTTTCACATATGTTTTAAGATTTTAAAGCTTTTAAAATGTACGGTAGAATGCAACAATGTGCTTGAATTTGTTTGCTTCTTCGTCAACTTATTCGTTTGCAGACTAGAAAAATGGCGAACAGCCATCAAAATACTGGTTCAAAATACACACAAATGGGTGCGCGCAGCAAAATTCAGCCCTAATGGTAAGTTCATTTCATCGTGCGGCGACAAGTTAAGTTAAGAATTTGCGATACATTTTCAGGCGAATGTATGCGAACGTTCACCGGGGGAAGAGGTATGGGACGACAGCTGGCATGGCATCCAGACGGCAATCTGGTGGCTTTAGCATTAAGTTGTAACCGCGTTAAGATATTTGACAAAGCTGAAGGCGAGCTAATCAGTGTTGCCAGAACTTTTTGGGCCGACCGGCTAGATTGGCAAAAAAAAAGCGGCTAAAAACGGCTAAAATGTTTTAGTGAAATTTCACATAGACTCTGGCAAAAAACGGCTAAAATGTTTTAGTGAAAATCCACATGCTTTATTTAAATAAATCGCAAGAAACGAAAGACTAGTTAACACCATTAATTTATATCGAGTGTATATTCCTCATCATCAAATGAATCACTATTGTATATATCACCTGAATTCATTAATTTTAAGAGATCGTCATCTACAGTAAAATTATGGCAGCATTTTTCTTCACGTTTTAAACCGTATCTTATATATAAAATAGCGTTTAACGTTTTAACGCACATTGGATTTCTTTGCTTAGTTTTTATTATATTCATTGAACTAAATATTCGCTCTACTTCTGCATTACTTATAGGGAAAACAAGAAAACTAGGTTGCAAAGGTCAGCAAAAGGGTTTTCTCCTAGGGCATTTCGAAATTGATAAACTTCGGCCCAAAATTTTACAGTTGAGTCTAAATTACTCCAGGTATGTAACGTTAACCGTTGCCATTGCATCTCTATGGATGTTTTTTTGTCGGCATTATATTTGTGTTTTTGTTGCTGTAGTTGAACAAATACTTTTGGTTTAATTACTCTTAATGCATTTCCAACCGAAAAAAGTGTTTTTTTTTAGTTTGGCAATATTTGTAGGGAGGCGTTGGCGTATTTCCTTTATTAAAGTGATAATAAAATAGCGACCATTTTCTCGAATTATTTTCTCGGCTTCGTGGTCAAAAGCGTTTGTGCTTACTTTTGTTTTTAAATACTCTTCAAAACTGTGATAAAACTGAGGAAATGGAGCAAGGTATGGTTCCAACGGGGAGCATATAGGATCAAATGTGTCCGCGCTAATAACCACTAGGCAGCATAGATGCGAAAGTAAAACATTGAGTTCATTAAAAATCTTCATTGGGTCTGCATTATTGCTTTCGAAAAACTTGTTTACTTTTTGCACCTGAAAATTAGGCAAATAGTAAAATCGGCTAAAAACGGCTAACTTTTTTTTACAAACCGGCTAACAAATCGGCTGCCGGCTAGATCAAATTTTCTCCGGCTAGTTGCTATCAAAACCGGCTAAATCTAGCCGGAAAACGGCTAAAATGGCAACGCTGGAGCTAATACAGTGCATTCGTCGCCGGAGAATGATGTTGCATTTCACCCAAGTAGAAATTTCTTGGTGACTGGCGGCGATGACGATACAATAAGATTGCTTGATTTATTAGAAGGTCGGCCAATTTATACACGGTAGTAGTGCACTTTAGCGGAACCATATAAAATACATTTTTTCCTGTATTCAACAGTTGCCCGTTTGGAAATCTAATTTGCATACATTTGATACAAGCCAGTTCTCAAAGAGCCCAAATTGATTTTAGTCATGCAACAGCTCCACATAACTCCGCCATAGACACACCAGTTGCTGGAGTACCAAAAAGCTGTGATGACAGTATTTTAATTGATCCACGACAATCGGTGGCATATGGAATGCGTGATGGAAATTTTCTGGTGCTTGATAGCCAATATACTACAAGAGTGAAACGCTGTGATAGTATTTTTT
>NW_023458555.1:28453816-28455344 GCF_013731165.1 Rhagoletis pomonella | reverse complement strand
TGATAGCCAATATACTACAAGAGTGAAACGCTGTGATAGTATTTTTTCTCAAATTTTCATCTTTTATTTGCAGTTACATTAAGAAGCTCATAGAGGACAGAGCGGTTGGTGAGGAAGGTGTCGAGTTACTGCTGTACTGCAACTGGGAAAATCCGCATTTCGCACGTGCTCCACTCGTATGGAATAGTAGCTTATGTCGAAAGGCTGGTTTTAGTATAATGCGGCATTCGCAGCATACCCTCACAGGCGCCGAGCCGTTGAAGAAATTTTGGATAAATAAACGTGCAAGAAATAGTTCCGATACTAGCACTGGAGATTTATTTTTTTAATATACCTTGTTTATACCTACACAAAATCCGGATTAGCAAAAAACCGATTGGACTCAACATATATTTCTTTACAGCATTTATCCCCCTGTCTTTATAGCGCACTCGATAAAGTCTTATTCAAAAGTAAACAAAATTGCTATTTTTAAACGACATTTTTTTAATAAATAATTTGCGCGGTTGACCGAAATGGAAACAAACAATAATTGTAATTTATTATAACAATAATACGAATTTAAAACGGGCTGTATAAAGAAAACCAGCCTATTGTCACTTCACTTTCCAATGGTGCTGATTGCTGCAAGAATTATTTAGCGATTTAGAGCATAATCAACACAATATATGCACATAAATATGTATTATTTCACAGATCTCAGGGTCAGCTTAGAAATACGTTACCAAAATTATATAAAATTTAAGTAGGAATTATTTTTATTTATAACGTAAAAGCGCTATCTGTCCCAATCTGATAAGTATATTTCCCCTAAAGTTAACCCATTTTATTTAATTTGTCTCTCGTGAAAATATATATTTTATTTATAATTTTCAGATATGTACATATATTTTAAATTTTTGCTTTAATTTTTGTCTCCTTTTAATATTTAATTAGATACCTTAAGATTAAAATAAGCTTAAAACGAAACAGCACAGCAACCCTTTTCTCTTCATCTTGAGAACACAAAACCCTCTTTTGTTAAAATTCGGCGCTGCACAAAATCCTGGCTTTTATATTTTCCAACAAAATAACACTTCGCAACCCTGGATTTTCACGAAGCGTTTCATTCGGGTCGTAGTTTGGCTACTTCGGGCCATTCGGTGTTGTATGCCATATTGGCTGCCATATTGTTCACACTGTCATCGCCATATTGAACACCCTGTCAACTATCTGTCAACCCTAAGATATCTCACTTGTATTCTTCCACAATGAATCGTTGCTAGTACGAGGATTAGGGTGGATTAGGGATTTCGGAAAAACATCGATGAAAAATACTCAAAATGTCGATGTTTTGCTTCGATGCATCGAAAATTTTTCACTCAATGTTTAAATAGTCGATGTATCGATGTTTTTTGAAAACTGACATCTACGGTACATTGAACCGTCATTCCAGTTGTTCAATTGTTCTAAAAAAGAAGTGACTTTGACCAAAAAATTTTAATGACTGCAATAAGTTCCGTTAGAAACATAACTAGCTCAGTTGCAG
>NW_023458555.1:28449674-28453716 GCF_013731165.1 Rhagoletis pomonella | reverse complement strand
AATTGTTTGCAGAGTGTTCAAAGCAAAGTATAACGTGTAAGTTTTATTTTAAACCAAACCAATTTTATTATTAACATATGGATATAGGCGTTGCAAGGCTATTGAAATTTTTTCATGTCGGCTTATTTCATTTTTCCATTTGCTTTGTGCCGACTTTTTCTGTGCTGCAGCAATGGCGGTGCTATTGTGGAAAGTGCAAGAGGAAAAAAGAAAGAAACAAGAAAAAGAAATTTGCTGCCTACGTTGCATTTTCGCTGCCAGGCAGCAATGAAATTAAATATTTTAAGTGTAAAACGTGAAATTTTTTACAAGTTGGTCGAGGTAAGACATTCATTAGGGAAACTGATTTTCCATTAGCAGTCTGGTATCAATAGGTACCCAATTTCATTAGTATGGGCATGTCTCTTTGAAAGGATATCGTGAAAAGGAGCAAATTTATATCTGTTATAAAATTATCTCGTCATATTAGAATCTTGCAATTGGTTGGACTCGCTGTAAAAAAAATAATAATTGGTCTTATTAGCTTCAAAATTTGGCGTACAAAATATGCAGTGGCTTCAAAATTATGTATGACCCAAGTATGACCATTAATATTCTACTGCCGTGGAGACAGGGGCGGAAGAGAAATTGTTTTTAAACGGGCGTGGTTAAAGGATAAAAAGTTAAAAGAATCCGGCCTAAAGTGTACAATTTAAATTGATAATCATACATGGACTGAAAGTCCATGTCTACTTGTGGTCGTTTGTACTATACATAAATCGTCGCATGTGTAAAAGATTGTCGTATATTACTTTCGGCAGGTTTTGGGAAATCGATGTTAAAGATTCAGTGTCAATTTCCCCAAAAGCTGTACAATCGTTTTTACCAAAACTTAATGCTTAATTGTACATACTATTTAAAGTATAAAACCACATTTTCTTAAATTTTCAGTAACTCGTGTAGCTTTGACAGCCACTTTTTTATAAAATCATTTTGCCGTATGTTACATTTTCACGTTAAATGCTGGACAGCTGTATGACATACTACAATCCCCCACAAAGTAAGCAAAAGGCTGAAATTGTTGAAGTTATTTTTTGCTTGAACGCAAAAAATTTATTCTTATACCCCTGAGATATAAATTAATGAATAAAAATCAACAAAATATTCACCAATTTGTCAATAAGAGTTGCCGTAGGACAAACGACTATCCATTGTATAGGATTGGTGTAATTTTGTCGTATGTACTATACAATTTGTGACAATACTTCAACAAGTAATCCATTTCATCAAACTATGAAAATTTTTTCGTATGTGAGATTTTTCGTCACATACAACAAAATGTTGACCGAATCGCTTGCGAACTTGCGAATATGACAAAATTTTACTCAGTATCTCCGAAGCTAAAGGAGATATCCAAAAACTGATAACACCAATTGAAAGAACTTATATAAAAAAATAAATCTGCATCTTTAACTAAAAATCGTCAAAATGACGTTTACGACAATCTTTTACCCAGGCGACGAAATGTGTTCACATTTTTGGATAATTTTACGGTTTGAGCATACTAGTACACGCTAGAAAATCTTTATGGGTTTTTTTTTACAAACCTATTGTTGCGAATAAAAAGGTGCTATATTTTTTAAATTTATTGTGTATCTTTTAATGGCCAACTCACAGCGAAAGATTGTGATATTCTAGGTATATATTTTTTTGTAGCATCCGCACACTTATTCTTTTTCAATTTCTATTGGCTTAGCAGTGCTAATTAAGCAGTTTGTTAATATAATACACCGGTGGTACACAAAAAAATTTGTACTATTTTCGAATATACATACATAATTCGCCGACTTTAGAAAACACTGCCAAAATTGTGTGCCTATCCATCTATTTGTATGCCTGTCTGCTTGATCACATGCGGCTACTTCGAAAGGGATGCTTGGTTGGGTTAGAGATTTTATCATTTTCTTTTCTGTTCAAATGCATTTAGATATTTTTGTCCTAAATAGCAACAATTCATATTTTCATCTTGTAAATATGAACGCAGAGGCCTAGAAATCGACTGACTTACTATTTCTATGCGGCAATCCTATCCTTAGGAGCAGCATTGAAGTAGCGAAATGTGCATAACAATTGATTTAAAAGTCTCTACATAGCTTATGGATTTCTTTTTTAGGAATCCATCAGAAAAATCGGAAACTCTTCCATAAAAAATGTTACTTAGGACCCTTTGCATCTTCATTTAATTACGACATGTACAGCTTTTCAATAGCAATGAAAATAATGAAATTGTTTAGTGTAAAAATTAATTTATTGATTTAACGTAAGCAATTCCTTTTCGAAACTCTTAATATTTCTGATTAAGAAAACGAATTATGGTTAAAACAAGAAAAAATATGCTGAATATGAATCTCTCCTTATATACATACATATTGTATGTACATATCAGGGATGTTGCGAATATTTGCATTCGCATTCATTTTACACATTCGCATTCGCATCAAATGATACGAATGTTTTGTTAAGTCTGTCTAGCCAGGGTGCGGACGATAACCGGCTTTAAGCTTCAGGCGCTAAACGGTTAAGTAGTATATCAAGCAAATTAAAGGGCCTTCAACAAGTACTGCTAAAGGTCTTATAATCAACCTAGAAATAATTGATTCCTCTAGCGAAAGCGAAAGCTCGGATGTAGAATCTGGAAACATTAAAAAATGTGAAATTAAAGCTCAATTGAAGGCCTATCTTAAAGAAAAACGAGCTTATCTCGTTCAAAATCCTCTCGATTGGTGGAAAACTAAACTAAAATTCGACAAATTGACAGATCTGGCCCGCAAATATGTACATATCTGAGCGCTCCACCCGCCAGTGTTCCAAGTGGGCAATTTTTTTGAAATATAATATGCCCCTTTTTAACTTTGACTACTAGATTAAAACACAGTACCTATAGGTTAAGCACTCGTTCAAAGTTCTAATAATCTACAAAATTTTTAAGTAATAAAAACGATGACTTAAGTTGATTATAGCTTTTTTAATGTTATTCCTAACATTCGCATTCGCACATTCGCATATAGGTCGCTGGACCAGATTCCTAGCTCATATAGGTGCCCTCAGCCCGTCATAAAACCTGTGATGATTTTTAGTTTCTCCTTGGGGAGATCCATAAGTACGTATGTACGTATTCAGTTTCCATTTATATATATGTACATATGTACAGTCAGTCAATAAAGTTTAGGTACAGCGAATTTTTTACAATACGGGCAACTATTTTTTTTATTTTTTATTTTTATTTTTGGGGTTTTTGTTGTAGAATGAACCATATTTTTATAAAAAATTTGCGAAAAATAAAATATTTGAAAAATAGTTGCCCGTATTGTAAAAAATTCGCTGTACCTAAATGAATGACTCAAAAGCCTGTTTACTGCATAACCTATGAGGTTGCTAAATTGTAAATAAATACTTAAGATAACTGGTATAGCAGTTGAATGAAAGAAAGTCCTAACATACATATGTGTGTATTTATCAGGGATGGACGTTTTTCAATGAATTATTCGGATAAATAAGTTAATAGTAAAAACAAATATATTTAAATCAAGCTTTCTAAATCCGAAATTGGACCTTAAATACTGGCTTACCAAATATATCGACTCGTGCAACATTTTTAGCGGAGTTATTCCTTTTCATGTAGTTTATATACGTTCTGAATATGAACCAAATCGAACTTTAAATACGTGTTTTTCAAATATCACGGCTCCTGCGCCACCTATAGGATTGACTCATCTTTCGTATTGTATTGTCATCGGGTTCTAAGCCAACTGTGAAATTTCAAGTCTCTAGATCATCGGTAAGTTGGTCGAAAATTGATTGCAACATTTTCCCCGAACAAACGTGTGCATACATACAAATAGTGCAAGTTAAATTACAGCTTTTAATAAAAAAAAATGTAAGCAGGGATCACACAATAGGTTTGTTCGTCGAAAATCCAGCAAGAATTATCCAACACTCAAAATATCAGAGAGTAAGAAAAAATTCTCTCAAATTCTCTCTCATGTTGAGAAACTTGCAAATT
>NW_023458555.1:28411899-28449574 GCF_013731165.1 Rhagoletis pomonella | reverse complement strand
TTGCAAATTTCTGCACGAACGCAAATTTGCAGGAATTTGCAAGTTTCGCTGCCAGCTGGCGTCCACGGTTGCATTTCAAACATATACAATTTGTATAGAATTTTTAAAATTCTTTCGGATGGCCAAAAACAGGATATACATGTATATTTCTTGTTGTTCTGACTTTCTTTAACATACATTTCAATTTCTTCATCGTACTAGCTGTCGGGTTTCTTAAATCGACTCTGGTTGCAATTGCATTCCGATTGCGAATACCATTTTTTCAGCCGAATTAAGTTCAAATCATTGGAATTAACTAAATTAATTATATCAACAATTATTTACTTCCTTTTTTCATAAAAAATCGCTCGTGTTTATAAATTTTTAAATTTAACGAACTAATTTATTCAAATTATTGTAGACAAAAATGCAACCATGCGCCACAACCACATGTTTTTCGTGTTTGCAAATTCTTGCTGGCAAAATTTTTTCCAGCAAGAATTTGCAACTTCTCTCCAAGAGAACTGTCACTTTGCTCTCACAATTTTTGAGTGTTGGATAATTTTTTGGTCTGCACGAACGCGATTTGGGCAAAAATCGTGATAATTCGTACAAATTCGTACAAATTTTTTGCTCGACGAACAAACCTAATTTGTACATTTTCACATTTGGCAGCTACAGAATGGTGTTGTCTAGAAACTTTTGCCGAGAATGACTTCAGCTCAATAACAGCTTACTAAACAACACCTCTCTGTAACTTGTGAAAATGTAAAAATCTGTACAAATGAACAAATCGAGCGGGCCCTGCTTTATTCATAATTTTTCTAAGTTTGAATGGCGAATGAACGATGTTCAACAAGAGATTAGTGTTAACCAGACATTGAGTAACCGGTCCTTAATGTTTATTAAAACCCAGTATTTTGAAGATTAGTTTTTACAAGGTATAACTAGTTACTCTGTAAGGAAGCAAAAATATTAAGGAAACGATTTTTATGTACATGTGTGAATAATAATAATTGGCGGTTTTTTTTTTTTTAATGAAGTCCATGAAAATAAAAAATTTTATATTTATTTTATGTAATGTACATACCTGTATTTCATTGCCTCCATACCAAATGGTTGCGCCCGAAAGCCTTTTTCGTTGAAAGAATTCTGATGAGCATGTTGCAACACACTATGCACACTTAAATACACAGTTATGCAGTATATTAAAAATAAAAGATAATTTTAAGATGGTGTGTATGTAAAAATTCTTGCATAGCAATTGGAAGTACGTATGGGCATAGAAAATGACAGCAATAAAAGCAGTGGCAACTAATAATTGAATGTAATAAGCGCCAAGTTTATAAAATATAGGACAAATATGCATAGAAATTGTTATTGGTGCTACTGTAGCCCCTGTCACTTCGACTACCTTGCAACGACTATGATGTCCCTCTGTAGTTTGGCTTTTTTTTCGTTGCTCAGACATGCGCGGCCGGTTGTTGATTTCAATAATACAAGCTATTTGTTAGTGTGTACAGTAAATGCTTGTTCAATTGGTGACATACAAATGTATACATGCATGTGTACAACATGCAAGTTTATGTTTTTATAGATATGCGTGCACTGCCTCAACACAAGCAATACTGCAAGATGGGCAACATAAATCTGAAACAGCTGCGCTTAGTGCATAGTTAAAATCCGTCAAAATATAATCGTTTGTTAGAAGTATCTAATAATATGCATCATATACTAAAAAGACTTCCAAATATTTGCTTAATTTTGCTCCATTTATTGTTCATTTTTATTGAGTGTGTCAATGAAATCAGCAACGGTCTGACCGGGCCCAGATAGAGAATTTAGCCTAAATGTTTCTGCTATTATATACATTCATATATATAGATATATAATTATATATTTTATAAAATAATTATCAATATTTATTTGTACTGCAATTAGTTTGGACTGGGAGACATATAAATTGTTTCCGCTCTTAATTTAATTCTCTCCATTGGCCAACATTACTTTGTATTTTTGTGCTAACATATTCTGCTTGGCTTCTTTGTGCTCATGTATTGTTGGCGTTGATTCCATCAATGCACGTGTGACTTTACTAATGCAAAAATTAGTACTATGCATGTGCATGGCTAGTCTATCTGTGGTATGTCTGAGTATGCCGTCTTACGTGGCACTTTGGCACACGTAAGTCTTTTATTTGTGATTTATGCTGCGAAATTGTTGCAAACAAAAGAATGAAAAATAAATTGCTAGAGGTACATGGTATTTACATACATACATGCGTAAATTAAACTCGGCATGTAAACAAAACATAAATTAGCGACAAACGCGTGCAGATGGGTTCGCGACTTTTAGTTGGCGCGCTAATAAGCGACGCTGATTGACCGATTTCTATAAGAGATGTCTCACCCGCCTTCAAGTATATAAAAAAAAGTATGACACTTATTTATAAACTTATGTATGTGTATGAAAAATTTAGATCAAGGCTTCAAAATTATGTATGTACTTGCTCCCTTGTATGTACATACATATGCACATACCTCATGCGTTGCATGACCAACAGTCAGTCTAGTTGCTTTCGAATAAAAAAATTATGCGACTCGAATATATAAATGTAACAAGTAATTTTTAGCAAAAACAAAACCGACTTTAACTCTCATATAAAAAAAATATATATATATATATCTCATGATCCACTGATCGGATCTTAACCAGATTAGTATGGGACCACCTCTGAGACACTACCTTTCCGATGCACGTGGATGACGTGGTCCAAAGTTATCGGTAATATACATAAAAAAAAAATAATAATAAAAAAGAAATAAATAAAAAAAAATATTCCGACGAACTGATAACCTCCTCCTTTTTTGGAAGTCGGTTAAAAATACGTGGGAGAGGCATAGTGAAAATTAAATATGTAGTTATTTTTAACCGACTTCAAAAAAAGGAGGAGGTTATCAATCGTCGGATTTATTTTTTTTATGTACATAAATATCTTACCGCATAACTTTGGGCCACGGTAACTGATTTCTATAATAATTTTTTGAAAGGAAAGGTGGTACCTCAGCGGTGGCCCCATAGATACATACATACATATATAGATTGTTGGATATAGCGCTGCCGCTGTATTGTGTTAAGGAGGTGGTGGCCCCATACAAATTTGGTGTAAATCCGATCATTGTATTATGAAGAAATTAACGGTATTCTTAAATTTTTATGTAGGTGTTTTTTGCTTAAAAATTACTTATTATTTTTTATTGTTGCTGAAAGCAGTAACTTAAGTACCAAATGGTTGTCAATAAGAGGTACAACGTTTAGTTGAATAAAATGACCATAAAGTTCTATAAGTTTTTACAATTTTTAGAATAAATATCAGTCAAGGTTATTGACCAAGACCTCAAAATTTTCATTTCAATGTAGGAGGATATTTAATTTTTTTTTTTCATATTAGTAGGCGCTAAAGATTAAAAGTGCTTATTACCCACTTTTCGCTTTTTAACAGCAAATGTGCGACCAAATGACAGCCCTCTAGCCTGTGCGATCTTACTTTGCCGCACCCGTGCCCGCGTTCTTTTCGCCATAACTGTCTGTCTAATTTGCTTTAAGTGAATATGTCGGCTGAATGATGAAATGTGTCAATTTCTGATGCCGTCACCAACGCCGTTAATAAGTACTTAGAGCACAAAAAAATATTCATTGCATGGAGCAAGAAAATGCTTTTTTGGTTGCCAATTGTGTATTGAATAAATTTTTCTGTGGGCTTAAGGCCATATTTAAAAACATTCACAATGACTGAGAAGACCATTAAAATAAATATAAAACAATTACGCTGGACTTGAGCTCAAACCAAAATATCAGAACTAAATAAAATAGAGATATTGAAAGCTTAAACTTTTAGGGTTCTATTTTAAAACCTGTATAATGGTTATAGTTAAAAATTTAATTGCTTTAATTTTATATTTAGTCACCCCTGTTCCTATTAAAATATTAACGAATCATTCATAATATCTACCAAAATTCCTGGGAAGTGAATTCCTTGTAAGTCTTGTCGAGTAAAAATTTTTTTGAATTATACATTAGGGCGGGTCAATTTGTATGGGAGGTTTTTCCGACTATGCGCATATAGCACAGACGAGTTCTACGTGTAATTCTATGAAAGTTTGCCGAAGAAAACATGAGTCTAAAATTAACTTGGAGTCTGCCAAATTGCGAAAATATGTTTTTTAGCAGTTTGCAGTAGTTTCGTAAATAGGCACTAAAATTTTGTATAAGCGGTTTTTAGGTATGAGGAATCCATTTCTGCGCTTTTTTCTTAAGACTTCCACCAGAGAGCGCAAAAGTGAAAATTTCAACAATTTGGCAAACTCTAAATTGATTTCTTCGCCAAATTTGCTTAGAATTACACGTATAATCCTTTATGTTATACGCGCATATCTACATAAAAGCAAACACTTAAAAAATCTTTAAGCTTATAAAAGACTACGCAGACTCCCAAAACCTTCGACGTAACTTAGACGCGTTAAAAAATGGCGAGAAATTAATGCATTGGCTTAATGGTGCATCTCATAGTACCCCTACTGGTACATCCGATGGCGTCCCTATTGGTACCTTCAATGACTCCCCTACAGGTGACCCTAATGGTAACCTTATTCATATGCCGCATCCAACATAACTAAATTTTATTTTATTTTTTGTTTACCAACTATTACTACTAAAATTTTGAAATACTTAATTATCTTTTTTATTACACGCGCGGAGGCGCCACGTCCGCTTTGCAAAATTTTATACACACACTCTTTCGAATTAAAACTTTGTGTACTTATTCTTAGTAAATATTACGGTTTAAAAAAAAAAAAAAAAAAAAAAAAAATTTATAATTCAAAAGAGCACGTTTTAATATAAAAATTTTTTTATTTTTTTTTAAAAAAAATAAGGGTTTAAAAAAAAAAAAAAAAAAAAAACAACTTTATATGGCAGATGGGGGCGTGGCCATGGTCTACATTCTTTAATTTTCAATAGCAACCTACCTTGTACCAATAGGCCACTTACAAAATTTCATTGAGATACTTAAATTAGTAAAATAGGGCACACAAATACCAATATAGTCAGTTGTATCGATCAGTGGCCGGATAAGACTTATCAGCTAAAGATTAGTATGCGATTTTAAAGTTTCTTTCCTTACATTGCAAAATTGTAGAAAATACAAATACAATTTAGAAATAGTTAATTTTAATTAAGTATGTAGTTTGTATTTGTGTTAGCTGGTAAAAGCGTTTACATTTGAGGTTATGTGTTCCAAATAGGAATAATCTAATACTGCATAAAAATATGAACAGTAATAACAAAAAGAATGTGATTTATTAAGGGCGTGTGTGAATCGGTAACAAAATTCTATGGCGAAAGCTGGTGAATAATATTTTTACTATAGTAAACAGTTTAGCCAATCTGCTGTGTGAACTGAAATCTTTTTTGACAGTAGTAAATTTTTGATAACCGCACATTTAATATTTTAAGAAAACATCTACCATTGTTGATTGCAATTCATAAATTTAAGCATTGATTTAACAAAAAGTTACACACACCAGCAATCTTTGCGATTGTTAAAATTTTTTATGCATTTGTCTAAAATTTCACTAGCCCCATACTTGTTAAAAATTTACACGCTGCAAACGCTGTTACCGATTCAAACACGCTCTAAGTAGTAGCGAATTCATACTTTTCTTTTTCACTAACTCAGTTTTAATCTTAATTCTAAATTTAGCACTCTTTAATTAGATTTAAGCAAACTTAAAGCCACTTTCAAACTCTTCCGGCTAATGACCTTTGCCGGTATTTACCCTTACATACATACAATCCTCCATAATTGGTACGTGTGTTGTGTATCTTTCATTGGATTTATATTTCGCTTAAGCAGCGAGAGCGAAAATGGTATGTATGCACGTACATACATACATATATCCTACATGTGTAACATAGATACACACTATAAGTTTACAATGCGTGTCAAAATCTACCGGCCGGCAAGTGTTCGAACGCACGATCACTTTTCTCTCTCCATCGTCCCCTATTCTTCCAATATCAAATTCAATTCATTAGACCGAGTCACCCATCCGTCCCATCAATATCAGAGCTACACGGTAAATATGTACATACATATACGTATGTCACACTCACACACGATCTTTCAAAGTGACACAACTCAAAATTACACGTTCGTCAGTAAATGTGAAAAACTATTTCGTAGCACATGTTAATCATATGGGCAAGGGAGACTTTACCTTAGGTTTTTTCAACAAATTATAAAACAAGTTTGCTCCAGCTTTTGCTTAAAGGTAAATAAGAGCTCTTTGTACATTTTTAGCGCATAATATCAAAAATGCCAAATTTTGAGTTGTGTCACTTTTGAAGATCAAGTACTACATGATACGCGCGTTGGTGTCGTGAGTATTAATCATTTTCGATGCCGGATCTCTGTGAGCTTACACATGCTATTTACTTTATGCGCGTGTTAGTTCATAAATATGTATAAATGCGTGTAGATATTGTTGAATGGCTGGAAGAGTATCATAATTAAAAATCAACATTTTTGTAGACATGTATGTAGGCTTAAAATGTTATTTTCTTAGAAGGGAAAAGCGATTTGTAGCGAATCTACACTTTTTTTTGTTTTTGCTTAGCACCAGCTTGAAGTTTAACTAAAGTTTGATTGGAACTATATTGATTTATTATTGATTTTGGAGGAACAACCATGACTATTAAAACCAGTTTTTTTTTTCAATAATATGTATGTATGTCTTTTTTGTGTACATAGCGCAAAAAATTTTTCTAAAGTGAATCAATTCAAAGCTTCCCATTTGCCAGCAAGCACCAACGACTGTTTAAGCAACAAAATATTGCTTAAGCTTTTTCTGGAAGATACTCGCATATCGACGGCTGAGTGGAAGATCGAACTATCTCGGCAGGTGGTTGGAAAACAACCTATCTCAAGATCGCCCGACTTCAGAATTTGGTTGAAAAACGGCCTATCTCAGTTGCCGATATACTGAATTTACATTAAGATAGGGCGTTCTTGTATCATTTTCTGAGTTAGGGCGTTCTTCAATCAAATTCTGAGATAGGGCGTTCTTTTTAAATCTTTTTAATATCAAAAATTACAAATATTGAGCTAATACACTTTTGAAAAACGTAATGCATAATACTTGCCTTTATATACGAGAGATTTATGTAGAGCAATGAGCATGTGTTCTTCGACTTAATCGTTGCTGTATGCGTTGTATCAATTGATAAATATTTGTACTACTTGCTTCTAAATATTGCTTTACAAATCTAAATACCGTATCGACCCATTAATTTTAATAATAATTAATCATTTGAGCTAGAAAGCGAGAATAATTGGATATTAATATTTTTTAATTTAATTCCAACGCACATGCACAGCCTGTCGCAAAAGTATACTAACATTCAGTAATTTTATCAACTGTGGAGTTAACAATTCCGGAATTTTGGCCAGTTAAACAGTTGAGATACACTAGTCTTTCCAATTTAAAGAAAATTGTCATAATGAAAGCATCGAGCCTATCCAATGAAAATAATTTATAAACTACTTCCAAGATACTAATTTTTTCTTTGAGTAAAAAACAGTTTCAGAACTAAAAAAAAAGTTGAGTTGCACCTTAAAATGCATTACTAGAATCGAAACGGTAATAGCCCGAGGCACCCCATTTTAGGGTGTAATTAAACTTTAAGTAAAAGACCACATTTATTTTTTATAGATCCTTCTTTCTCATATTGCTAAATTTGGTTTTTTTTTATGTAGATGGAGCCTATCTTGCCCTATGGCCTCATATATTATATTATTTTATTTTTTTCTTCGTCTTTTTATAACTTTTTATATAAGATATTTTTTATTTGGAAGCACGTATGCAATTAAAAAAAGGTCGGAGTTTAGTACTTATTCGCTGAGCTTAATAAATTCATTTACATATAAAACAATTCAGTAGGAATACAGAAATACAGCAATACCATTTATCAGCATAGAGTGCGATATTTCGAACAGTTTTGGCTATTTGCCTTTTGTTTATTTAATGTTTATTATTTTTTTTGTAAAAGTTGTATAAATTCAGATTTAAAACTTTGTACAAAAATTATACAAATTTCGCTGTACTGCTGGACAACTGTACATAAATTCGAAGAAAATAAATACCTAGTCATCTAAAAGCGGCGGTAGCAAATGTTGCGACTCATCTGAGCTGTATTTCGTTCAACTGTGTGTATGAAGCCATGAACCAAACCCACCTAATCTATCATGAATTGTGCAAATTTCACAGAAAACAAAAATAAAACTGGAAAGTCCAAAAGTCTGGAAACGAAGTCATTGTGGTATTTCATAACACCCGATCGGATGTGTTAGGAGATGCAAAAGTAGAAGACGTTTAATTTGCGTTACAAATAAGTTGCTTTTTTCTGCTAGTTCGCTGGATAAAATATTTAGCTGGCTTCATTATTAATGCCTGCATAAATGGTGGTCGTCATCCAGTCAACTGTGTTGACATACATATGTATGTACGACTACGTTAAACTAGTATTCTCTAGAAAATACAAAGCAAGCAACAACTTCGCGTTCAACATCGTACCTACGTAAAAGATTTATTTCGCGTTGACGAAACGATTCTCAAATTTGTAATTTCAATTCAAGGTTGTTGCTCCACCATTTCTCCATTAAAAAAAAACGCTTTCTCATCGCTGTTAGCGGACGAAACAGCAGCCGTTTTGTTGGTTGTTGATTTTCGATCGTCGATCGCGGTTTCGCGGCTTCCTTCGTTTTTCAGCCAAATACGAGTACATATTTGCTTAAATTCAATTGCAGGCATATGGTTTCGAATTTTGAATGCCTAGCTTACTTTTTCTGCGCTATTGGCGTCAAAGGTTGCGCGAATATGTGTGGATCGGGAGGAAGCGGGTGGGCGTATGTTCGCTGAAACATTTTATTCTACTTACTTACATACATAGTTACATATGTGTACATTAGGGCGATTCAAAATAACTAGCCTAACGAATTTATGGCCTTAAAAGGATCTAATTACTGAGAAGAAAACTCTCCCATTTGGAAAAATTTTGTATTCCACTTTTAAAAGGCGTCGGTGGACATTTGAAATTTTCCATTAAAGAAAACTTGTTTTCATTAAAAAAGTTATAACTATTGAACCGTTCGAGATAAAATTAATTTCTTGGCATATTCTTGTTGGGCATTAAATTCTCCAATTATTCTAGACTCAAAAATGTATATAGGGCGTTCCATATCAAAACGGACGGGGTTCACACTTCATGTGTTTGATTTGTTTAAAATTTTAAGGGTTGTTGCATAAACATAAATAATAAACAAATATGAAATTTGAGCTTGATTAATACATTTTTATAAACTTAACAGCACAAAAACAAGGAAAAAATTTGAAAAAACCACACATCAAAATTCTATATGAAAAGAAATATTTAAAAAAATTTTACCTTGAAAAATTTTTAACCTAAAAATTTTTTGATAAAAAAAAAATTATTTTTGAAAACATGCCATCTCAAAAAAAAATAATAAAAAGCAAGTTTTAAGCTACTGCAAAATTGCGTTTTTAATATTTGCGTTGCGTTTTTAATATTCTTCATGCTGACGGCTTTTTGCACTTTTTTCTTGTGGAAGAAAATGAGCAAAACCGTTTTCAAAGAAAAAAATAAATAAAAATCAACGTCGGTTTTGCAATCGTACAACCATCTTCAGGGTAATTTTCTAGAAAATGTAATGCCCTAATAGAATATGCCTAGAAAAAAATTTCAATAGTTATAACATTTTTAATGAAAACCATTTTTTACATGTTATTTGTCTGGAAAATTATAAATGCCCACCGACACCTTTTAAAATTGGATTAAAAATTTGTCTAAATGGGATAATTTTCTTCTCAGTAAAAAGGTAAGGGATAAATTGGTTAGATTAGTTATTTTGGATCACCCTAGTGTAAATATACATACATACAGTGCCTCAAACAAGTAACCAAGTGTTGCTTTTTTTATACCCGAGCTCGCTTGTGCACAAGTGTATTATAACTTTAATTTGCTTTTGGAAAAAAAACATTTATAAAAAAATTTGGAAAATGGGCGCGGCACCGCCCACTTATGACCACATATGTGTATCTCTGTAACTGTTCCATCAAGCTCGGTATAGTTATTGTACTTGACACACAAAAACAAGACGTTGGAAATTTTTGAAATGGGACTAGAATTACGTCCACTTTTCATATAACGGAAGATTTAAGAAATACCGAAACTTCGATATTTCAAAATTTAAGAACGCTAATTCACTCAATTGATACCCTCAACATTCTCTTAAAAAAATAAAATTATTACGGTATTTTGGAAAATGGGCATGGTACCGCCTACTTATAACTATATAACTAAAACTGTATGGGCTATAAAACTGCATTTTCAAAAACGTTTAAAGATTCAGATTAAAAAGTTTGAAATATTAATGAAAATTTTGTATAAAGTTTGAAACTTTGCTTTATATGGTTTGGGTTAAAGCCTGAATAATATTTTATAGAAAAACATTGTGAATATTTAAAAAAAATCAGCACGTGGCCACTTGTTTGAGTCACTGTATGTGGACTAAATATGTACTACATGCGCCGTTTTATATGCCGTTAGCTACCTTCGGAAATTTATTTTAGCGGAAGTTCGTTCTTTTTTCTGATAACATGGAATAAATTGAAATCTCAATTTGAATGTTCTTTCAAAATAAAAAAAAGACGAGCGGGCATAACATCTTCAAAATATGCACATAAATTTTAAAGTGACTATGTACATACATACGTAAATTTTATTTACTAAAAATTAGTGTTTTGAATAAAATTGCATTTTAATGACTTACATTTTTATAAAGTTTTATAACTACTCTATAAAGAAACCAAAATGTTAGATAGGGTCTTTCTATATTAACGTAACGTTATGTATGCGCATACATATAAGATATCTTTCAGATTTTTCAAGAGCAGCAGTTATAAAATTAAGTTATTGAGCTTGATAAAGTGATTTGAATTGTCTCTACACGACCTTGATTTTTCGCGATCATTACATATTACATTGCATAATAGATAAGAAATCAAATGAAATAATATGGATATATCATATTGTAGAGGTACTTCTTGCTGGGCGGCGAAGTATATACATAAATGTTCCAACTCTTTTCTCTAAATTAGCCCTCTAATGAAGAATATTGTCAAAGACAAGGATTTATCCTTTGAACAAAACCTTCATAGTTAGTCTTGTATGTCTGGTTACGCTAATTAACTTTCTAGATAGGTCTAAGGCCGTTTTTTTTTTTAACTCGTAAGACGAGATCCTATAATGGTTCGTTTAATAGTAAAATATCGTCGTAACTCAAATTTATTATAATTTTTCTTTGCTTGGTTTGAGAGTCTTCCAGCAGATTAAAACTTAAAATTAGAGAGCTAATTTAAACAATTAATAGCATTGTTAGCCTAAAAATATAACTATTATAATAGTGAAATACAAATCGGCGGTTTTTACCGTACCATACATACACTATACCATACATTTGGCTAGCTTAGACTGAAAAGTAGCTAAGTCCATTTTTTATGAAAATTCATATTTTGATACAGGAGGCTCAGAGCAATTAAGAATGCGTCGATTCGAAAAGGGTAAAGGTCCCTGTTTTATGTTTTCTCGCTTATATTCAACGAAACGAAAATTTGCTAAGTCCAAAAAAGCCACGAAAATGCGATAAGCCGAAATCTTTAAATAATGATCGAATCCGTCTGATTTGTATGTTGTTTTGCTTTGCTTTAAACATACAATATTTTGCATTCAAATGGTTCGAAATACTTGAAGAAAATTTTTTCCTCTCCTGCACAATTTTTAGAATGGGACTTAGCAACTTGTCACTCTAAACTAGCGATATACAGTGTTGAAAAAAATAATAGAAGCATACAGCTTTCATTTAATTTTTTATTGTTTGAAGAACTCTTTCATTTCAAATACATTCCGATTTCGCACATTTTGTTTACGTTAATTAAAATCTAGACTTCTTTTGCAAGTGGTCTGGAAGAAATAATAGAAAGTATTATTTCTTAATAATTTAAACTTTGACCCAAAAATTTTTACAAAAATATTATTGTTTCAATAGCTCATTGAACCGCCGCCTTGCCTGATTACCTCTTCGCATATTCGGTGCATCGAATTAACCAAGTTTACACAAACACTTTTCGGAATGGAATACCATGATTTTAGAATGTGGCATCACAATTCGCCTTTATTGTTGGCTTCAAAAGGCTCGATTCTGTTCGTTAGGTCTGCCCCAAGGTGTTCAATGGGGTTGGGGTCTGGCGATTGGGACGGCCACTCCATAACCTGCACGTTTTCCTCCTTAAACCACTACTTTACCAGTTTCGATGCATATTTAGGATCATTATCCTGCAGTAACTGCCACCGCAGTGGCAATTCCTCTTTAGCATAGGGAAGCCGTATCGCCTGTAATATGTTTACATAGTCAACCGCGCACATTTTGTTTTTTATCCAAAATATTGGACCGACGCCTTCCACCGGGAAGCAGCCCCATACCATAATGAAACCCCCGCTGTGCTTAACCGTTTTTTTTTCGTGTATTGTGGATCAAAGTCTGTCTTTGTAGGACGTTTTACGTACTGTTTGCCGAACATATTAATTTTTGTTTCATTAGACTACAGCATATTTTTCCAATCTTGACGGAAAATATGTTTTTTGGCAAAAGCAAGTCGGTTGTTTTTGTTTTTAAGGCTCAGCAGCGGTACCCTTCTAGGTATTCTGGATGGAGGTTTGGCTTCTGCCAATCTGTGCCTAATGGTTCGGCTTGTTACTCGGAATTCAATTCTGTTTTCAGCTTTCTTGAGGACAGAAAAAGGTTTGCTTTGCAATGTCAAATTAAAAGCCTTTGATCGCTTGCAGTCATTTTTCGTCTTCTACGTTGTCTTTCTGGTTTTTTTACGCTATGAAGGGCAGTAAACACCTTCTTTATGGATCAGTCCACCATATCTGCTATCTTACTCATCGAATTTCCCTGTTTTCTTAAACTTATTACTAAATTCTTCTCCTCTTCCGTGCAGTTTTTAGCTCGGCCCATTTATTCTTTTTTATGTTTCAGTAACTTATAATATAACTTTAATTTAGTAATATTTGTACAGGTAAGTTGTTTCTATTATTTTTTCCATCGTTGTATGTATGTATGTGTTATGAAATAATAGGAACCAAGAGTAAATAATATTGTGACAATATATCTCTTATTTAATTTTCAGCTAACATTATATTACCGCCCCCTTAGACCATAGTAATCATAGTAACTAATTTTTTTCTCTAACGTCGTGTACATTTTCTAGGAATTTATATTACCTAAAGATAACGAGATGCCATTAAAGAGTTAGCAAGTTTTATTAGGATGCAGATAAGAAAAAACATTTTCAAATATTACTAGCGTAACTAATTCATTTTAAGCAACAAATATGTACTATTATTTACTGCTTACTCAAAAGAAATGTTTTTTTTTTCTACCATTTAATAGGAAATGTTTTCAAAGATATGCATATCCATACTAACTACATGCATACAAACATACTATATTATTGCATAGTTATTTTCGTTAAAAATTATCCTGATAATATTTTTCCGTGCACAACCTTCTTCTTATTCAATTAAAAAGTAAACAGTTCTTTGAATGACGGATAAGTTTTCATACATCATTTAAATGACGAATAAATTTTTGATCCATCATTAAAGTAATTTCGAATGGCGAATAAATTTTCATTCACCATTCAAATAATTTCGAACGAAGAATCCATTTTTCTTCTTCATTCAAGTAATTTCGAATCGCGAATAATTTTTCGTTTATTATGCAGTAATTTTTTATTGATCATCGGGTCCATGGATGTTCGTGTTCTAATTTTTTTAAATTTAATTATTAATTTCCCCGATAACGCGAATACCTATATTAATTTTTTTATATTCTATCGTGCGCCATAGAAGATAAAAAAATAAAATAAACTGCAAACAATATTATTTTGCATTTCGCATCTTTTAGTTTGCTCATGAGTGTATATAGAATTGGTATTTGTTGCCATTAATTATATTTTTACTGTCGTAGAGAGCAAACTTGACACAGTGGATAAGATTAACTTAAGAAAATAGTTGCGTTCGATAACAAAATTAGCCAACACCAGCCAACAATCAAAATCAAGAGAGTAAGCGAAAATTCTCTCCCAAAGAGATGAAAAAGCAAAAGAGTAAAAGAACAGGAAATTAGCCATTACTTGCAAAAACCGGAAGAAGAAGACAGACCAGCTGACTTTGTTTATGTTTTATTTGTAAACAAACTGAAATTCATGTTGCCTCCATAGAAGAAAAAAAGGAAAGTGAACGTTCAATGTTCGCCAGGAACATTTCTAGAAGTAAAAACTAGTTGGCGCTATCATAAAGTCACCTAGCAGGCAGCCAAAAAGCATATAATTACCAAAACTCGGAAAATGCAATTTTTGTTTGTTTACAAAAATTGCAACCATATGTTTTGTGATCATATGTTTTCGTGTTGGATAATTTTTGCTGACTAAAATTTTGCCAGTACAAAATGAACGCTTCTCTTGCATCAAAATGAACCCTTGCTCTCTCAATTTTTGTGTGTTGGATAATTTTTTGTCGTTATCGAACGCCATCCAGTAAAAATTTGGAAAAACTATCACAAATTTTTGACTTGTCGAACGCACATATTGTTGAAATTCACAAAATAAACCTATTTAAATACAAAATATATTGTTTTATTAGGAATTTGCTGCGAATAAACAACCAATTTATCAGCTGTTCATGAAACTTGCAAATTATTACTGGAAAAGCGTTCACGTACTTTTTTGCAAATTTTTTCTATGAGAGCGAATTCTTAGAAATAAAGTTACTGGAGAGTTGCTGGCTGGCTGTCCAGTTACTGGATAATTTGTAAAAAAAACACAACTAATGTTTACCTTGGGCACTTAAATATAATTGTTAAAACGTCAATGCATAAAATATGACAGCACGTGCAAATTGAATAGCACCTTGGGCTCATATTACATATTGTAGGACGAGCACACATGTAATTATATTGGCCCGTAGTCATAGTCAAAATAAAGTCGACTTTAAAGTTAGTTCCAGCTTTTTGACATAATTTTCAATGGGATATCTGTCAAAAAAGCTGCAACTAACTTTAAAGTCGACTTTATTTTGACTATGACTACGGGCCATTGTAAATACCTTGTAATATACTGCGTTATACCATATCAAGTAACTAGACCTTAAGCATCGTGTAACTAGACCTTAAGCTATTATGCATTTATCGATAACTTTGTATCATGAGGATCCATTTTGAAATAAAAGCAAGCGTCATTGTACAGAAAGTCAGGGTCGAGGAAAGTAAACTAAAACCATTTTGTGTAATTTTATTGAGAAAGCCTATTGATATTTCAATATTACTGCTTTCGCTAGCTGGATATATGTAAGTGTGTAATTAAAAGTCGAATATATTTCTTTAAAAACAACAAAATTAACCAATGTCATTGATCTTCCTGATTTCTTTTAGGGTACATACATATTTGTTTACCTTCGTGATTATCTTCGTTGCTGTTGACTTTGTACACATTTTCACTCTTGTCATTTTGCAAAGTACACGTCATCTAAATACATACCATCATAAAGTACATATCGCACACCTTTTTCAAAAAGGGCACAACTCAAAATTACACGTTTGTCAGAAAATGCGAAAAAACTGCGTTTTTATATAAATTATAACAAAAACTTGCTCCAGCTTTTGCTAAAAGGTAAATAAGAGCTCTGCGTACATTTTTAGCGGATAATTTCAAAAATGCTAAATTTTTAGTTGTGTCTCTTTTGCAGACGGTGTGCGATATGTCATAGACACAAGCGCAAAATATGAAGTGTTTTTTTTTATACAAAGTACATTGAAATAAGTATGTATTTTTTATGTACGAAGAACATACATCTGTATGTACATATGTGCATTAGGGCTGTGCGATTATTCGAGCAAGTTGGTTAATCAGTTATTTGGTTAATCAATTACTCGAGTAATCAAGATTTTGACTTAAAATATGATTACTCAAAAAACTTAATTTTGCTCGTTAAAAAAGTTTGCTTTGGAAAATGCTTATTTTCTCTTTTACAATCTGTATATGATAAAAAATATTTTATTTTAATTTTTGAAAACAGAAACGTTGTTTTCAAAGTATCAAGGAACTTCAACTACTTTATATGTAAAGAGTACTTTGAAATGTTGATTACCCATTTTACTCATAATGTTGATTAGTCACAAAGCAAATTACTCAACTATTTTTGTGTTTGGCTAGTAAAAATCTTGATTACCCGAGTAACTGAACTTTTGAGTAATCATAATTTTCAATTAATCGAATAATTGAGTTATTTATTTCATGATTAATTAAAATTTTGAATAATAAATTAATCGCACAGCCCTATTGTGCATAAGTATGTTTGCATTTGTGCATATGTAAATATGTACATAAATACATAGCTACATTGGTATCAATGAAAAAGTGCTATTTTCGGCAGTATATTATTGATTTTACTTAAAAGATTTACTTTGTTGCCGAGTCGAGCATCATCGACTACTTTGTCGTCTTGCTTTATTTATGAATTTAGTACATACATACATACATATTATTGATAAGATTCCTCGCTGCTATTGCATGTGCATACGCTTGATAAGGTCTTCTTCGAATTGTATATTTATTTTTAAAGAAAATATTTGCAAATGACAAAAATATTTTTCGATTAAATAATTTTGCACATGTGCATGTGTGTACATACATATTGCTCATTTACTTCCATAGTGTCATAACTCAAAAAAAAAAACTCGAGAAAAACGGCTTTGAAGTTTTGAATTTACATATCTACTGCTCAAGGTACATTGAACAGGTAGTATCAGTAGAGCAGCTGATTTGATTTATTTTCAAATTATTTGGTCTCGAAAATGTCAAATATTTTTATTTTTTTCTCACAAAAATTCTGAATTGTTAAAATCCATTTGGATGTGAAACCTTTATCCATACAAAACAAGCGATTGAATAGCAGCTTTTGGAACGTTCGCCCAACTCAGCAGCACAACCGCTGGTTACTGGCCCTTGTAAAGGATGGATCAATGCTTCGAGAAGCAAACAAATTTACTAGGAAAGAAAGTTGCAACAATTTTTATTTTTTCAAATTTCAATTTTTTATTTTTTATAATTTTTTGTATTTCACATGGCACGCTTTGATTTAGAAGAAAAATTCAGAACAGTTTTTGACACTTTCGATACCAGAAGCAACAACAAAATACACGCAAATGTTGTTTTTGCTCTACTTATACTACCTGTTTAATGTGCCTTGCTACTGCTGAATGGAAGATCGATCTATCTCGACAGCCAGTTCAAAAACGCCCTATTTCAAAACACTTTTCTAAAACGCGCTATTTTAGAATTTTATTGGAAAACACCCTATCTCAGAATTCGATTCAAAAATGCCCTATCTCACTTGAGAATGTACTGAAAATTTGCTGATATAGAGCGTTTTTGCATCGGCAGCTGGGATAGGTCATTTGTGAACCGAATTCTGAAATAGGGCGTTCTTGAAAGTTTTTTTGAGATTTGGCGTTTTCGAACTGGCTGCCGGGACAGGTCGATATTCAACTCAGCAGTCGTTATATTCCCAAATTAAAAATTAATACATATGTTGTCTGTTTTGCTAAACTGTGAATACAACATTTTGCCTGTTTAAAGCAAAGTAAAACTCCATAAGAATCAGAAAGATTCGATCTTTTTTCGATGCATTTTTATACCCGAGCGCACTTGTGCACAAGGGTATTATAACTTTGTTCACATAACGGTTGTTTGTAACAGGCAAAACGAATCGAGATAGATATAGACAAATGTATACATAAATGATCAGGATGAAAAAAGAAATCGATTAAGCGGTGACTGTCTGTCCGTCCGTCCGTCCGTCCGTCTGTCCGTCTGTGCACACGATAACTCGAGTAAAAATTAAGATATCTTAACGAAACTTGGTACGTGTACTTCTTTCGGCCGTAGGACGGATGGTATTGAAAATGGGCAAAATCGGACAATAACCACGCCTACCTCCCATATAACGGTAATTTTCAGAAATACTAAAACTGCGATATTTTAGTAACTACTGAAGATTATTCACTCAAAATTGATATATGCAATAACTTTTAGACAAAAAATAAGAATATTATAAATTTTTGAAAAATGGGCGTAGCCACGCCCACTTAGTGTTACATGTGTATATCTTGGCAACCGCTGCACCGATTTCTTCCGAACTTGGCACAATTATTGGCCTTGGTACAGGATACCAAATGGCCGAAAATTTTCAAAATCGGACATTAACCACGCCCACATCCCATATAACGGTAATTTGGAGAAATACGAAATCTTCGATAAATCCGTAAATATTGAAGCTAATTTATTCAAAATTGATGCTTGCAACAATTCTTTATCAGGAAATACGCTTATCATAAAATTTTGGAAAATGGGCGTGGCACCGCCCACTTATGATCACATATATGTATCTCGGTAACCGTTCTACCAATTTGTACCAAACTCGGTATGATTATTGTGCTTGCCACATAGAAGCAAACCGCTGAAAATTATTGGAATCAGATTAAAATTACGACCACTTATCATATAACGGTAAATTTTAGAAATGCTCGAAACGTCAATATTTCGAAATTTAAGGACGCTAATTTATTCAAAATTGATACACCCCGGCTTATCGTGTAGCGGTAGCTTTCGGAAAGGTGAAAAGGCATATATGTGATACTTGCGCCGGGTATTTAATGTTCGGCCCCGCCCGAACTTAGACTTTCTTACTTGTTTAGACTTACATTTCTCAAGATTAGTCTGCGCCTCGCCAATTTGCTAAATGAAATCATTACTAAGAATATTGGAACCTTCCTTTTCTGTTTTCCGTTCGAATCAGTTAACGGACTATTTAAATCGAAAGAACATTACAACTCCGATAGAGAACTGATTTGCTAAAATATACCTCCTCAAAGAAGAATTTATATCGTGGTTATAGTCAAAAAAGGACTCTGAAATCAAAAATATATTTTGTAAGATTTACAGAAATATGGTATGGATTTCACATTGGACCTTGATGTACTGTTTTTTTAAATTATGTATATGTATGGTGCTGATTGGCGTAGTTAAACTCTATGCTAATTCAAAAAATCCATGCTTAATTCAAATTAATACCAAAAAGAAAATACATTAAAATGCCAAATTCCTTCCAGATTTTGTCGGCTCCGAAGTTCCTATAAACGTATTGATAAACAATACGAATACATAAATATATAGATTACAAAGTGCATGCGCAACGGTGCTACTATCTGTTATACATATCTGTATACATGTGTATATGTATACATGCATATTTAAGTACACATGAACACGAAATTCTCAATAATTTTTTATTCACGCTCATAAATTATTTATTCCCCATTTGTACTGAAAGAAGGCATCCACTGATATGTACATATGTAGATATGTATGTATAAGTGTGTATATTCCTAGCCTTTATCTTATCCGCCAGCACGGCTGCTGAAAAAATATTCAGTTTGTTTTGCAACGTCAACAACGTCTGTTAGACCTTTGAAACCTGCTAAAACTTCATATAGTTATAAAAGACCATACTTATCCAATATAAAAGTCGGAATATCTACATATATTAATTTACCGTTTTTCTCTTCTCATATTTTGCACAGGATTATTCGTTAAAATTATGCAATGATGGACTTCCACTTATTGGTTATTATCAGCTGCGTATTTCTCGCCTCCCTTCTCTCGCTGCTTTTCATTAATAAATTTTTCCGTCGCAAAACATTCGAGGAGGTTGTTGCCGAAAAAAAGGCACTAACCGATAAAATTTACGCTCAGAGTAAAGTAGGCGTAAAGAAGCCTAAAAAACAGCAACCCACTAAAAAGGATCTTAAACGTGAAAAGAAAAAGTTACAACGCGAACAACAAAAGGAAAATACCGAGCAAGAGGACTCCGATGCACAATCCGAACAGCCATCGGTGGAGGATGAGCCTCAGGGCTTATCTAAAACACATGTCGAATTTGACCCAGACCCAGAGGTGATTGTTGGCGCTACGCCCGAAGCTGTAAGACGTGCCAGCATCGCTGAAAAGGAGAACTTGTCGAAGCCGAAATCGAAGAAGGAGAAGAAGAGCAAATCGTCGGGCATTTTGGTGAACAAGAATGAACCGGTAATAGTGCGTGAGAATTTGGTGATTGAGGAGCCCGCAAACACATTCGAGATAAAGCAACCCAAGGATATACTCGAGTTGAAAAAACACGAGAAGAAGGATAATAAGAAGGAAAAGAATATTAAAAAAGAAAAAAATGTGCCAGTTGAAAAGCCAGCTCCGGTAGTTGTTGTTGAGCAACAACAGCAGCCGGTCGCCGAATCGGTAACGCACGTGCATGTAGCCAAGGAGCTAAAACAGCAGGATGACAAAGCTCGTCACGGCTCGCCGAAAACACATGTCTCTAACAATGCCAGTGGCAACAATAAAACCGTCAAGCAACAAAATAAAAAGCAGAACAAAGAAACCGCCGCCACTAAAGAGCTGGTACTTGCACTGGATAAGCTTTCCGACTCTGATACGATTGGCGTTTCGTTGCTCATGAATCTCTTCCGTCGTGCTGAACTCAATCGATCCGAGATCCAGATACTTATCGATTATTTGCTGAACAAACAGCAGGATACACCAGCAACACATTCGGAATGGTCGGACGATATATGTCAGAAATTGAAACGTCAATTGGAAGAGAAAGAGAAAGCTTTGACTGAGGAGCAGGAAGCTTCTATGGGAATTCAGGCTAAACTGCGTGAATTGCGCACTGAAATCAATACCGAACGCGCTCAGTTAAATGCCACTGTGAAAGTATACGTTGAGAAGTTGCAGTCCAAGGAGCAGGAGATTACCGCACTCAATCAGGAAATACAAGTTCTCAACGATAAATTTGCACAAGAGCGCAAACAATTCCAAGCTAAGCTTTTACTTGAGAAGCAAAATGGTTCTCAAGACCTATTCGCACAACTACAACGTATTCAAAGCGAGTTGGCGCACAAGGATAAGTGTATCAATGATTTGACCTGTTTGGTGAACGCCTGTAACCAGGCGAATGAAGAGCTCAAACAACAAGTAAGTCTTCTCGAGCAGCAGCGCGAAGAACTCGAACAAATCTCGAACAACCGCATTTTCGAACTCGAAAAGGCAAAAGCACTCGAAATCGAAAATGCCGAACGTAAGCTGGAATTACATAACTTACAGAATGCGCATGAATCAACCAAGGCCGATTTGGCCCAAGCTCGCCAAGAGCTCGACACGTCTGCGGCTCGTAGTACTGAATTGGTGGAGAAGCAAAACCAGATAGTTGCACTGCAAGCTAAAAATGAGGAGCTGCTGCAGCAATTGGCTGGTATCAATAGCCAAGCAGCAGAACAATCTGGTTTACAGACAACACTCGGTATACTCCAGTTACAATTGTCCGAAAAGGAAAATTTGTTGGCTGATTCGATTAAAAATAATACGGCGTTGCGACAAAAGTCAGAAAATTTAGAAGTGCAAATGCGACTTAATGCACAACATCATCACGATTTGCAGAATTTGATAGATTCACTGCAACGTGATATCGCAAGCAAGCACCAGCAATTGCAGCATGTCGAACAGACCGTGGAGCAGCTGAGCAGCCGAGAAAAGGAGGTGCTGCAGCAGCTGCACGAGCAGAAAGAGAAGAACGATGTGAGTTGGAAAACAATTATTTTTATTTAGCCACTCGATAACCGCTTTGCTTTGATAGTATCGATGTGTACGTATCGATGATGGTCCTCTGCAATAACGACACTATTCAAAAAATAAAAACCACTCAGAGCGGCTTATGTTTGTAATCCTTGTCTAATCCAGGTTCGATCCTTACTTAAGTAAGTAGCAAGGATTGCTGAAGTAAGTAGTAAGGATTAGACATGAATTATTCAAAGATTGCAGACATGCACCACTTAACATCTCATCTATTATGGCTGTTCATTTTGATAACTTAAGCTGTTTTTCAATTTAGAAAGTATTTGAAATTGTGATACTAAAATCGAGTCAGCTACATGTTTATCATTTTATTATCGAAGTAATGCGGATAATGACAGATGAATAAAGCGATGTTATGTTCCTTTTGTTTGATTGTATAAATTTTGACATTTTTACCAGTATTTCTATGTGGTTCGACGTGCACGTGAAGATAGAAAAAAATCTGAAATTTTTCTTATTGCTTAACACTCACAATGCTATGTTGAATCGGAAAATGGAAATACGTGCTATTTGTTAATGAATTGTAGTATTTTTACGCTTTGCAAAATTATAAGTTTTTAGAAAATGCAGAACAAGCTTTTTAATTTTTTAAAAAGAAATCACCATTTTTTTAAAACGCTAATTAAACAATTTTAGAAAGAAAGACATACATCGGATCTTGATGAAAAAATAGTCCCAAAATATCAAAAAATATGCAGAATATGGTCGGTTTTTTCATTCAATCAGCCTTATTATGAGCTTCATTTTCGCGATGGGCGGATGCAAATATTTCGGGTGAATTTGTTTCGGGCGAAAAATCCGAAATTTTTTTTGTGTGGTGGCTAATTAACTTTGAATACTGTAAGGCTAGCAGCAGGGAATCTTGCATAGAATAGTTTTGTCGAAAGCTCTCAACGAAAGAATTCATTACTCATTTAAAAAGCTTGGAAGTATCTTTTACAGAACTGTAAATAACTTGAATGAAATATTTTCGACTCCTCTATGTTTCGCACTAAAGGGAATCTTACCAAAAAAGATCGACTTTTTAACAATAGAACATTTTTCTATTTTAACCTGCTGAGCTCTTGGTAATGATTTTATTTTATTTTTTTAATATAGACATAAGCTTTCGTAAAAAATAAATTTAATGCATTGAAAATATACATGAATACAATGTTTTATAAGTTGAAAACTAGTTCAATCGGATCATTATAAAACTTCCAGTTTTTTATGCATACAACTTTAACATTTTGTTTCATTTTTAGTTTGCAAAAGTTCAAAAAAAAACTTTTTAAGTTTTCGTTTTCATTTCTGCTTTTATTCTCCTACTAATATGTTTTTCATATTTCGCTTTAGGATTTGCGTAAGAAAAACTGGAAGTTGGTTGAAGCTTTGCAAAGTGCTGAAACAACAGCTAGACAGAATAAAGCGCCTAAGAGCGCAAATGAAAGCCTAGTTGTAAGTGCATGTTTCAATTATTAAATCTGTCTCGTCCGCACCTAATGTTATTTTAAATTCCTTTGCACAAAAATTTACGTGAATTTTTTTGGCTTTCAGCAACAGCAGCAACTTTTCGCCGCTTCACAGAAACAACAATCCTCCTCCGCCACAGCCAATGCCGCAACAACAGTTTCTGCTTTTGAAGAGAAACATATACGTGAAATATTCCAGCGCCTTTATCCAGAGGCTGCTAAAGCTTGTGCCAGCACAGCGCTCAGTGCATCCTTTGAACAGTGGGTAGAACAAGTTTTGGCCACACAACTGAAATTGACCACAGCTAGTAAAGCGGCTGGCAGCAGTAGTAACAAATCTACACAATCGAGTAGCAGCAATAGCAGTAGCAGTAATCACACCCCTTCAACCCACACCAACAATAATTCCCATAATGATAACTTAACAAATAATAGCAATAATCGTATTAGTAACAATAGTACTGGGGATGGCGAAAGTAGTGGTAGTGGTGGCGGCGGCAACGATATTGATGCCGTTGAACTACGTCTGCAGAATACTCAACTCCGCGCCAAGGTGGATGAGTTAACCAAGCTGGTTACAAAAACCGTAAGTCAACATAGAATTAGAATTACAATAAAAGAAAATGTGCATGCAAATTTACAGATTTAATATCTTAATTTACTAGGAATAATTTCTTTAAAAGATGTTATAAAAAAAAAAACAAAAAAACCAAATCGAAGGAAAGCTTTTTTTAGTGGTCCGACTCGCACCTGCTAGTATTTTTTTTACGAAACTCTTGAAAATAATTTTAAATGTATTACATATTCTTTCTTGTATTGATTATTACTTTTTTTGTTCTTCACCTGCAGAGTAACACATTGTCAGCTCTCGAAGGGCACGCCCGCCAGGAACATGAGAAATGGCAAAGCATTTTACTATCAAAAGAAGAAGAAATTTCTAGGTTACAACACTCAAATGGAGCGCAGGTGAGTTCTAAGCGCTCAACAGAAAAATTCGATGATTATAAAATTATTTTGGTTTTCAAAATTTCCTTTACAGGACATTTAATGTCGCATAACTGAAGTTTGTTTAAGCGTGAAAGTGAAATGCAGTTAAGATGTAATGCCTTCCAAAAATACAACAAAAAATTGTTAAAAACATTTAAACTAAAACATCAAAAAACTACATACACCAGAAAAACGAAAACCGGACAGCCAAGCAAGAATACCGAGTATGAATTGCATTGATTTATATATATATATATGTATATGCACACCAGATGCATGGCCCGCAAGCAAGCTGCTTAGAATAGCATTAGCTGGCCGAAGTGAGATGAGGTGAAATGATTGCCGATTCTGCGAACAAAAAAGTTAGTAAACAATGAGTTTCGGAAGAAAGTGCAGCCTCTGCGAGCGAGTGCGCGCGCGACTTGGATTATTGAGCGAATAAAAAAATAGTAATTAACAAACAGCAGCAACATGAAACATTCTAAACTTATGTTACAGTACATAAAAGAAGTAAAAATTATACTAAAAGATATTAAAAAGAGAAACATAAAGTAAACTTACAAATACTTACTATAAACCATAAATAAGCGTGAATAAATATAAAAGTGAAACATTATCAAGAAAACTAAATTTTAGTGTAGTCTGAAATCTGTGCAATGTTTGATGATCGATGAGCAAAGCGAAAGCAAACAAAAAACGTAAATATAGAGTATATGAAAAGTGAGTGGAAATCAATGCAAAAAAATTCACAGGACTGCGAACATTAAATGCAAAAAATCAACAAAGTAAAAGCAAGCATTATTACATATTATTAGTTTTAAATAAAGGAATTTAATGATTAGACAATGCCATGTGAAGAGTTGTGTGGTGTAGGGACGTACATCCATGTACTAAGAATGAGCTGCTTAGCTGACTGCATTGCGCTGTTATGTTCTTTGCATTTATACATATACATACATACGTACAGAAAAAAACATACTTACACATAAACAATTAATGTTATTTTATACGCTACAGATGATGGTGAAAAATTGAGCTAAAACGAAATATAGATATTGAAATAATATTGATAAATCGTTCAAAAGATGCAGGCGTAAAAGTGTGTTGGAAAGAAAACCGCACAATGAGCTTTTTTCACAACTAGCAATTGAGTTAATAAGCTTACGTAGAGCCAATAAATCAAATGTACGTCGTTTTCATAGCCAAAATAACGTCAATTTTTGATAACGAAATTATTTGGATTTTTGTTTAACAAAAATCTGTTTTAAAGTTTTTGCATACTTTTAAAATGCCTAAGCGCCAGTGTGTTTAAGAAACTACGTGTTTTGATTTTAAATAATTGTTTTTTTTTTCGAGCTATAAATTAAATAAATTCACCAATTATAGTTAAAAAAAATATGAAATCGCGTCTTTAAATAAGTTTTCCTGTTCAAAAGATGGTACCATTTTAATCACTTAATTTTATCTGTTAAGTTTAATCACAATTAAGTATTAAACTCGCTAAAAAAATCGATCTACGAAAACAAAAAACGTGGTAGTCCCAAGAGTTATACATGCTTATGGTAAATCTTTGAACTTTTAAAACATCCCGTTAACCATAATTTACTAATCTTTTATACGTGTTCAAGTTGTCTAGATAAATTACATAAATCTAATATCTTAAATTTCTTATACTTTCTATTTTTAATTTTGATTCAATGCTTTTTGCCAGATAATTAGTCCACAGGTTTTTAGTTTTGTTTCGCCAGATATGGAAATGGATGAATCCCTTAACACATTAGACACAGATCAACAATGATTTTTCACATTTTAGCTAATAGTGTCCATTTCGTGTATGCAAGTAGTTATGTATATATGAGTACGGTTTTAATACAATTCTTACTTGGGCTTTGTTTTTGGATTATAATAAAGTAATTAATTTTCGTGATAAAAAGTTGAAACTTGGAAGTTTGTGGCCGATTTAAAATCAAACATTGAAAATATGATTATAAACAAGTTTTTCTAAATTTATCTGCTAAAGACTGTTGTAATTTTTCACTATTAACTTTCTCTTGCCGATTTGAGAGATTATTGCATTTGTTCTTGAATCAACATGCAAGGATTTACAGACAGCAACGACTGACAGATAAATAAAAGAGCTAATACACACATATAGAAACGAAATGCAAAGCGTATCCTTAGCAACAGCAACATTTACTTAAGCGTATAACAAGGAATATATTTTTATATAAAAAGTGAAAACTGAACGGCAGTTATAAATTAGCGGATTGTATTAACAATTATAAACATTTTGAGGTACTTTGCCAACACCCCGCGACAAAAGATAGCACATCAACATTTTTACCAGTTTTGACTACCTTTCTTCTGATTTTTTTAAGGTTCATCTAACAAATACCACATAAATCTAAATCTCAGACTTTGTACAAAAATTATAAAAATTCCCGAAACTTTTCATCCCAATTCCATGCATTTTAATTTTAATTTCTAGAATAATTGTTGGTATGCAGTTTTATTGCCTTTTGTTTTTTAAGTTGCTAAAAAATCGCGTTGAATTTTGATAATTTTTTTGCTGACGGTGTGATGCACTCTTTTCCACAAAAAAAATCTGAAATTTAGATCTATAATGTATGTATTTGTTAGATAAAGAGCTATGTATACTTTTATACAAAAATAACGAACCTTAATAGAAGCAAAAGAAAAGTGGTCGAAACTGGTAAAAATGTTGATGTGCTATCGTTTGTTGCGGAGTGTATATTCAGCAACAATAGAATGCAAAAAACTTTAATGTAAAAAATGAATCACACACAACATGCAAAAATATCCAATAGAAGAAATATAACTGAAAAGAGACTACAATAAATATACATACAGTCATACACATATGTGTATATATATATCGCGCGTTTAATAATATAGAGATGTAACTCAAAATTTACGTTTTTAGAGATTTCATTATGTAATTAATAAGCTTATATACAATTGATAAGCTTGTATGGGGAAGATATCCGAGAAGATAATTTAGGTAGGCCTTCTTAAGTAAAGCCATTCTAAGAGGCCTACCCAAGAAGGGCTGAAAAAATGTGTTTCCTTGCATTGAAATTTTTAAATACTTCGTTATATTATTAAACGTGCGATATGTATGCATAATATTGGGATGTAGTATAGAAAAAAAAATTTTTCATTTCAAAAAACAAAGGGTAAAATAATTTTCCCCATGCGTATTCCCAACAACAGAATATTGAAAAAAAAACCCTCTGCTAATTGCAAAATATTTCAAGAAACTGCACGAAAGCATTCCGTTTCATGCCAACAACCAAATCACAAATTCAAGAAAAAGCTACATCAAGCAGAAGTAAAATGAAAAAATTAATAATTAGTTGCCAACAATAAACAACACATGTGTTAAATAATGTACTGGTTGTTTTTGGCATGCCGTCATTTTTGCATTGCGAAATATTTGGCAATTATAGGCAAAGAAATACAACATGCAAATGCATGCAATTAGGCAGTGTGATCGTCACAAAAAAGCAGCACATAAAAATAAATGCTAACAAATAAAGAATTCATTAATAAAACATAATGTAGGCAGGTAAACATTAAAAAAGAAAAAAAAAACCACACAGAAATATTGTATGTGCTGAAACGATTTAGCATTTAGTAAAATGATGTCTTCATCGCTGATTCGCTTGGCGGTTGATCCATTGCATTCTGCTGCTACGTTTGCATGGGTTTAGCGAAATTGATAAATACATACATACGTACGTACGTACGACGCATGTATGTATGAGAAATGCAAGTACTTTATACAGTATTAGCGCAGCGTTAATATAGAAACATGTTTTGTGTACGAATGATGAGATCAGTGTTGGATTATATTTAAACATTTAGTAATGATTACAATTTTCTTGATGACGCGTTAGCTATGATGTCATAGACGTACAGTTTGAGGAATTTATGATGATGGTATATTATGATGATAAACGAAAATAAAATAAAGATATTTAAATTATAACGGAAATATATGTTTTTCCTTTGATTGTTTATCGAGGGTAGAAGTGAGTCTTTAATGTATGTATGATGGGATTGAAAAACTACGAGTGAGCATCAGCCACTGAACGGAAGTGTTTTTACTTCGATTCTTTTCTAGTTTATTTCGTACTGCAGAAATTGGTGTTAATGCTCCTAGCGTTGTCTCTGATTTGCCTTTTTCTGTCGGGAGAAAAAAGATGGAAAATAAAAGAGAAATTTTTTATTGTATGTATTTAGAGCTTTTCCGTGCGCAGAAGTCCACGTAAGTGGGCAAAGAAGTGATTCTTTAGAGTGCGGTTCAAATCGCAGTTCACGACGTCTGGATATTTAAGGAAAACATGCCTCGTAAGGAAGACATGCTTCGGGTGAGACCCCTTCTTTTGATGACCACCACGGCAAACGACTATGATTTGAGAGAATTTTCTTAACTTCTCAAATCGCTTCGATCTTGTTTTAAGATAGAAGATGATCTTTGAAGTTGTTTTTGTTTTTCAGTTTTGGAAATTGGTTTTTGTAGATTTCTCATTTTTTATGTTTTTTTGCTTAATAGTTTGCTCATATATTCAAAGTATATTTCCCACGGCAGACGGTTCTACGTACCGGAATGACTCGGGTTTTATTCGACCAAGGGCGGTTGTTTCGGCGATCTAGCCCCGTTTAGGTCGGCAAAATCCGTCAAACGTTGCTCTATTCTAGGGCTACATCTGCTCCGTACCCTTCTGCTCAGGGCTGGCATTGAGTCCAACCCAGGGCCAGAAACTTACACCTGCTGCGTATGCCAGAAACGACTGCATACAAAACTCCACCTGTAACGAACTCCAGAGCAAGATCGAGGAGATAACTATCTTTATGGGAAGGCATGGAATATTAATAGCTGTGGTCCAAGAGACGAAGTTGCACGGCAATTCAACCTTGTTGAATTGCGGCGGATACAACCTGCACCGTCGAGATGGCGAGCGAGACAATGGTGGAGGTTTGGCGTTCATCACGCACCACACCGTGCAGTATCGTCTTATTGAAGCAGACATCGACCGCAGGGATACCATCCTAGAATGTCAGGGTATTGCTATCCGGTCAGGCGATGTTGAGCTCGAAATATTTAACGTATACATACCCCCTGTCACCTGCTGCCCGACAGGATATTACCCTGATATAGGTGCGCTCAGAGGTGAAAACCGTATGGTAGTAGGTGACTTTAATGCGCACCACGATCTTTGGCACTCCAGCCTGTCAAACGACCGTAGGGGAACAGACTTGGCTGAGCAGATAGACGATTCGACATTCTGCACAATGAACGACGACGCACCCACCAGGATTATGGGAAGCTGCTGCAGCACGGCAAACATAACAAGCGCTGGTCTGATAAACAGCGTATCATGGCGACCTATGCTGACCCTAGTATCAGACCATCTGCACACAGTTATCTCGATTGATAAACCTGCGGACTTTGCTTCCGCGGATCACCGGACCTATGTCAACATTTCCAAAGCTGACTGGAAAGGCTTCGCGGATGTTACTGAAAGCACCTTCACTGCACTACCCATACCAACCAACGTCCATATAGGTGAACATAAATTCCGCAGGGTTGTCACTGCTGCTGCGGCTCGCTTCATCCCAGCAGGATGTATTAAGGATGCACGTCCGAACTTTCCTGTTGAAGCGGCTGTTCTAGCCGATGAGCGTGACGACCTTCGTCAGGCCGATCCCGGAAATCCCCGTATCAGGGATCTCAGTTTGGAGATTCGGCAACTTGTGAACGTACATAAGCGGAAGAAATGGCAAGAGCATTTGAAGACCTGCAACTTCGCCTCTGGTGTGAGTAAGCTTTGGTCAACCGTGAGGTCATTGTCCGATCCGACGAAGCGGGACGACAGAGTCGAAATAGACTTTGGTGACCATGCTTCGTCGGACCCGGAGCAATGCGCGAGCTATTTTAGCCGGCAGTTTATTCTGCATCCTCCGGTGGATAAAGCCAAACGTCGAGTCACCAGAAGGCTGCACAGAATGCCAAAACCAAGTGCGCCTTTTGTTTTCACCAACGGCAGAGGATCATTAAACAACCTCTGGACCCGTCAGCATATAGGCCGGTTTTAAATTACGCAGCACCTGTGTGGTCGCCGGGGACACCGCACTGCGGACAGCGACTGGATGGCTTCTGATGTCGCCTGAACACCACTTACACGACGAGGCGAAATTGCTCCCGGTCAAGGAGCATAACACCATGCTCTGTAAGCAGCTCCTTGTCGGGAGCCATAGACGGCCAGGCACGTCAGGAGGCATCTCTACGAACTGACGGACGAAGTCCAGAGGTTCATTAAATAACCTCTGGACCCGTCAGCACATGGACAGGCCCTGAACGGCATTCACAGGGAGTCAGTCTCGAGTTATGTAGACTCCAGACCTGTGAATGCCATTCTAAGCACACACCCACCAGACATAGACGAGACGGAGCTTCATCTGTATCAGGAGATAAGAACCACAATAGCCCAACTTCGCTCTGGCTACTGCAGCAGGTTAAACTCATACCTGAGCAGACAGATGTGCTGAATGAGTGTCCGGCATGCGGAGAGACACCACAAGACTCGAGGCATCTCTTCGTATGGCCGGAAAACCCAACAACCCTAACGCCTTTGTCCCAGTGGACCGACCCCATTGAGGCTGCATGCTTCTTAGGGCTGCCGTTAGTGGAACTTTGCGACAACGACTGAGATATTAACCGATCTGGGCGGGGTTTTTGTAGTCGCTAAAACAACAACAACAAGTCCATTCCCGAACGCCAATATCGAACAGTCGTCTCCGTATGAGATCAGGGAAACTCCCTCCGGTGGCAAAGAAATTCTAGATTTTGATGCTTCACCTCGGAAAGTTACTGACAACTTCCTACCACTTATATAACACCCAATTTAGTCTCTGCGGCAGAGAGGCCTCCATATCTTCTAGTAGCGTGGAATTATAGACGGTGTGGAACGACTTTGACAAGTTATTAGAGTGTTTATGGCGTTAAATGCTGTTGTTGTGCCGTGCACTTTACGGAAGCCTTACTGATGTTTCGCTGTTGTCAGGTGGTACATGAATTGCGGGATTAGCAACGTCCTACCAGGTAAAGGAGTCTTATCGACCAATAGACTTTAAGCAATAAGACCAATCTTCCCCATTTCCACACTGACTACTGATCTTTGCAGGCATGCTGATCGAATTGAAGGCCAGAAAACGATTATAAAACAATTTTAACGATCTGATAATAGTCGGTTTACCGTTAGGGGATCGATTTTTACTAAAGACTATCGGCCCAATATAAGCCCAGACAAAATATCCGGCTTGGAGCAATATACTTTTAAAACATATTTTTAATGTTCAGTATAATTAAGGTCCAATATTCATTTGTTTGCCACTTTAAAAAATCCCACAAAAAGTTATATGTAGAAAAAATATGTTTATTTTTTTCTGTGCTCTTATATTAATTATAATAAAAAGTATTTAGAATTAATTTGTTCTTTAACAGGTTTTTACCTAAAAAATAACTGACGGAAAATATCTTAAACAACATGATTTCATACAATAACTAAAACCTCATATTGAGTATATGTATCTTAATTTTTCTCCTTAACCATTGATGGTACCGCTAAGTTTTGTATCGGTATAACCATATTAAATGGATACTGCAGCAATTCAGCGCAAGATGGACGTTTCTTTGGGTTGTGTTGCAGGCAATTTTTTGCCATCTGCAAATAAGGAAGGGGTAAGTCCTCTTAGGCCCGATTTCCGAAGTAAGTTTTAAAATTTATCTACACTTTAAATAAAAGATTTTTTCTGAAAAAGTGTGTTTGAAGGGAAGACAAATTTTAAAACCTACTTGAGAGAACGGCACTTAAGCTTTTAAATATACTATATTCATGTAGGAAAAATAATTTGTTATCAATGCAAAAGGCCCCACAGTTTTTTCACATACAATTTTTTTTTTTAATACTAATTAATGGCCGATTTCGCAGTCACATACAATTTTTTTACTGAAAATCTATAGCTGCCTTCCGAATATGAGTTGATTCTTCTTTGTGGAAACGGTCCTAAGTTTGCTCGAGATATACCATTATACATAAAACTCGGGGCCATAGAGTACGACATACGGATTGATAGCGTTTTTCGCTTCTATGAAATTTTCAATCTTACATTTAAGACCTTTTGCGTTGATGACTACGATTCTAACCCTAACTTTTATGTTAGTCGTAGCAAGAACTAAAATTAAAGTTAGTTTTTTCCAAACAAATAATCAAAAATGCATTGTTTGCATTAAAAACCTTTAGTTATTTTTCAAACAAATATATGTATGTACTTACATGTACAAGCATCGCTGGATAATAGAGTGGTATAGTTGGATACTCGATGCTAGTCGTTGGACTTGTGATCGCATTAATTTTAGCATAGATGTTCTTAATTTGGGAAAACGGTGTGCGTTTATAAAGCAGTAGATATAGTATACATCCAAGAGACCAAACATCCGACTTGGTTGAAATCTAAAATAAAATTAGGAAGGCGAATAACATATTTTTGTCTACTATGACCCATATCGTTGGTCACCTTTATCTTTGGTTGATTACTCCGCATCGGACTGCATCCCGTTGATGTGTCGGTAAGTGCTTCTGGGCTGATGTAATTAAATGTACCTGCTTGGGAGAACTTAATAATACTTGTTGAATCCTGTGCAATATTGCTGGCAATTCCAAAGTCTATCAATTTCAAACGGCCATTAATCATTAGAAAATTTGCGGGTTTCAAGTCAGAATGGATGACACCTGCAGTTAATATAACAAAAAATAAAAAAATACCCATTGCATGCAGTAGATTTCGGTTGACTTTACCATTTTGATGTATGTAGTTAACTGCTTGCAACATTTGATACCAAAAATTCATAAGCACATAAAGCGGAAGGTTTGTAGTATACGTTTGTAAAATTTTGTGCAGATCCGAGTCGCCTTTTTCCATAACAACAAAAAGACGAGATTCTTTACGCAAAAGTTGACTATGTTAGGTAGAAATTAAGAAGAAAATTCAATGATGGATTATATTTAAGGAATGTACGCCTTTACTCACTATTCAAAGAGTGCGACGACGCAGACATTGCCTTGAAGTTTTGCCAACAGCTTTGTTTCATTTAGGTATCCTTCAACTACAACTGGATCACCGCGCAAATCAACAACCTTAAAACAGTATAATTATTTAAGTAAGCTGATTAGTTAATTTGGAAGTCATTTCATTAATAACCTTTAGCGCGCACTCCTTTCCATCAGCATTTCTTTGCGCCAGATAAACCGAACTAGAGCCCCCACATCCTATTTTTTTCATTATTGTGTAATCAGCGTTGTTTATACGCAAAATGCCATCTTTCTCGTTAGATGAAGGTATGTTTTCTTCTGTGTTGTTGTTCACTTGTTTGTTTTCTTTAGACTCTTCTGGTTTTTCGGAGACGGTGAAAGCACTCTCCAGTGACTTCTTTGACTTCACCTTACCCAAATGTTCATTACAATTCTTCTGCGGAGGATTTTCAGTAGTATTGGGTGTGCTTCTGCCTCCATTTATGCTATCGCAAAGTGATAACGTGATACTGTCATTGGGTAAGCATACAACAGGCGCGCGCGATATAGCCATTGGAGTTTGAAAAAGTACCTTCTGCGAGCGGAACTCATTTGCTAGGGCCGTACGTTGTTGTTGTGATTGTGATTGCGATGAACTCAAGCCACGGGGTCTTCGTTGCACAGAAAAAGAACGTATTTGGGGTGTGGCGAATTGCGTATCGACATTTTGACTATTAGTGGCTGCCGCGGAGGCATCACTGGCAGGAACTACGGCAGTGCTACCATTATTTCGAAGTGGAGTTTCTAAATCGTTGTGCTTACTATGTTGCTGAGGTGTGGGATCTGATTGAAAGCGCTGCAGTGGCGCTGTTGCTCCTATTGCATTACATTCATGTTTTGGTTCGACGGCACTGTGATCATTTGCCACATTGTCCTCATCTATGCTCTGCAGTGGACACGCTGAAAGTGCGCGGCTTAGATGTGTCGTTCTTGCTGTGCTGGCTGCATTCGGCTGTGGATTTTCTGCTGGCGTCAACGGCGGCTCTTCGACAGTTTTATTAACATTCTCTTTGTCATCTGTGTTAAGTGCCAGTTTATCAAATTTTGAAAGAAATGAAAGATTATCTGGAGCTCGCTTCATCTTGACCGCAGAAGAGGGTCCAGGCGTTTTCAGCAGAGAACTATCTCCAGGGCTCATAATAAATGAATCGTTAAGTATAGCGCAATTCAAATTGTCGGTATTGTGATTTTCTTCATCTTCGGACTCATCTGAATCCAGTGTTGGCAGTTCCGATCTACGCTTGGGACTATATTGTAGATAAGATAATTTGTGAAAAATAATAGACCGTATTGTACTCCACTTACAACATCCGCATATTACTAAAGGCCCCAAAACTTTTTGTGGATGTACCCAGAACGCCTGAATTATTTTGTGGATTATCATTTTGTTGCTCTTCTCTGCTCGGCTGTCTAATAAGATATAAAAATTATTTTTGTGTTCCAAATTATGAGGATTTAACTTGTTTGTTATTACTCATGATCCCCATCCCTATCATCATCATCAGAGTCCGGTTCCAATGCAGGCAAGTCTTTTACTCTACGCGGATAGTGAAAAGACATTAATATATTGGCAAGATTTGCTGATATTAGAAATATTTTACAAAGTAGCAAAATTGATACAATTAATGAATCAAAATCAAAATTGAAGTGACGTTGATTTTGTAAGTTTGACAGCATGTCAAACTTTTTTACTTTGGTCCCGGTAGTGCATTTGCTTCCCAAACCGATTGGTGACATACAGTTTAGCTGCCGGTGTAATATAGAACGTTTAAGCTGTGAACACATTGAAAACTTTAGCTTACGTGGCCCAAAATGGACAAACCAATTTCGAGAGTGGTGTCAGTCGACGTGTTTTAACGTTAATAATAACAAACCGAGCGCGGAAATTAACTTTTAAAATTAATTAAAGAGTTATTTGCAAAAACACTTGCACTTTTCGCATTTCCTTTTGATGCATTTCACGCAAATAAATGGAGTAAATGAACGCAGCTTATTTATTTGTTTTTGTACATTTGTGATGTATTAAGTGAAGCCTATGTGCAAACTTGTTTATTTAATTGCAATATTCCAGCCTTGAGAAATCCGCACAACAATCTTGTGAAGTTAGTATAAATAAGATGGAGGAATAGTGCTGCTACTCTATTAAAAACAGTTAAACTCTAAAATTGAAAGGTGTTCTCTGCAAAAGGTGTTCAGCGTCTAAAAATTGCAAAAAGGCCATAAATAGGCACTAAAAACTTTAAAATAAAGAGACTTAATTAGTTCGCTCGAGTCCACTGTATTATTTTGACATTTGTTTTTTTTCTTTCAAACGAATTTGCAACCCTGTTCACAAACGCCGCTAAATGCGAATGTCATTCACAAAGAAAAACTGTGCAAATCCAACAAACAATGAATGTCAGAACAGGGATAGATCACAAAACTTCCACTGGAATGCACTACCGGACGTCACTGGAATGCACTACCGGAAGTATAGGGTGATAATTGCAAATGCATTTGACAATTCGTAGATAAACAAAATAAGCCTTTTTTTTTATGAATGTAAACGTTCGATCCAATCAGCAATCAGCGTAGTGCGAAAAACTGTGTTGCAATAAAATAAAGAAAATAACATTTGCAATCAATTTTCATGCCTTTGCGGTAGAGATAAGCTAATGCGCATTTAAGTCCAGCAAGCAGCGAGGTTGAATCGGAACCATTGTTTGTTCATATGGTCAGTTTGGGCCCAACTTTCAACTCAATTAGGGTAAGAATAAAATAAAATTATTCAAATTAGTTAGTAAATCACACTGCCAAACAGGCAGAAATCTGTATGAGCTTTCTGGTACGATGAGTCATCCACAAAAAAAAAAACAACTTGTATTTTAATTTTGTTCCGTAGCAAGGTGCTCAATACATGAATATGGGCGATCATCGTGCAACAACAATGACAAGCGGCGCTATCACCGGTGTAGGTGCTGGTAGTTTGGGAAGCGATACACAGGAACTGATCGATCCAGTTTTGAGTTCCAATTCAGATGGATCCTTTAAAGCACTAAAAACAATACCGGCTTTTAGGTGAGTCTCACATTAAAGTCAGTTATGGTCTAAGTTTAGCTACAAGTTTTCCTAAAAAGTCCATTTGTAGAATGGAGTCAACTAAATTTATTTAAAACCAGGCTATATACCTACACTAACACCCTTTTCCCTTTGGTCTGACCCCGAGAATTTGCTTAGTAGTGCCCCTACCACTACAGCACTCACTATTTTAATTACTTAATACGTTTTAAGAACAATAACATTTATTTATTGGAGCATGAGTCAGAACTCAAAAGCGTAAATTCAATGCCAATAACTGCACCACCCTGACCTATCCCTCTGAAATTAATTCTTAAAGATTTCTGTATATTCATAAATCTCATTGAATTTCCATTTTTTCGTATAGCATTCACTTGCTGATTTCAGCAATAATCTCGTTTGTTGGGATTCTGCTGGCTGCTGTTTGGCCGGAGGACAAACGTTGCGAAGCGTATTTTATTATGCTATACTTACGTGCAACGTTTTGGGTGATAACTTTTGTAAGTACTATGCATGAATAATGCACTCTTATATATTTTTTTGCGTTTTGTTTTAAAATCATTTAACCATATATACAAGTAATTATTATTTCAATTTTCTTTTGACAGCTATTCGATCATCTCATCAAAAAGCATCACGATGAGTTACGCATGAATGGTTATCATGAATTCCATCGGGCTACCGCCATGCAAAAGGGTATACCGTTGACTGTGGTATCACTATGGAATTCCATGATACTGGCTGTACAGGCTGGCATACATCACTATTACGGTGTAAATTTTTGGGAACATTGCGCAGAAGGTTTTCTTTCGCCCGTCTCTTATATTGCAGGCTTCAATATGTTGGAGACAATAGTTTTGAGTTCAACACATGGTTGTTATATTTGTGAGTAGACGTGCATGTTTTTTGGATTTAAAAATTAAATATTTATTTATAACTGTTTTCAATATTATAGCTAAAGTGCGTAAATTTAATAAGGCATCACCACCACCAGATGCGCTGCGTGGTGGCAATAATGCGTCCGGTTCGTTGGGATTGATGCAACCTGGCGGTAATACAGCTGAACTTTTGGAGAAGCAGGTGCGTAAATGATCAATTA
>NW_023458555.1:28408401-28411799 GCF_013731165.1 Rhagoletis pomonella | reverse complement strand
TAATACAGCTGAACTTTTGGAGAAGCAGGTGCGTAAATGATCAATTATAATCAGCTAATTTATACACTACGAAAGTTCTATCTCTGCTTATATCTCCCACAGGCTGATCTTATTGCCTACCTAAAGGATCATAACCAAAAACTCAATCAGAAATTGCACCAAATGCAGCTAACTGCGCGCACCGTTAATTTAACACATTAAAACATACATTTGAAGGATGTAAAAATACTTAGCGATACTTATCAAAAAAAAAAAATTACATTCAGACTTTTACACATATGTATGAATACATATGTTTCTATAAAGAAAATCCTTGAAGTTATGCTATATTTAAACTACAACTTGTTGCAATCTATTTTACTAAAAACTATTATTACGAATAGTTTTGTTTCATGTTTTTATTGACTACTAACAATTTACAACACTAATCTAAAAAGTATCTAAAATAATATATATACGTGTCGCTAAGATTATTTATAGCTGCAAACATATGAACTACATACATACGTTTAGATGAAGACAAAATTATTTTTATATTAATACAATTATTTTTATATTAATATAAAATAAATATTAATACATAGTAAACTCAATGTTACAAATATATACATACATATGTATTTACGTATCAAAATTACGTATGCAATTTATTACAATCACAACTTTATTTAACTAATATAGATTAGCCTATATTCGAACAATTGGACTGATGTTTTCTCATATTGAAATAAAGTTATAAGAAAAATTAATAAAAATATTTTAAAATTTAAATTAAGACCGTTTGAGGGCCTTTGCTTTTTATCGTTATCGCATCTGTTTGAGGCCACCTTAATTCTGTATATTATTATTAGAGCGATTTGTACATTTGATCGTACCAAATTACAGGCAAACAAAAAATAGTTCGGCGTACATGCCTGAGTCGTAAAGTATTTCGATTATTTTTTTTTTTAGCCGTCGCACAGAGGGGTATTTGGCCGATTTAGGCGGCCAAAAGTCGAATTTTAAAAACGCACATTTTTCTTTTATAACTGAATATAGGGTGAAGAGAATATAATTCTTGACTAGATTTCGTTATTTTTTAATCCCTCTTTGTTTTCATTCGTTGGCACCTCGCTGTCAAAGTACCGTGTTGATAATTGATTATTTGGCCTACCAAACCTTTGGGTGAGTCCAGCGATAGAACGAAGAGACGTAAAACCGAAAATTTACGGAACTGTAGTGATACTACAATAAAATTACGGTCAGTAGGAATGAGAGATGCTTCTGAAGTAATTAAACAAATTACTTCATCACCGAATCGGGCACATAAATATTAAATCGCGTACCAAGAGAGTCAAGCAAACTCGAAATCTAACGAGCAGTTATCAATCTTAAAAGCTCTTTCGATGTCTATCGAAGCTAATTTGACGTAATTAATTGTGCCCCTTTTAAAAATTACATAAAAAAATCCACTTGTTTTCATTATTTTTTTAATGTAAACACCTATAATTCAAAAGTTATGCAGCAAATTGGTCCAAATTTTTTTTGAGGCTTCAAGTATACGTCAATAAACTATATCCAAAAGCAACCAGCTTCATACAGTTTACAACAGTGAAAATAAAGCTAAATAACATAAAGGTTACCTGTTTTTTAGATTTGCCCATGTATGATATTCATATTGTTATAATTAACTTAATTTTAAATTTAAAAGGTGGCAGCCCTGTTTAAGATAGTTTCAAACTATAACCTTATAAATTATTTTTTAAACAGATGGTAACCCTCCTACACGTTTCTTGGAAATAAAGCCTTTTCAAATCCATTTCGAATGTTACCCACATTGTAGTAGTAATTCATTTATCTTAATTGAATTTAATTTTTAAGCAGGTTGCAACCCTTTTAATGTTCTTACTTAGATATAAAGCTTCTCCTCGCCGATACCAATACGTAGGTCTCAATTTTTCTACAATGGGACCTCGATAACATGGAGTCTATCGATGTCGAACTTTAGGCACCTTTTTTTCGTTTTTTTGGTGGAATACTTGGACATCCTCCCCCTCTATTTACTTGATTTTAAACGTTTACAGTTTTAAATATCGTAATACGTCGTTTCTAAGCATTTTGAGTTACAATTTTCATAAAAATAATTTTGGCCGCCTAAATCGGTCAAATACCCCTATGTGCGTCGCCTTTATATGTATATTTTCCACTGGCCCTACATACACACATTCGGCGAAAAAAATGAATTTTTTTAAGTAGTTCTACTGGATTCCAGAGCAGGGTGGTTCAATAAGGTGATTAGAGCTGAGTTATAGTGGGTAGGTGCCAGATGGAGGTACTTTAGGTCAATGAAGTTTGAAAGTAAATATGTGCCATACTTAAATAATAAGACTGTAAATGCCGAAGATATGACAAGAAATTCAAAAAGACGACGTTTACGTAAAGCAAAAGAAATTGAAATTGCTTTTGAATCGATATACTTCCCAAGCAAAAGTTTAATGATTTTTGGCGAACTTTAAAGAAATTACGTTGAGTTGGTAGTAACTGAGATCTGGGGGGTAAGATTAGAACGGGGTACTGCAGGTCTATGAACTCTGGAACAAAAAAAGTGAATCGATATATAATATTTCAAGATCCGACTGTACATACCGAAGATATGACGAAAAATGTAAAAAACAACCCCAGATTATTTTTTTCAAATTATCTTGCAAAAATACGATAGGCACAGGGGCGTACGGTGATCTTTTTTCCGGTAGGGTCTGATGTACATACAATGCTTTGTGCAACCAACCGATTTACCTGAAAATTTAAATTCCTAAACAGCATTATATACGTTATCTAAAACATCTGAAAATGTAGCAATGTACGTGTATATACCTACCACTACCCACCATATCCACCTTACCCGCCGGCCAGTTTAGTATCACTTTTGTCGACTTACCCAATGCCGCGTAAAATGCAACGAAACAAATACATTTCTGCATTTAATATCATTACAAAATAAATTTATTCATAAATTTTAAAACATAGATACATACATAAAACACATGTGCTGATAAATTCATGACTTAATAATAAAATGTATTTAAATCCATTTAATGAAACTTTAATTTCATTCAACACTGCATTAAGGAAAAATTGTACACTCCATATTGTAAACTTAAATTTAAAAATATATTTTACATATGAGTGCATGATCGTACATACTTAATTATGTACATAAGTTAATATGTATGTATTAATACATATGTACATACATATAATTTATGTATGCACATATACGATATATATGTACATAAGAATAAAACAAATGCAAAACTCCAATAGACTTCACAGTCCGCGCTGTGTCGTCTACATAATGACAAAATAAAATAGGTATTATTTTTAAAACAAATTCTAAATGCCTTATTTTCGTTTAGCAC
>NW_023458555.1:28406135-28408301 GCF_013731165.1 Rhagoletis pomonella | reverse complement strand
TAATACAGCTGAACTTTTGGAGAAGCAGGTGCGTAAATGATCAATTACAATCAGCTAATTTATACACTACGAAAGTTCTATCTCTGCTTATATCTCCCACAGGCTGATCTTATTGCCTACCTAAAGGATCATAACCAAAAACTCAATCAGAAATTGCACCAAATGCAGCTAACTGCGCGCACCGTGAATTTAACACATTGAAACATACATTTGAAATACTTAGCGATTCTTATCAAAAAAAAAAATTACATTCAGACTTTTACGTATATGTATACATACATATGTTTCTATAAAGAAAATCCTTGCAATTATGCTATATTTAAACTACAACTTGTTGCAATCTAATTTACTAAAAACTATTATTACGAATAGTTCTGTTTCATGTTTTTATTGACTACTAACAATTTACAACACGAATCTAAAAAGTATCTAAAATAATATATATACGTATCGCTAAGATTATTTATAGCTGCAAATATGAACTACATACATACGTTTAGATGAAGACAAAATTATTTTTATATTAATACAATTATTTTTATATTAATATAAAATAAATATTAATACATAGTAAACTCAATGTTACAAATATATACATACATATGTATTTACGTATCAAAGTTACGTATGCAATTTATTACAATCACAACTTTATTTAACTAATGTAGATTAGCCTATATTCGAAAAATTGGACTGATGTTTTCTCATATTGAAATAAAGTTATAAGACAAATTAATAAAAATATTTTAAAATTTAAATTACGACAGTTTGAGGGCCTTTGCTTTTTATCGTTATCGCATCTGTTTGAGGCCACCTTAATTCTGTATATTATTAAACGAGCGATTTGTACATTAGATCGTACCACATTACAGGCAAACAAAAAATAGTTCGCCGTACGTGCCTGAGTCGTAAAGTATTTCGATTATTTTAGTTTTAACCGTCGCCTTTATATGTATATTTTACACTGACCCTACATACACACATTCGGCGATAAAAAATGATTTTTTTTTAAGTAGTTCTACTGGATTCCAGAGCACAATTTTTAGTAAGCTTTAGTTTACTGACATCAGGGAGGTTCAATAAGGTGGTAAGAGCTGATGGAGATACTTTAGGTCAATGAAGTTTGAAAAAAAATATATACTTACTTTAATAATAAGACTATAAATGCCGAAGATATGACAAGAAATTCAAAAAGACGACGTTTACGTAAAGCAAAAAAAATGAAATACTTCCCAAGCAAAAGTTTAATGATTTTTGGCGAACTTTAAAGAAATTACGTTGAGTTGGTAGTAACTGAGATCTGGGGGGTAAAATTAGAACGGAGTACTGTAGGTCAATGAACTCTGGAACAAAAAAATTGAATCGATATATAATATTTCAAGATCCGACTGTACATGCCGAAGATATAACGAAAAATGTAAAAAAAAACACCCCAGAATATTTTTTTTCAAATTATCTTGCAAAAATACTTTAGGCACGGTGATCTTTTTTCCGGTACGGTCTGATGTACAATAATGTTTTATGCAACCAACCGATTTACCTGAAAATATAAATTCCTAAACAGCATTATATACGTTATCTAAAACATCTGAAAATGTAGCAATGTACGTGTATATACCTACCACTACCCACCATATCCACCTTACCCGCCGCCGGCCAGTTTAGTATCACTTTTGTCGACTTACCCAATGCCGCGTAAAATGCAACGAAGCAAATACATTTCTGCATTTAATATCATTACAAAATAAATTTATTCATAAATTTTAAAACATAGATACATACGTAAAACACATGTGCTGATAAATTCATGACTTAATAATAAAATGTATTTAAATCCATTTAATGAAACTTTAATTTCATTCAACACTGCATTAAGGATCAATTGTACACTCCATATTGTAAACTTAAATTTAAAAATATATTTTACATATGAGTGCATGATCGTACATACTTAATTATGTACATAAGTTAATATGTATGTATTAATATATATGTACATACATATAATTTATGTATGCACATATACGATATATATGTACATAAAAATAAAACAAATGCAAAACTCCAATAGACTTCACAGTCCGCGCTGTGTCGTCTACATAATGACAAAATAAAATATGTATTATTTTTAAAACAAATTCTAAATGCCTTATTTTCGTTTAGCAC
>NW_023458555.1:28371006-28406035 GCF_013731165.1 Rhagoletis pomonella | reverse complement strand
GTATTATTTTTAAAACAAATTCTAAATGCCTTATTTTCGTTTAGCACACAAATTTTTTGGTAGTTCAATAACTCTCAAAGTTTTGTCCTTAGCAGTTAAGATTATCTGAAATATAGAAAATACGATTCAAACGTAAGCTTGCTAAACTAACCCAAAAAATATGTATGTATATCGTGAATCACCTTATTACTCGCCACTGTTAAAGTTAATACGCTGCCGGAGCAGCCGGCAAAACGCCCACATGGACGCTCTTTCGCCTTATCAATCGCATAGACAAAGCCATCAAATGAACTGATCAGCAGGAATTTATTTTGGTATAGACGCATGGAAACAGCGCCAGTACCACAATACAATGTAGATAAGTGTTGACCGGTCTGTAGGAGAATAATTATTTTTTTAGTTTTGTGATATTTTTTGTTTGTTTTGTTTTGTATTATGTATTAACTTACTGTGAAATCCAATTTCAATATATTGCTACGTTGTGTACTACAAAAGATTTTGCCATCATCCAATAGCAAGCTATAAGCCTTCAGTGGTTCGGGCATGGTTATTGTGCGTAATAGAAGCCCAGAGGATGCATCACGAATTTGCACTTCCTTAGATTTAGAGGCCACTACGAGTATTCGACGTGGTCCCTCCTTTGTTGCTTTGATGGCGGTAATTGAAGTATCCGACGATGAGACCGAGGCGCTGTTGAGGTTGTTAGACTGTGGAAGAGGGAAGAAAGTTTTTATGACTATTGCATATTTCCCTTTGTGGAATTTCGCTTAAACTAACTATATTCAATAAAACTGGAAAAGTATCAGAATGCATATTTTAAAGGATTCGAAAAACCGCATTATTTGGAAAACATAAAACAAAATTCGGGAAAAGTTAATTGAAGTGTAATTTTGAAAAATGCAATATTTCACCGGAATATAGTGGTTTTTATATCATTACTCTGTTCTAGTTATAAGCGCCTAATAAAAGAAAAAAAATTAAAAAAAATTCCTTTGGAGATACGGGGCTTCGATCCCCCATTATACTTTATTCGTTTGAAAATGCTTATTTACGACTCTAAAACTCAAAATAGGTACATACATGGAAAGTATCATTTCGAATTCATTCAACGATATTGAAATGACGCTGGATAACAACGAGACGCTACTACGGATGACGAAAAAATATTAATATTAATTAATCATGATTAGTCACAAGCCAAAAAAATTAATTGCAATTATTGAAAAATAATCTATTAATCGAATTTTTAAAGGCAGTTTTTACAGTAAGTATTCACAAAAACATTTTTTCAATAAAAAATTTCGAATTCTCTTGATAATTAAAATAACACGAGTATTTTAAGCGCCGATATTATTTAACCAATTTTGCAAAAACAAAAGTTTGTGCTAAAACTACGATATACCCGTAAATACTGGATCCAAATTGTTGAAAATTTGTTTGCAAATTTTTGCATTCATGTAAAAAAAAAGATCACAAAACTCTTGAAACAAACACATTTTTTAAATCACCCAATGAGTTATATTTGGGAATTCTCCAATTAAATAGGAAAAAAATCAAGCTCCCATTTTACATTCAATTAACTGGCTCACAAGGTCTCGTAAGTATCGTATGTCGTAAAGTTTTTAACCAGGGACAATAAAAGTTTTTTTTCGATGTTATAAAAGTCCGGGCAAAATATTGTCGTAGAACAAAGCAATAAATGTTCCTTTGATCCAAGGACTTCCTGGACAAGAATCCAGGATTCTTTTTATTTTTGAACTTTTTTAGGAAAAAGTCCAATACCTGAAAAAGCCGGACTTTTATTTTTTTTAGTCCAGTAATAACACTTAAACTTGGCCAAATATTTTTAAGGCCGAAATAAAAGTAATTTCCTAATAAAAAACAAACCGCTTATTCAAATTAAATAAATTTAGTATAAAATGAAAGAAAACTGAAATAGCTTTCAACCAAAAATATCTAAACGAAGGTTACCACTTATTTATATATATTTTTTATCTTTACCCACGGTTTGTTCTATGGTAATTAAAAAAAAATTTTTATATAAATATTTTTCAAAAGATATTTCAGTTTGAAGGCTATTTTAGTCCTTTTTCTTTGATACCCACTTTGTTTAATTTGGATAAACGGTTGGGCTATAGTCACTAGAGTCCGAACGATCCCCAATTTATGACCGATTAATCGGGTGTAGTGCAAAGAATCGGCCGATGACAATTCCTTAAAAAAACTACCTGAATATCGAGCCCTAACCGCCAAAATAACGTAAGCGATATTTTTTTCAAAATTTTCTTTTTGATGCAGAAATGTATCTAGATGCTCTAGGAATATTTCTGCATCAAAAAGAAAATTTTGAAAAAAATATCGCTTACGTTATTTTGGCGGTTAGGGCTCGATATATCGTCGCTCCCAACGAAGAGTAGCACATCTCAAATTACCGTGGAAGACTAGCACGTTTCATTATTCGCGTCGAAAAGTAGCACATTTCAGAATTTTACGTGGAAGAGTAGCACATTTCAGATTCTCGCGTAGAAGAGTAGCGAATTCACATAAAGTGGTACTAGCAGCCGTACAAAAACCAAACATACATGTATGTTATAATTATTTCTCCTCGACTAAGCTGAGAGTTTAATCGAGTAAATGGTTTGGAATTCAAAAAAACTAATATTTTTCTATCGGAAAACTCTTCTCATCTGCAGGATTCCCAATAATAATACCCAAATGTTTATTTAACCATTTTTTCATCGCAACTATAATTTGTAGAACCGCCAAAAACCCACAAAAACCCCGAAAATTGGAATGGGCGGACAAATAAAAAATCGTTAGTATTAAAAAATGGTTAAATAAATACTTGGGTATTATTATTGTAAGTCTACTGAAGAGAACCAGAGTTTTCCGATCGAAAAATATTGATTTTCAAGAATTCTATACCATTTCTACGAAAACTTGTTTTTCCCTATATAAAAATACATGGAAAACTTTGAGCGCTTTGAGCGACCTCTAAATATTTTTTGATTTTAAAATAAAAAAATAGGGGTACACTTTTTTCTATATAGAACAATTCTAGAAGGTGAGAGCATTACAATTCCGACTTTACTGTTTTGGACCACCCTAATATCAAGAGCACCTCATTTCAAATTGATATTGTTTTTCACTTAATAAATAAATGAATTTTTAAGAATTTTCATTAAAATAAAGTTCTTTCTCTGAAGAAGTCCATATAAATCCAAATTTAAAACTTTGTAGAAAACTAAAAAAATCTAAAAATGTTCATCCAAATGTGAAAATTATTTTCTCAGAATTTTTTGAGTATATAGATTTAAAGCCCTTTCAATTTTATTGCAATAATGTGCAAGTTTCAAGAGGCTAAAAATTTCCGTTGTTGCGGGTTTCTTCAATATAAAAATAAATTGTGTTTATTCGTTATATGGTAGGGAATGCGACAAAAAGAATCAAAGGTTTTAAGGCTCTTGAACCTTGCACATTATCACACTAAAATTGAATCGGCTATAAAGCTTCATACTCAAAAAAATTTTAACACTTCTGAGTAAATAAATTTGAAATTTGAATGAAAATTAGTTGATTTTTTTTTTTAGATTTCTACAAAATTTTAAGCGTGGGTTTACATGTTTTTTTTAAATTAACTTTATTTTAGTTGAAATTGAACATACTGAAAACAAAATTTCAATGGTGAACCATAAACCAATGTGAATTGCATAAAGCTTAAAGGGGAAAAATGCCTTTAAAAAAAGAAAAGTGGATGATCTTCGGCAAATGATCACTAAACGCTATATACCGTCTGAATTTCATGAATTTTATAATAGAATTATAGAAATATAAAATAAGCACTTGAATTTCCAATATAAATTATGCTTTTATGATTTAGTTTAAACCTTAAATGTGCTAGTCTTTCACGCAAATAGTGAAATGTGCTACTCTTCCACGCAAAAATCTGAAATGTGCTAGTCTTCCACGTAAAATTCTGAAATGTTCTACTCTTCCACGCAAAATTCTGAAATGTGCTACTTTTCGACGCGAATAATGAAATGTGCTAGTCTTCTACGCGAATAGTGAAATGTGCTACTCTTCGTAGGGACCGACGATATGTAAATTCATTCAAGAACAAATGCTTTAAATAAATTTTAATAATAACAAAAGAAGAACATAAACAAATAACTAAATAACATTCCAAAAACGATAATCATCAAAGAATCTGTTCACTTATTTGTGTACGATGTGTCGCATTAAAGAAATCGCCCCTGTAGATGCTGAGAAGGTCAGCGAGACGTCGGGCTGGAAAGTGAAGAAAATAGTATTTTTCTTGCACAGGAATTTACTTGATCAAATAGCCTAAAATACAAAACACTATTAAATTCAATAAATTGATCGTCCACCCATCGTCATATTACAGGGTTTTGTTTAGATAGTAAGCTATATTTTCATAAAAAATGAAAACATTTTTTAAACAAAGAAAAATAGCCAAAACTTGCTAAAATGTGTCATCCCTATTTAAATTATCGCCACCGCACATCATGAAAACGAAACATGAGAACACATTTATGACAGGAGAGCTCGGATGCATAAATATTTAAAGACTTAAAGGAATTAAAAAAGTAAAAAATAAATACCATGGAATGAAGTACGAAAAAAGTAAAAATAATCGGCTAAGAATTGGCCAAGAATGGCCGATGCCGATTAATTGGTCGGACTCTAATAGTCACTCAATTAAAGGTAAATTATCCCGAAAAGGGAATATCATATGTGTATATATAGAATCAAGGAAAGCTAAATCACGGTAGTTATCTTAGCAGAAAAAAGGTAATTCGGTTATTCGCAATTTACTCGAAATTTTGAGAGTATACGAGTCAAAGGGGCCTCAGAATCGAATTCAATGGGTCGAAATAAATGTCGGTAGGTGGGTCTAGTTAAAAGCACAAAAGCAGTTTTTTTGTGTGCCGGTGCAATCGGTCGGAGGCATATCTGATTTCTATTCCGCGCAAAATCAAAAAATTATATAAAAAGTTTTTCTAACTTCTCATAAGGAACCATTTGCCATTCGTAGGCGGCGCTCAAGAAGAAGGTGGACCTAATATGCAACAAACAAAGGACTTGATTAATTTTAGGTTTTTTTTATTATTTTTGGATAAAATTCAAACCCTAAAAGGCGTAACCGTAAATACGAGTAGCACGCCCTATATGTATGTATTTAGGTGTATCCGTTGACTTGTTAATGTTTATTATTTGGAACAAATGATTGCGCAAGGGGTGGGGAGAAATAAAATGTACACCAAATAAAAAGTAAAAAAAAAAAATCGCAAAAACTTATTATTTTTCAAATAATGCCTTCCTATTCTAACACTCGTTTTATAATCGAGTGAATATTTGTGTAAATGTTTTATACTTCTCATATACATAGTTGTTTAGTAATCAACAAAGCAGCCATTTATATAGATAAACAACGAAACTGCAGTTAGAGAAAAAAACGCCTCGATATTGTTGCAAGGACCCGCCCGCCTAGCATTGTGTTTATTTAGTGGTTACAGTGGAAATCCTTAAGAAAATATAGTAATAGCAACTGCAGTATGCAAGCAATCTGATTCGCTTGAACCAGCCAATGAAAATGTAGGAAAACACCCACAACCGAATTTTCCAGATTCAAGCGAAGAGTCAACAAAATAAAGCAAAATAAATATAGCAAAGCATAAGCAAAGAGTTGTGTTGCGTTGTCCAGATGCAAGCGAAGCAGCTTATATACCTACATCATATGTACATATATACTTACATACATATATAGATTGTACAGAGGGGGTATAGGGCGTAGCCGAGTTCGTGTGCAATTTGTTTTGATAGAAATATAGTGGCATTATAATATGTCCCTATGTAGTTATTTATTTTTTCTCCTGTTTTTTTTTTGTATAAAAGTATTGCATTTCTCACAAGCACAAGTGCAAGTTAACGCCAGCAAATTTTTGCCATGCGCACAAGAAGAAACGTCTAGGCGCTTCCACTATGTGACAATGCAATGAGGAGAGAGTGAAAGAAAGGCATCGGACTGGAGCGCATTGTCATCGGCCAAGGCGCTCTCTCTCTTCGAAGTTGAAGTAGCGTTGTGAATAAGAAAACTTGCCAATGCAATGTAGGGATGTGGCTGGGATGCGCTCAAATGCATTGTCCAAATATATATGTATGTATGTACGTTTTCGTAATGGTGGTGACTCTTTGTTTTGTTGCAATAGTTATGTAGTTGTTGCAAATGCAAGCATAGAATAGAGACGCCATTTTAGTTTGCATAGACAAAGCGCACATCCAAAATGATAAATAAACTATATACATAAATAGAAAACATACGTAAAGCTGTACCGTTACATAGTTCTGCGCTGCAACGCCCTTGCAATATGGGTTGGGCTAAATGTAGCTTAGATTTAACTTAGTAAATAGTTAGATATACTCCCATGATGGCAAGCTAAGGCTGTAATTTCTTTGCTGCAAAATGGGTGTGCCAAAAAGCAGTTCTCTGTTTATGCTTTTAATGCAACTGACTGCCTTGAATTTAGGGGTGTTGTTGCACATGCACGCTACTTTACGTGTATAGATATAATCAAAAATTCCAGAAATTACTATGGCGGCTAATAAAAAAAATAAGTAGCAATCCAAACAAAATAATGGCAAATACAAAATGAAAATTATAAGCACGTCACAGCAATAAATTACCAATCGAAACTTATGTCTTTCGCATACCAACCAAATTACATTAATGTATTGGAAGAAGTATCGAATAGGGAATTGGCAGAGAGCGAAAAGGACAAAAATTATAAACAAATAAAAAAAAACAAGACAGCAAATTTTTCAAAGCTGTATTATAAAACACTACATTTAGAAAAGGTGTGAGTTCAATTAAAAATTCCATGTGGCATTGTCTAGACGGATAGTCCATTGCACTTAACATGTTATTGCGGTAGAACGGGACACGTATGTATATTGCTCGTTTGCTGAAACAACGTCATAATTCAAAAAATAAAAACTGCGAGCCTTAAAGCTTGCTTTGGTTTCAATCGCTGTCAAAGTGATTCTTTTCTTGTTATAATTGCTAAACGAAGTGAAAATGAGAAAAGTCGTAAGAAGGATGAATTATTTTCTTAGGAACGGAATTCTAAGACATCACAAAATAATTTTTTTACACAGGAAGAAAAACTTCCGACGGCCATTTCTGCTTACTTAAATGAATTTTTTTTTTCATAACATTTTTTATCATAACATTATTCCATAAAACGAGCGATTTGGTGTAAACACAGTTAGTTAAATATAAAATTGCAATTGTTAATTAGTGCTAAGATGTCCAGTGTTGCCAGTAACTGGGTTAATAAAATCCCATCCAAATATAATCTAAATCCCGTTTTATACTAAAGTTATAAAAGAAATCCTGTGCTGCATGTATCTATTATACTGTGCGACAAAAATATAGAAATTTTGAAACACATGAAACAATCAATATACTCACGAAACTGTGGGCCAAATATAGCAAAACTGCGTTTTTAGTTTTTCTCCATGACGTTCGGTTTTTTTTAAAGGACCTTGTAGTTTCAAAGATATGATTAATTCCAAAAATTATTTAAAAAATTCATTCCAATGTGGAAAAACAGTATGGACAACAAATCAAAGAGAAAATTCTGTCAAATTAAAAAAAAAATTAAAATTTTTTGATTCGCAAGGACGAATAGGTAATGAAAGTGTCCTTTAATTAGTTTTATTTTTTTAAGCGAATAAAGTTAGAAGGACGAAATTCGAGGATGTAGTCGAGTGCATATTAGTCATTAACATATAATTTTTCAGAAAATAATTATTGTAAAATTTCAAGGATATTCAATGATAAAATGTGAAAATGACATTTTTAGTACCTAATCGTTCTTATGCACCAAAAAATTTAATCGGCTTTAATTCTACATAATTTTCTCTTCAATTTGATAGTTAAAATGTTTTTCTACATTGCACTGATTTTTTTAAAATAATTTTTTGAGTAATTATATTTTTCAAATTTCAAAGTCCTTCAAAAAAAAGTAAGAAAAGTAGAGTCGGAATTTTAATGCCCTCACCCTCTAGAATTGTCCTATATCGAAAAAAGCATAACCCTATTTTTTTATTTTGAAATCAAAAAATATTTAGAGGTCGCTCAAAGCGCTCAAAGTTTTCCATGTATTTTTATATGGGAAAATAAAATTTTTCGGAGAAATAGTATAGAATTCTCGAAAATCAATTTTTTTCGATCGGAAGACTCGTGTTCTCTTCAGGAGACTTTCAATAATAATACCCAATTGTTTATTTAATCATTTTTTAATACTAACGATTTTTTATTGGTCACCCCATTGTATTTTTTGGCGGACCTATAAATTATAGTTGCGATGAAAAAATGGTTAAATAAACGGTTGGGTATTACTATTGGGAAAAACAGAGTTTTCTGGTAAAAATATTGATTTTTAACTATTTCCATGCACATTCGGATGGCACAAAAATTTATGTGGAAAAGTAAAGTCAGAATTTTAAACCCTTCGCCCTCTAGAATTGTTCTATATCGAAAAAATATGTCCCTATTTTTTATTTTGAAATCAAAAAATATTTAGAGGCCACTCAAAGCGCTCAAAGTTTTCTATGTATTCTATATAGGGAAAAAACTACTATCTATGTAATAATTATACGCCCAAAAAATGCATCGCTTTTTTAAAATAAAATTTTTTTCTAATTTTTTGTGTCCCACCCGCAACACCTTCGACGAAAAAAATTCTAAAAAATCAGCGGTAATTTTTAGCCACTTGAAACTTGCACGTTGTTAGACTAAAATGTGGAAGGGTCTCTCACGTCAAACCCAATGACTTCAGGCCAATAAGCCTAACGTCCTTTCTTCTTAAAACTCTAGAAAGCCTTCTTGACGCACATATCAGACAGCGCCTTTCTTCTGAGGACGTGTCGGAGTGTCAACATGCCTATTCTCCCCAACATGCCTGTACTCCTCAAGCAGGAGTTCTCTCGACCCCATTCTGCAACCTTAGAGTAAACTCAATTTTGATGAGACTGCAGAGTACAAGCTGTCACGTCGTAGCGTATGCCGACGACATTGCACTCACAGCAACGGGCAAGCATCTCCAAACGCTAAGCGAACTTTTGCAGATCGCTCTCTGTCTCGTGAACAGCTGGTCGAGGGAGTGTGGACTTAAAGTCAATCCCACCAAGACCGAAATGATACTATTTACGAGGAAATATAAGACCGTCATTTCAGCCCCCCTCCCTCAACGGGATGGGACTTACACTCTTTAACGAGGTTAAATACCTCGGTTTAATTCTCGACAGGAAGTTGGACTGGAAGCGGAACCTTACGGAACGATCCAGGAAGGCCATTACCGCCCTCTACGCCTATAAGGCAGCGGTAGGGAAACGATGGGGTCTGAAACCATCCGTCCGACCCATCCTTTTCTATGGGATAGTCGTATGGTGACCGGCTCTAGAAAAATCCACTTACAGAGACGTATTGGACCAAGTGCAAAGGGCGGTAACCATGTTAATCACGGGTGCCCTGCCCTCTACTCCCAGTAGGGCTCTTGAGACTCCCTACCGATCTTTACGTTAGATATCAGGCCAGCTGCAACACAACTAGACTGAATGCAGCTCATAGATAGAGAGACCTTAGGTTCGGTCACTTAAAAATTCTGGTCACCATTCCAGCAACCCTACATAAGCTGGATTACATTAGTCCACATCTCTGCTTCGCAAATAGGTTTTCTACCAGAATTCCAGACAGAAGCGACTGGGTAAACCGCTCGGACTTAGATCCAGAATCTACTATCATTACGGACGAGTCAAAGCTCGACAATAAAGTTGGAAGCGGAATCTACTCCAAAGAACGCTCGCCATAAGGGAGGCCCTATGGATTAAAAGTTACACAAATTGTCTACAATTCGTCACTATTTATTCTGACAGCCAAGCTGCTATTAAATCTTTACAGTGCAGTAACACTTCCTCAAAAATGGTTGCCGAATGCAGAAGTACCCTAAACGAGCTTGCCGCAAAAGTCACCATTAACGTGGTATGGGTACCCCGGCACAGTGGAATACCGGCAAACTGCGCGGCTGTCGAGCTGGCGAGGGGGGAAAGTGAACTACGTTCAGCAAACTCTACGCTCGATGCAGGCGTTCCACTGTCTTCGAGTAAGCACCGACTGAAAGAACCAACATGTTCTGTTACATAACAGATCTGGCCATTTATAAATTTTTTGTAGTTTTCTACAAAGTTTTAAACTTGGGTTTATATGGGTTTTGTTAGAGGATGGACTGTATTTTAATTGAAAATTCCTAAAAATAAATGAGTAAACACTATTGGCAAACAATATCACTTTGAAATGGGGGTGCTGTTGTATTGGTCAATACTGTATACACATTTTTTTACATGAATAAACATTTTTGGTCGACTGGTTCGACCGCAGGCGGTGTAAAACTGTAGGTACCTCATCTTTGTGTGACAACAATCAAGGCGCACACCACAAATCGGAGGAGAAGAGAAGCTCGGCCAAGCCCTAGCAAATGTGTAAGCGCCAATAATATACATACATATATATTTTATTTTTAATAAAAAGTGGTGTAAAATAAGTAAAGCATTTTCTTTTTGTTTTAACTTACCGCAATGTCATATGTAAATATGTTGCCCCATCTGCTGCCGATGTATGCCGAACCCCATTGCACTTCAATACATTGTAATGGCTCTTGCAGATATACAGACTGGATATCCAAGGCGAAGTTCTAAGGAAACCAAAACAAAAGAAAACAAATAGATTGTAAAATAATAAGCATGATAGAAATTATGTTAAAATCATTTAGTTGGCGAAAATCTGTTGGACTAAAGATTCCAGCAAAGAGGAGAGCAGAAAGACACACGTAAAACGACTTTGACTTTGAAGTTCTTGTTTGCCGGGAAAGATATACATACATAGCACGTAATTATTGTGTAAAATAAAAAAAAAACTCGACACAGCTTTTCAATTTTTAACTCTTTAACTTTGAAAATATTCAGGATTGGACTTTCTATCGCTTTGACCATAATAAAATCTTTTATTGAACTTCTTACGCAAGATATGGAATGAGTGCTGTAAATCGTAGGCCGGGATGTTGTCGGAACGGGCCCTTGAAATGCCATCTCGCAACTCAAAAAAAAGTTGCGAGTATTTGTGCAATAAATGGAACTTCCATCAAACCCTTAAGAAGACTAACATATAAATCGTTCAAATAGCATGGATGAAAGCAACAAATAAACATTGTTTTTGACTACTCCAAAGATGACATTTTTGGGTTCTTCCGTTTCTGGATCCTTCTACTGAGCATTTTCCCTATTCAAAAAAGGAAAACTGGAGGCGCACTACTTTTAAGAAAAGCACTTTTGCATTGCCAGACTCAGTGCCACATGACCAAACTGCTTCAACGAAGGTGCTTAATGTCAAGATAGGAATGCGCCTTCATTTAATTTACGAGATAATCAACATCACTCTTTTGGAAGTCAGAGGGCTCGATTTTTTTATCTGTAAAGAAAACCACTCGCAAACTAATTGAGTTTACGCCTTGGCAGTAGACCTACGACTCTTTTGTCGGCGGATCAGTCCGTTTATTAATAGCGATCTAATATGGTTGTCCCTCATCGCTGAAGTGTTCGATATTCCAACAGCCCTACCTTTCGAAGGCAGAAACTAAGACGGATTTCCGGATTTCCAAGCAATGGTAGTGAAATATAGGGAAAATCGCAGTAGGCATCTCGGAAGGTGACTGGAGTGAAGTTATATTTGTAGTGTGCCAATTGTTAATTTATGTACATCTACGTTTCTAAGATAAGCTGAGTAACAAGGCTTCGACACTACAGCTCTGTTTTAAATCGATTAGCAACTTTTTTATAGTTTGATAGTCGACCGCAATAATTCGTTAGACCGCTCGAATTCAAAGTATATTCATGGATGTATAATTCGACTAACCGCTAACCATCGAGTAGTATCTCCATACCACTAATCGATATTTTTCAGGGTAAAATTTTGATCAAATCAACTGCGCCGTTAATCCAGATCAGCCTTGCCGTTCGACTATGAATATGCCACATTCTTATAGACGCAGTTGGGATTTGTCAATAAACTTAGTCAGGGCTATCATTGAATCCATCTAGTCCGAATTTTCGTGAAAACTACGAAAATGCTATCAATAAATAGCAATAGCTACGAACGTAGCATATACTTTGAATGCGTGAGTTCTTAGCAATTCGAATTCCGTGATTGTATTTAAGTAGATTTTACGAAAATCGGACTACGATGGATTCAGACTATTAAAAAAAAAATTGTGTATGCACCTCACGCGCCGCTGAAGTGAAACTTCTTTATCCTACTACCCGTATAGCTCACCATATTGTAGCAGTATTTTTCTGCATATTAATAAAAAATCATATTTATCTTAATCTAAATATCAATCTCAATCTTAATCGTAAATTAAATTATAATAGTCTCAATATCAATCTTAATCTTAACCTTATTCCCAGTCTTAATTTTAATCTTAATCTTAATCTCTATCCTAATCTAAATCTTAAACTCAATATTTAACTTAATCTCAATCCATATCTTAATCTCAATCCATATCTTAATATTAATCTTAATCCTAATCTTAACCTTAACCTCAATCTTAACCTAACTCTTTAACTGAATCTTAATTCTAATCTTATTCTTAATCTAATTCTGAATCCCAATATCAATCTTAATCTCTACCGCAATCTGAATCTGAATCTTAATCCCAATCTTTATCTCAAAACTAATCTCAACCGCAATTTGAAACTTAACCGAAATCTTAAAATTAATGTAAATCTTAGTAAACCACCCCCGCCAGCGCCTCCCTTCTACTGACGCTTTTTCTGTTCATTGCAGTTTGAAATTAGAGTTCAACGATTGTGTTGCTTTTTCGTTACATCGATGTTTGCATTTACTCCGAAATGAACGCAAAAGAAGTTTCACTGAAACCACTGATCGAAAACTGACGGATTAGTCGACTGGTTGCTTGTGAGCGGTTAGAAAAAGATGGGTAAGTCGATTACGCGAATTCGACAATTTTTGGTAATCGACTAACCGATTAATCGACTAGTCGATTAACAAGAGCTCTACTGGAAACTCTGGCCTGTGCAGATAAGAAAAAAAAGGTGTAAAGAATTGATTCAAATGATCAGAAATAAGGGCTTACGGTGATAGTATTCCTATGAAGATTGCACACGGCAGAAAATAGTTTGGTCTCCAAACCGAAATTGTAGAGGGATAACGGAAAATCGTTCCACAATAAATGCTTTCCTATTTCAACTACTAGCATCGCCATAAAAATATAATATACATACTTGTCATTTTTCAAACTTACCTCCAAAGACGTCTTTTTCAAATACCCATCAAGTGATGTTGTATATAGCACTTTCTTTTCGCAGCACAAATAGGAATGTGTAATATTTTCACTGTGTTTGGCGAATTCCTTTTCCATTTTGAGTGTCCTAGCGCAAAACTGATACAAGCGGCCATCTTCACCAGTGGCTACTAACCAACGCTCGTATAAATGTAGCTGTGTCATTGGACTTCTAACATCAATAGTAGAGCAGGGCATATCTGCAAAATTGAATGGTGGTTCTACATCACTCACAGTCTGTTCCATATCTGAAACGATTGGACTCGGAGAGCGTTCGCGCGTAGCTGCACCAACTGCAGGAGTCTTTTGAGTAGCTGTGGGTGTTGGCATTTGGACCGTTTCAGTTGGTAATTTTGATTTATTAGCTCGCTTTTTAGCAGCTGCGGCACCACCACGCTTACGTGGACCGCGTTTTCGCTTAGCATTTGAGCCAATATTATCGTTAGCTTTACGCTTACGCTGATTTGCGTTTGTGCTCTGCATAGTACGCGCGTTGCCATTTGGGAGCTCTTGTTGAGGTGGTTGTGCATCTAAGTGTGGCGCTGTCGACGCGCCTGGTGGCGACAAAGATGATGTTCTAGCAGCGGCTGCAGCGGCGGCGGCTTCGCGTTTCGGCAATTCACTGGCCGCTGCTGTCATGGCGGTATTAAGCAAGAAGAATTTCTCATTTTGCAATTGCATTGTTTGCATATCCACTTCCATTTTGTCCCTTTGCAATTTGAGTATCATCTCTTCGATGAACATTTTACGTTTATGCAATTCCATCAACTTCATATCGTATTCACGTAGATTATTCACTACGAATTCACCTAAGATATTACGCTGCCGCAATGCTTCTAAATCTACATTGGGAAATAGTGTGCTAGAGATCAAAGATGGCACGCTGGGCATGCCAAAAAGCCCGTTGATACTGTGCTCAAATCCCGTTAAAAGATTTGACGCGCCACTACCACTGAGCTTGTTATCAAGTAATGAGCGATTAGCGGGAGGAGAATGCAGGCCTATGCTGCTGCTCGACTCATTTAACGGCGCGGGGGTGTTGGTGCTTTCGAAAATGCTATTGTGTAATTGTTGTTCATTCGCTGTTGCAATACCTTCGGCGTTGGTGGTGGTGATTGTGGTGCTGGTAGTAGTCGGCAGCTGCTGACGTGTTGTCGCACTCGCCAACGATTTGCCATTAGAATCTTCTTGATTAGTGGTGTTGCTCATTTCATGTAAATTGTTGCGCGTTTCAGTGGCTGTATCTGCGCTTGTTTTACGCCTCCCACCACCAGCCGCCGCCGCCGCCGCCGCCTCATCTGCGGTTTTTGCATTGCCAGCACTTTTCCTTCTTACCCCATCTGACGCGCTTGTGTTCATTAATGCTTGGCTATTCACACTTTGATGTGGATTTTTCGTTGGTGATGGCACTGGTGTTCGCTGTGATTGCACGTAATTTTTTCCAACATCATTTTTTTCTGCTGCATTGGCACTTTTCTTATTGCTGCTGGTGCTGCCGCTGCCGCTGCGACTACGACTGCTGCTGCTGCTGCTGCCTTTAACTGCTTGTTGTTTGGAAATTCCATTAGCTTTATCGCCGCCTGCGTCATACCGTCGGCTTGCATCTTCTGCATGTGCCCTGCTTGATTGCGGCTTGTCAGGACTACTTTCGGTCTCCTTTCTTGTTCTGTTACTGCTACGCTCTTTTTTTGCTGCCTCTTTTTGCTTGTTGAAAACACTGACGATTTCACGCATAAGAAACTCCAAAGCAACAGTCCGATCCTCTGATTTTAAATTAGATTGTATTTTCGCAATTTCAGGTTTAGTGAATTTTCGCGTATTATATTCGCTAGTACAGATGCACGAGATGAAATGTAGGCGCGTATATGTGGAGTTCGAAAACTTATTGCGGTAACGAGCTTTTAAACTCTCGCTGATGCTGGGCAATATGAGCTTCTCAAAGCTTTCGACAACATTTTGCGCATCTACACGCAGTTTTAGTCGTCGACGTTTTACCGATGATGAAACACTTCTGGCTGAAGTCTCAGATTCACTATCGGAACTGCTACTCGAGCTGGAGCTGGAAGAAGACGTACTGCTCGAAGAGGATGACGATTCGACCAGTATTACATCTTTGAGCGTCTTTTTGCGACTATGTTTCCGCGACGTCGAACTCTGGTGCTTCTTTGTAGGTTTTTCCGTTGGCTTTTTTTCGCCTTCAGCCGCCGTAGGCGCTTTAACTGTTTCCGTTAGCTTTGGATCTTTTTGGTCTTCGATTACCGCCTGCTCGTTGTGGCAACTATGTATTGGTTGTGGTGCTGTTTGTACTACTTCATTTTGCATTGTTTGTCCCACTTCATTTTGTGTTGTTGTCTCTTTTGCAGCGTCTTTTTTCGCATTATCAGCATTACAAGCACTTTCTACAACTGGCTGCACTGCTGTTGACGTCGTCTCTACAAGACTTTCCTGTAGTGGTGGCGAGGCATTTATTGCCGTAACATTCCCCCCTTCGCCTACAGCGATTTCGACTACATTTGCGGCGCTTTCGTCCAGCGGATTATCTGTTGGCTGCGCGTCTTTTTTATAAAATATTTCTATGCCAAACGCTTTACGTATCTCCTCCAATACTATATCTGGTATACATATAGCATCGACAATATCATCGGGCACAAAGTTTACATCCTCTGAATCTTTTGCCGCTTCCAGATTCATTGACTTCAACTGCTTGCGTATCTCTTCGCGCAAACGTTTGCGTGCCTGCGCTTTTAACGCCTCATCGAAGCGTGTTCCACTGCTGTTTATTACCTGCTTGATGCCGAACTTATCCATACCGGCAACCTTTTCAATCAGATTTTCTGTGGTACCACTGGAGTTGCTACAAGTCGAAATTTGTCGACGTCTCTTCACAAGATTAGGTCGGCAGACGCGTTTGGTTGGTGTACTCGTAGCTATTACGGGTGCAGGCGCATCTTCGAGCTCGGCTACACTTGAGTCATCCGTTAATTCGATGAGTTCGTTTCGTATAAGTCGAGATAAGGGAATTATAGAGATTCGTGGCTTATCACTGGGTTCTTTAATGGGTGAAACTTTGCATTCAAGGCTGGAGATTTCTTCATCAATACCTTCCCGGTTCTCAGATGAGTCTGATGTGTTTAAATCGATTTCAATGCATGGAATTTCAGGCACCGGAGCTGCGGTAATTTCCTCGGACTCTATGCGAACATTTACTGTATTTATAGCTGACTCATTCGTTTCGATTTGTAAGCTCTTGGAGCTTCCGCTAACTGCACTTATATTTATCACTACGTCACCTTCTTTTTCAATATCAGTCTTATTTTCTTTCGTAGGTTGTTTTACGTCAATAGGTTTTTTTTCAGTGTTTTTCGTTACTTTAGTCTTTGAACTGATGGTCGGTTCTTTATCTTTACTTCCTTTGGAAACGTCTCTACTTTTCGCTTGACAGCTTTCTTTTGCAGTTTTTGGTTTTACGGCGAGTATCTTTTTATTAACTTTGTCACTTTGTTTTGCACACACTACGGGTGGTAACTTCAGCGAATTATTTTCTGTGGATTCTGTACTGACTTGGTCTGTAGGAGTTTCTACCGTTAAACTATCTTCTCTATTCTTCGTCACATTTTCTGATGTTAATTTCAATTCGTTAGTTTTTGTATTAACTTCACTGCTCTCAGCTACCGCAATTTTATCTTTATCTTTCGCTAAGTTGCTGCCACTTGGATTTTTCCTTGAAATCTCACTGCCTGTTTTAGGTGAGTTTTTTGCCTTGGCACTACTCGGTGTTAATTTAAAACTTTTTTCATTAACTTTGCTGGCATTTTTTGAATCTTTTTTAGGCGGTCTCTTTCTCGGCGAAGTTCTTACTTCGTTTAGTTTACGAATTTGCGTTGGTATTACATTATCTGATTTTTTCTTATCCTTCTCGGTAACAGTGTTCTGAGTTGAGTTTTTAACACCTACGTTTTCAACAATTTTTGATTCTTCTGTAACAGCAACTCGATTACTAGCAGCTGGTGTAGATTCTGATCTTCTTTCGGTTTTTGCGGTTTCTGTTGTATTTGTAATATTTTGAGAACTCAGTGATTTTCTATCAGATTCATTACTGTATGGTGGTACTGAATTATCCCTTCTCCTACCTGTCTCATTTTTTTCATACTTTGAATTAGTATTGCAGTTATTGGAATTATTATTATACATAGAATTATTTATCCAACGACTGTTATTTCTATTATTCGGTCCATTTTTATATCTATTTAAGTTCCATTGTGATCGGTAGTAAGGTGGATCAGACCGTTGCGAAAAAATAATATTTGGTCGATGATATGGCTCTGATGGGTTCATATACTGAAAGTTGTTTTAGAAAATTTCGTTAGAGAATGGCGTATTTATTTTTAGAACATAGCAGTATGCTTAGAGGAGAATGTTGCTTAATTATTATAATTACCTTATTTCGCGGGCGGTCTCCTGTGTAATCTCTGTGTGATGGACCATAATAATTATATCGTCGGCTGTAAATGAAAAAAAAATATATATATATATAAAACATTAAATTTACAGTGGTGGTCACATAAATAGGGACACTACTGCTCTATAAGTTTTAACCATTTATTTGACGTTGTTACGCATTTTGTTCCGTACAAAGTATATGTTCGGACATTTTTTATACGGAGAAAACGAGCAGCACCGTCAGCAAAAAAAAAATATTTTCAAAAATCAACGCGAATTCTTAGTCGATTAAAATCTGCACAATTTTTGAATGGGCTATAATAAAGCATCCCCGAATTTTTTCTCGCTTTACCGATTAAAAGGTATATGTCCATACTAGTTTTGCACTTTCTCTGTATTCTACGCTCTCTGAGTTTTGATCAGTGTTGTCATCGAATATTCCCTTGATCCGAGTTAAGTTTGGGAATTAACTCTAGGACTTAATCCGGATTAAATGCAGTTAATTCTCGAGATAACTCTGAATTAACGAGTTGATCCGGATCAACGGTGCCGTCTGTTTAAGCTTTTAGATACTTAAGCGGGTTTCACTGCATCATCAAAAATAGGACGTTCTCTTTACTCAAGAGCGAATCGTTGCTATTTGAATTTCCAACAAAAGGCTTTTATACACGCAGTTAATAAGAGCCTGGCAAATGTTAGTAAATTTTTACAGTATTTACTTATGTATGTATGTAAAACGCCCTGTGAATTGTTTTCATATTTTTGTATTTACCCCTCCAGCCATTAATTTGCGTTCACCTAAATTAAACCTTGTGAAAAAAATTCTACTGCCAACAAAAAGCGCATTACATTTTTCCCCTTCAAAACAACAAAAGAATAATTAATGTAATTTCGTAACGTGCTACAAATTCTATAAATTTCGACCACTACTTCTCCTCGCTGGCACCTACACACTTTTGGCAAGTGAAGGTAAGAAAACGAATAGAAACAAAGAGTCGCGGATAAATTTAACAAATTTAAAATTTATAACCTTGAGAAGTCTGTGCAATATGCTAGCAAGAAATTTGGCATTCTGAAGTTGGAGTACGTGAGAAAGTAAAATAAAAAAGAATGTCTCCTTACGAAAGCAAATGTTTCCGCGTACACAACCACAAATCTCGTTCATTTGCACCTTTCTGAACTAATTAAAAATTTCGCTGTGAATACATAATTTGACTGCAACAAGACTTTGGTCGGAACATTGAAAGGATTTTCAAGGTGATTTAAATACTTACAAACTTATGTACATATGTACATTAGGATTATGATTTTTTTACGCTTTTTTTCAAATTTTGATTTGCCTGTGCTTGCATTTAATAAACTTTTGTCCATATATTACTTTTTTGGCGATATTTTTGTTGGTTCGTGAAAATACCTCCCGCGCACACTATCATTTCATTTACAAGGCTGTTGCATGGCAAAGCCCCATACCTAGTATAAAAAATCGACCGAAATTCCTTTTTGCCTACCAAGTTTTGATTTAAAAACGATGTGTATCAGCACTAAATCCACGAATCTATTTTACTTTAATAAAACCATAAAACTTTTGAGAAGAAAAACATGTTTGAATATTAATTTTCTCCACTTAGAAACTGATAATAAATTTCGCTATGCGCGAGAGTTTTTTTTTATAATTTATCAAAATTGTTGTTATTTTTTGGAAATGTATACAAAAGTTCATCGTTTGCCACCACAGGCATTTAAATCTAAAAAAAAATCATAACCCTAATGTACATAGTATGTACTTACATGTAGACGTGTGAAAGTGAACTTTATATTGTAAGAACTAAATGTGATTTGTAAAAATTACTGCTGAGGAGTGGTAAGAATTCACGAGAGAAAACTTTCGCGCGCCTTGGTAGAGATACTTGAACGAGGCGAAGTTTCATTTCATCAATTATTGAAGTTGCATTTGTAATGCGTACATTCGTTAGTTTCGGGGTTTATTGATTTCTAAATATTCGTAAAAATTGTATGGCGTTCCGTATAGCCACAGATTCAGTATACATACACTGACGGCAGAAATATTAGACTCGTCGTACCTTGAATAATTTTGCTTATATTTCTTTAGTTTATTTATGTTTAATATTTTTTTTTTATGAAAGCCCAGGTAAGTATTCAACAAACATCATATAAATCCGCTTTTCAAACTTTGAACAAAAATTATAAAAATTCGACAAATTTTCAAACTTTTTATTCAGAATTTGTAGAAAAAATATTGGTATGCAGTTTCGTAGCCCATTTAATTTTTGTGTGTGTGAGTTTCATGGGGCTAGAAAATAACGCTGATTTTTGACAATTTTTTTTTGTTGACGATACTAAGCATTCTCTTCCACATAAAAAAATTGTCGAGCACACTTTGTATGGGGAAAAATGCGTGCCACCGTCGGCAAAAAAAAAAATCTTAAAAAGCAACGGTATTTTATAGCCAAATGAAACTTGTACATTATTATACAAAACTGCATACCAAAAATTTTCCTAAATAGTCTGCATAAAAAGTTTGAAAATTTGTCGAATTTTAATAATTTTTATACAAAGTTTGAAGAAATGTGCTTCGTCGGAATTGTTGAGGAACATCAATACTAGGGTGGGGCGGTAACAAAAAATTTTGCATTTATCAATGTTATTGTGGCTTCTTAACATTTTGTTTTTAATATTTTTATTGAGCTTTGTACCTTGATTGTTTATTAAGAAAAATTGAAATTTTGCGTTTCGAAATTTTAACAGCGGGAAATCGTTGCCTATCGTCGTCAATACAAAATCCTATTTGCTTTAAGATCGGTTAGTATTTTCTGTCACCCTTCTTGATGGAAATATTGAGTTATTTGTAAATTCATAATAAATAACGTAATTTATCAAAATAATTTTTGGAAAAATTCTAGGTATGCCGTTTTACAATAATAAATTGCAAGTTTGAAGAAGATAAGACTTACCTTTGATTTTCGACCATTTACGCTGTTGCTTATTTTCTCCATATAAAAACATAAACAACAAGAATTAAAAAAAAAATCTGCGGAATTTGTAAGCCACTTTAAACTTGTACTTTATTATACTAAATTCAATGGCCTAAAAAATGCATACCTAGAATTATTTGTTTAGAATTTAGAAAAATCGTAAATTTTTTTCTTTCCGCTCCACCCTAATCACTACTATATATGTAACTCTTTATAGCTACGGATTTTTGCTATACTGAGAAAAATTCATGATTATAACTTGAATTGCGGACCACGATAGTGAAATATTAAGGCAGAGGTTAGTCAGGATAAGGTAAGCGAGTTCTTGGAATTGAACAAATTTGAAACCAGGGTTCTAGGGCTATTGCAACTAATTGCAATGCTTTTGCAACCAACAAAATCTCTCTGCAACAACTTAAAGCATGAATAGATATCATATTAGGGCGAGTCGAAAAACACAAACTGTTTGATACGAAAATTGTTTAGGTCCTAAAAGGTACTAATTAATACCTTACTCTAGAACAAATGAAAATAAGAGTGGGAATATCGTTTTTTAAAATTTTTACAACGACACTTCTGTAGATCAAATCCGGAACTTATTTCCTATTATAAAATCATAAAAAAATAAATAGGGTAAAGTAAAAGTAAGTAACATCAATATTTTAATCAATTAATAAATTAAGTAGGAAATAAAGATTAATTGATAAAAATATTGAATTTAACTTAGTTTTAATTTGCCCAATTTATTTTTTATGATTTTATGAGCGGAAATAAGTTCCGGATTTGATCAACATAAGTCGTTGTAAAAATTTGAAAAATTCGTATTTACACTCTTATTTTAAATTTTTCGCAGATAAATCGGATTTCTTTTCCAGAATAAGAGATCAAAATAGCCCTTTCAAGACCTATACAACTTTCGTATCAAACATTCTGCGTTTTTCGACCCGTCCTAATACACACATATGTCTTTCCATTTCGGTGTCTTGGAACCATCTAACGATTACATCAAAATCTTAATGAATTAATACACTATGCTGAACAATTGCATTGTTATTGTTACTACAAACTTTAATTCGAGCATTGCTAGCATACTAAAAAGCATTTTTTTTAGTTTTGTCTTTTATTTAGGTGTCATTTGTGGTAAGCCAATGCACATATGTATGTATGTATGTATGTATGTATGTATGTATGTATATATTTAGCTTTGTATGCCAATCCGAAATTAATAGTTTATTTAAAAAATTGGGTAGTTTCGTATCGGGGATGTAGCTCAGATGGTAGAGCGCTCGCTTAGCATGTGAGAGGTACGGGGATCGATGCCCCGCATCTCCAGGAAGCACTTTTTTTTTGTTTTTTACATATTGTTTTAATATTTTTATTAGTTGCTTATTATAGAAAAAGTGCACTCTGAGGTGTAATAACCCTGTGAAAAGTGAATTTTGGATTTTTTGTTTTTTTACGTCCTTTTGTAATTCAGGTGGGTTATGAATTTTTTTGATTTCAGGCGACGAGATGTACATACGATATAAATACATAGGAAAATTTATATAAAGTTGATTTTGTATCGCTTTGTTTAAGGAAAATTATTTGAATCATGTTATCCATGGTGCACACTGCTTGCAAGATAATGGCTATGGCTACAGTGGCGCCTTTGGGCAAGTGATTTTAACCTAAATTGATAGGAAATACTGCAATATATATATATATATATATATGTATATCAAAAAAGTAGATCGCACATCTCGAACTAATTATTTCCATAATATATATACACTGAGCCAAAAGCACAATAGTTTTTCAACCAAGATATTATTTTAATTTTTCTATGGTAAATACACCGATTGTAATACATGTAATTGAAGTTGAACAGTTCAAAGCACATTTGTATATCTGGCCGCAGCTAAACGTGTAGAGATGCTTGCTGTTACTTGTTACCTTCCAGCAGGTTCGCGTTCGAATGCCATTAGATTGCAACATGTGATTATTTTCATTTTTATGTATTTTTGTTTTTGGGTTTTCTTAATTACGAAAAAGCATCTGTGAAGTGAAGAATAAAATCAAAAGACGAAGAAAATTAATTCAAGTGGAACATTTGAAGACAAATTTGCAGAACGGTTGTAGCTGGGTGTGGATAAATGCTTGCTGTTATTTGCTAACTTCCATAATGTCCTGGCTCGAATCCTGTCAGAGGCATCATGTTAAAATGATAATAAAATTTTTGTTTTGTGTATATACGAATTAGAAAAAGCATCTGTGAAGTGCACAAAAAAGCGTGTACGAACGAAAAAATTGACATCCAAAATTTTGTTTAATGTATATCACCAAAATTAAAATATCAGCCATAGCATTGTTAATATTAAAAAAAATCACTTTGATTCCTTTCCAAGTTTGAAACAAAACAATCAGTAAGCTTTTGTTAAGGGAGTATTTGCGATCACTGTTAGTTTTACTAGTTTTAGATGTTGATCGAACCTACACTTACGGCAAAAGTATTGGCGCAGAGAATACAATATATGAAAGCAATTTTTAGTCCTATCTTTCCGTTAATTTTTTATAAAAATATTGTGCAAAGGTCATGAAATTTTCAACTTTTTAATCAGATTTGACTGATGAATTTTTTGTAGGCCACCAAATACATACATACATTAGGCGACAAATGAAAGTGTACACCTTGTTCTAATATAATATTCACAATTATTTTCAAGAAAAATTTCACAATTATTTTCATGAAAAATTTTTTTCATTGATTATTTATGAAAATATAGTATATACCATGTAAATTAAAGTTTCACACTTTAGATAAAGTTTACAAAAATTCAAAAAAATTTCATTAAAATTTTCAATTTTTTATTCAGAATTTCTGGAAAATTTTTGAGTATTTATGCAGTTTTGTAGCCTATTCATTTTAGTCTTATGAAGTGCAAGTTTCAACCTGCTAAAAAGTCGCGTTGATTTTTGAGATATTTTTTGAGACTGCATTTGCGGTTTTTTTGCGGTTTTATAACAAGTGAAATTTACAACAACTGGCGTTGATTTTTCGAAATTTTGTTGCTAACGGTCTGGCGCATTTTATTTCATAAGAAATTCATTCTTATATGGAAAGAAGTGCAAAAATTCGTCACAAAAAAAAATTCTGAAAAATCAACGCGATCTTTTTGATGCTTGAAACTTGAAATTCATGAGAGTAAAATAGAATAAATTCTGAATAAAAAGTTGAAAATTTTGATGATTTTTTTTTTTTAATTTTTGTGAACTTTATATAAAGTGTGCAACTTTATTTATATGATTTACATTATAGAATGAACTATATTTTCAAAAATTGTTAATAAAAAATAATTGTTTATGAAAATGATTGTGAATATTATATTAGAACAAGGTGTACACTTTCATTTGTCGCCTAGTATATGTATATAAACGTATCAGAAAAATTAAAGAAAATTTAATCAGAAAACGGATGAAAAATCCGATTTATTTACGAAAATTGTTTATATTCAGATACGTTTCCGAATATTTTGCTAGCTGGGATATTTATTTACATACATACATACATACGGGCATATATTGCTCAGTCGCACCACACATTCACTTTTCATTTTACCAAAAAATTTTAATATGCAAGAAACGTTTGACCACAACTCAAGAAATTTATTTGGTCTTGATTGCAAAAGGATTCCTTTTGTCAACTTAATTCACACCCAGCTTTATGTATACTTAAGAAATCGCACATTTTTGCTAAACAAGACGGCGGAGGTGAGGTATGTAACATAAAAATGTGATTCTGACATAATGAGCAGCGAAAAGTCAAACGGAAATTTGCGTCAACGCAGATCGAAGGGACGCTGGAAAGAATTTCTTTTTTTTTTATTTAAATAAATAGAAGAGAGCAACTTGGAAGAGGACAATATTTAATGAACTTGTAGACGTGCATGAGCTCGCTGTACAGTCATTCACAAAAGCTTCGAATTTGTGAACAACTGATTCGACGTAGAAATACTGTCACACAGCGACAGCGAAGTCAATTAAAAAGTCTCTGTCAAATACGTGACTTAAAATATTTGTTAAGGAGTAATGCGGGTAATAAGAATAAGACAAGCAGGTAAAAAGTGTGTAAAGAAGTTGTGGGAAAAGTAAGTGGCGGATGGTGTGAGCGATGGGAGTGCAAGCAAACACTTAGTTTTGGAATACAAATACTTTGGGAACACTTTCGAGTAGAATGCGAAAGTGCTGCGAAAGCGCTCACGAGTGCTCGATAAATATTTTGCCAACAACAAAACGAGACAACTTAAAAATGTACTACTCTACTCTGACTGCTTTAATAGCAACAAACAAGTAGCAAGTTAAATGACAATGAAAATTAAAATTACAACAAAAAGTTGTGCGTCGCCAGGTGTAGAAGTTATAAAAAGGGGATATGGTGTTTGCTGATTTGGGGAAAAATGGTAAAAGTTAACTTGCCACAAAGCGTGTGTAAAGAGCGTACAATACAAATGCCACAGTTGACATTAATTTCGCGTGTAACATTGAGTTTTATGAGACTCATAAATACGAGACAAGCGCAACGTTTGTAACTCTTTTGCTTTTTCTTGGATAACTAAGCTGAAAAGCTTAAGGTAAGGCAGGCGGGAGGCACCCACCCATTTAGAACAAGCGGTGGTAAATGAGCTGGAGCTTCAATGCGGCTCGGTGGGGGAAACTAATTGTTGCTTGTGTAGATTCATGTTTGGCTTGATAAAATAATAATATAACTGTAGTAATTCTTGTCTCAAAAATTGTACATAGACACGCGTGTAGAAGGGTTGATGTGCAACAGCTTGAGGTAATTTTCAACTTTGTGAAACAAGTGTTTTCTTGTTTCGTAGCTTTAAATGAGCACAACGACTGTGATGGCTGGCATATGTATGGGAGAAGATTACATTTCACTCTTTGGGAGTGTATGGGCAGGAAAGTACCTATTAAGATTGGCAGTCGTATTGCGTAATTAAACATTTGCTAAGACACTTAAATTACTGTTTAATTGTTTTAAGCAAAAAAAGACATTTTTTAAACTGACATGATGGTAAAAAGAAATAAAAATGAACAGTGAAGCAATCGCGGCGTTCTTTCTTGCTCTTTTCACAAAGAATAAAAATTTAAGTAGCATTAGGATTCGAATTTCGAAAGAATTTTAAACATGGTCCCATAACGGTTATAACTTTTATTGAAAAAAATAACCTGAGTTTTATTTATTTCTCAAAAAAAATATAGAGCTCCGAAAGTAATCGTTATTTTTTGAGTTTTATGTTCCCAAGCAAAAATCGAACTAAAAAATCAATGTTATTTTCTGAGCAATAAATAGACCTAAAAAGCGTGTGAGTTTCAAATTCTGATGTGTATGTTATGATAATTGTTAACCATGTTTATTGTTTATTGTTTATCGTTCAAATAAAGCAGACTCCCTGAGGAAGGCGCGAAATGCGTTGAAACGCGTAGGAGTAAAAAAGGAAAATTTTATTTTCGCTTTAATTCCAACGGCCGAAGTAGCTCATACTCAGCACATAAAATCATTGCCGCTGACGATATTCGAAATAACAAAAAGCATATATGAGTACTTCACTTGCAAACAGCGTTATGTGATTTTATAATAGTAAGCCATAAATTAAAAAAAAAACGTCTACAACAAGTAAAATCCAAATTTTATCTTGTTTTTTATTATCTGAAAATTTGGATAAATAAGAGCCTAAGAGTTTTGAAATAGTAACTTTTACATAGCTATCTTTTTTTTAGCTTTTCGCGTTCTCTCTTCCATGAAGATTGGTCCACTTCTTTTTTACGACGTCTTCCACTAGGCACCGAACCTACCACGTTTTCTTGCAGTTTTCTAACTTCATCAGAAGATGAAGACTTTCGAACTTGTATAAATACGTACAATAAATATTATAGCGACTTTTGAAAGTGTATGTATACATACAGTAAGTATTATAGCGACTTTTGCTAGAGTAACTAACATTTGATGCTATTTTTTTCAGAATATATATGGATTTTGCACTGTATTGTTAGTGGACATGAAACTACTTTAAATACTGGTACGTTGACCACCAACAACTAAAACTCGAAAAAATTTTACATGGGACACTTTGCAAGGGGACTACTAATATGTTGGTTTACTTTTTACTTAGTGTGCTTTTTTTAAGTGAAATTTAAAAAATAAAATAATGTAAAAAAAATATTTATTAAAAACAAGCTTTTATTTAACCTGTACAATCAAAGGAATAAAATGAAGTAGTGTAACAAATGATTTTTTAGCAAGAAAATTTTAAAAGCTTGTTTTTAAAAAATATTTTTTTTACATTATTTTATTTTCTAATTTTTAGTCCATTTATAAAAGCGTTGTATATTAAAAAGTGTTATTTTATTTTATGTACAAAATTTTGCAATAGATATTAAAATAATTCAACTTGCAATGAAAGAGAACAGAAGACTTGGCAAGCAAAATGTTGTTTGCTTACGTTTTGTATAAACATACATATGTACATATAGCACCAGTTAATTTTATTTAAAAAATTGGCGTGTCGTCCATTTCAGCTGTAGCATGGCATATATTTAGGCGCAATATTTAACTTCTTCTGGCGGGGCGACATCTGGAGTCTTCTAATTGTATCGCCTTTATATGATGCCTACAACGAGGTTCATATCTAGACTAGGTTGATATCTAGAATTTGCAACAAATAGCTTTGCTACACTACCGCCGCGGCGCGCCGGCAGCTTTAACAATTTTATAGTGGTTTTACGTTCTTTGGCAAATTACGCTCTGTTAGCCATAAATCTTACTATTGGACCATATGGGGAATTCATTTTTGTTTAAATTGCATTGTCATCGTGATTGGAACTATGCTGAAAATTTCAAGTCTCTAACTTGTCGGGAAGTCAGTTTAAAATCGATTGGAAATTTCCGCGATTTGCGCGGGATGACCAAGTTAAATAAAAGCTTATAATAATCGTTATTTGCGGTGGCTGATTTTAAACCGAAAAAGGAAAAGTTACACTAGAATTAAATTTCGTGCAAATTGTCAGCAGTATATCGATATAGTTATCTAATCTCGAGTTTCTCCATTTAAATAGACAACTACTTTGAACATAGAAATTGAAACATAAAATTAACTTATAACTAGTTAAGCTGTTGTTCATTTTAGCATTTTAGCCAACTTTTAGGGCGGTCTTCACTCTCATGCATTGCATATAAATGGAACCAACCAAAATGCGTGCGTTACTTGCATTTTTAATTCAAAACAATGTACTCGTACATACATACTAGGGATGTTTCGAATGTCATATCTTCGCTTTCGCGAATGTGAATTTTAGGAATGCGATTGTGCGAATGCGAATGTTAGAAATAATATTAAATAAGCTATAATCTGTCGGCCGCTGTGGTGTAGTGGTAAGCAGTGCGCGCTTTCACTCATCAGCACCTGGGTTCAAGCCCTGGTCAAAGCAACATCGCAAGAAATAAAATAAAAGGTTTTTTAACAGCGGTCGGCCCTCGGCAGGCAATGGCAAACCTCCGAGTGTATTTTTGCCATGAAAAAACAGCTTCTCATAAAAATACAATCGCCGTTCGGAGTCGGCGTAAGACTGTAGGTCCTTCCGCTTTGTGTGACAACATCAAGGCGCACGCCACAAATGAGGAGAAGCTCGGCCAGACACTAACATATGTGTAAGGGCCAATCTATTATTATTATTATTAACTTAAGTCATCGTTTTTATTACTTAAAAATTTTGTAAATTATTAGAACATTGAACGAGTGCTTAACCTATACAGTGCTTTAATCTAGTAGTCAAAGTTCAAAAGGGGCATATTATATTTCAAAAACAGTAATTTTGCTGCTTTTTCTCCCATGAGGCGATTTCGTAGAGGCTCGTATATAAGGCCAGCTGCACTGAATAATTGCTCACTTGGAACGATGGCGGGTGGAGCGCTCAAAAATTTTTGGACCAGATGTGTCGATTTGTCGCATTTTAGTTTCATTTCCTACCAACCTAGAGGATTTTCACCGAGATGAGCTCATTTTTATTTAAGATAGGCCTTTAATTGAGCTTTAATTTCACATTTTTTAATGTCTCTAGATTCTACAGTCGAGCCTTCGCTTTCGCTGGAGGAATCTAAAATTATTTCTATGTTGCTTATAAGACTTTTATCAGTATATGTTGAAGGCCCATCAATGTTGCTTGATATACTACTTAACTGTTTAGCGCCTGAAGCTAACAGCCGGTTATTGTCCGCACCCTGGTTAAACATATTATAAATATTAGAGTGGACTCTCTGCTCATGTACACATTCGCATTCGCAAAACATTCGTAGCATTTGATGCGAATGCGAATGGGTAAAATGATGCGAATCATTCGCATGACGAATGCGAATGAAAATATTCGCAACATCCCTGATACATACATATGCAGCAATGATATTGCTTTTAATTGTCGTTTTGATTATGTTTAGCCATGCACTTTTCGTGAAACGCTTTAACGTAAAAGATTCCAATTTTATAACGGGGATGTAGCTCAGATGGTAGAGCGCTCGCTTAGCATGTGAGAGGTACGGGGATCGATGCCCCGCATCTCCAATGATATATATTTTTGAAAATATTAGATGACCACTTTTCGAGAGAATTTATTTTTTTTTCCTTGAAATTGGATCATTCAGGGTTGTGTCATTAAGATTTTTGATTAGTTATTTGATTAATCGACTAAACAAAAAATAAAGTTTATTTATGATTTGATTCGTTGAACAGAAGTAAAATTGAAAAGAAGTAAAATTTATTTGTGATTTGCTTGGTCGGACAAATAAACTTTATTTGAGATTTGATTTGCATTGGAAAAAAACTCGAAAGTCGTGTTTGCGTTATATAAAAAAAATTTTTTTTGTTGGAAAAATCCCGAATCAAATTGATTTGCTAGAAAATTGAAATCACAAATACAATTTATTTTTTGTTTGGTTGACGAATAAAATTATTTAATTCAATGTACAAATCTTTTTAAACCCAAAGGAATGCTGGGCGCTTCTTTTGAAGACCTATTACTATTTGGATGGAATTAAAAAAATCGTAAAAACGCTGAACTAAATGTATTGAGCTAAAAGGAGGCTATGTTGAGTCTTTTATTATGATAGGGGTACTTAGGACTACACCGACGGCGGCACTCTACACCCTGTTGCATCTGTTGCCGGCGGACCTGTCGGCCAAGAATATAGCGTCAAAAACTGCAAGCAGGCTTTATGCTACGGATCAGTTTGTGTGCAGGTCTTACGGTCACAGTAGTATAGCGTCGACGATTTGCACTTTGGGACGAACTTCGAAGCCACCGTAGAGGTCGAGAGCTGACGTCAGATCATGATGAGTGCTGGCTCCGTGAATGTCTATACAGACGGATCGAAGATGGAGAAGAGCGTAGGGACGACAGTCGTATGCGTAGAGCTCGGCCTCAACAAATCCTATAAGTTGCCAAAGTATTGCAGCATTTTCCAGGCGGAGGTATTGGACACAAGGAAGGCGGCGGAGCTACTGAACGGTACTCCATAAAACCAGTAGGTGAATCTCTATATAGACAGTCAGGCTGCAATAAAGGTACTACTTCCACAACACTTCGATTAGAAGTGTGGCGGAGTGCATAGGAGCTCTGAATTTGCTACATACCAATGGTGACGTAGTCGCGGACAACGAAGAGGGAAATCATGCTGATAGATAAGGTGCTGATTTCCTTCCAAGCGATTAAACGGGAACTCGACCGGTCAATGATCCGGAAGACGCAGAAGGCGTGGAATAAAATGCAAGACCACAAGGTGTCCAGGGTTATGTGCAGAGCGAATGCCATGAAGCACGAATTTTCTCCTTTCCCTCAAGAGGGAGGATGCTAGGCTTCCGGTGGGTGTCGCCTGCTGGAATCGCAGGAAGAGACAGTGGAGTAGACTACAGGTTAGTCTAGTGGGAGCAAGCTTTCTACCTAATCTGGAAGCCGCCACCAAGGCCGGGTATAACAAGTTGTTTCAGTTTGCCAAGAGAACTGCGATGTTCTTCAACATTGCTCCTGGTACGTAGTGATTAGCTGTGCAAAGTGGTCGTAGTTTCCGGTAACGCTTTGGACCTTAATGGTCTCTGCGAAGCCACATAATGGCTGGCCGGCATACCTAACCTAACCTATGTGTTTTATTAAAAAAATCACTGACGTTTTAAATTGCCCTCGTACAGACTACCTATATGTATCAATTCAACCACAATGAAAAGAATCGTTGTAATGGAGTAATATTTGTTGTTTTTCCTAACAAACCGAAAACAAATTTTATGTGGGAAACAGCCGTCAAATGCGTCGCGCGCAAGGTGGGCGCCAACAATGTTTTACTGTCGAAATCATTTATCACATATGCAACTAAACATATGAATATACGAGTATGTATGTACATACTTACATACCTATGAACATAGAGATATGCAAAGGGAATTGCAAATCCACAACATTCCGGGTACTGGAGTATCTCCTTTGGGTGGGACGATTTGCGGCGAATACAGAAGCTGTGGCGCAAGCTATGCGATATGCCTTGTTTGTTTGGTAATAAAGCGGCAGCAGCAGCAACAAAAACAACACCAAGCTGTATGGAATGGCACAACAACTGTACGGAATTTCTAAACGCAACACATTTCAATACTTGCCTTCCCCTCCCTGTATGCTGGCAACGGTGTACAGCAACAACTGGTTGTTGAGCAACTCTATTTCATTGAAAGTAGCTGCGGCAGGCAGTCTCTTGAGGCATTTGCTGCTGCTGCATGGTGGGTGGCCAGGCGCATCTCCATGTCATTGTCGTCAAAAACATCACTGAGGACCAAGTTCAAAAGTTGCTTTTGTAAACAACAAATAAACGCCGTTGGGTCGAACAATCTTCGCCTCAACTAGCTAGCCTGTCTGTCAGCTTGCTCGCTGTTTCTTGCCTTGTATGTAGATATGTATGTGTGTGAGTCGCTACATATCACTAATGTTTTCGTTTAAAAATTAAAACAAAAGCTGTCGTCATAAATAGCACGCCATGTATCATTGGCATATCCTTGCGCTACCTACTACCTTCAGCACACCCAACCGCTGTATTTGAGCGAATGACGCCAGTGCCACCATATTCGCGTATATGTATACTTTTATATGAACACACAATCTTTCACGTATGGGGATCGAGGTTTTTTGCTGTTTAATTGCTTAACAGCCAAGTTGAAAATGAAAAAGCAAGTAAACAAACATTGGCATATTGTCTGATTTATACCTTTTACAATGGCGTGGATATGGAACAGCGGCAGGGATAGGACTACAGCAGTGGCTGATATTAGGTAAATGAATTAACGCGCGCTGGGAAATTTTGGGGAGTGGGAAAAAGAAAGAAATTATTTATAAGTGGATACAAGTTTGTACATATTCGTATGTGAGCAGAGACAGAGTTGCCATAGATACAGAGACGATAGCTTTTGGATAGGTACTGATATCGGACGGGAAAATACTTTTTCCCACCAATTCAACTTCAACGAAGTTACCTGGTATATCTTATAGCACACGTTTGTTATCCTATTTCAAATCTTTTTAGGGGCCTCAGACACACTCCAAAAGTTAGTAATCATACGTCGTAGTCAAAATCCAAGAAGATTTTACTTCATCTTATAATACACATTTTTTACAGTGGGTTGAGGTTTCCATTTTTTTTGGACAAAAATTCAATTTTACCACATATAATTTTATGTTAAAATCGCCTTTAAACAAAACTCTTATCTTCGAAATATAGCAACTCCATTTTTTAAAGAAGACTTAAACTCGTTAACTCCCACTAAAAATGGTCTTTTGAAAAAACGGCAGATATAGGGTTAACATGTTTTATAAAAAATTCAAACGAACAAAAATACTTACTAGGCCTTACACGAAAAATGAAAACGTATACAGAAAATAAGGAGCTGTCTGTAGGTTGCTTCTTCGGAATGCAAGGCGTTTTTGATAACACGGTGCGCTCTCTAATGACAATTGCTTTGAAGCAAAGAAATTTGATAGGAGTGATTTCAGCTCTATTAGTTTCCATAAAGCAGACCAACTACTTTGACAACGGCTTCAATTTTCAGGGATACGCGGTTTGGTTTGTCATCCTCAACAGAGATCAGTAGGTTTGAAGACACCATCTCAAACTCCCTACAGAGTACGCTGAACATATTTAGTCCCCAAATGATGCCTTGAAAACCGTTGAACGTCTTTTGGAGGTAGAACAGACGAAGGAACACCGCGACCTAAAAGATCTTTTGTATCCCTATGCAGGTTCCTAACGCTGACGGCCCAAGATGTTATTAGCCTGCCTTGCAAAAGCTTCTTGCTAGACGAATTTCCAGCCTTAAGGGCATCGACTGTGGGAGAACTGAGACATTGCAGTCTTAGTGAGGCCAATGCCGGACAATCACACATAATATGCTCTGACGTCGCTTCGTCTTCAAGGCAAGGACGGCAAATGTAAGAACGCATTTGATTGTGGCCCGTCAGGTAGTCAATAAGCAACTTGATATCGGCTCTGTTCAAAAGATGTACGTATATCTTTCGTAGCAAAAGGATAACCGAAAAGTCTGTTTAAGGCACACTACCTCTCGCCAGTACTAACTGCATTCTTAGTTTACCCACGATTTTATTATAAGCCTTGAGGAGGACCAACTGAGTCAACAAAACGGTTCCGGCACCACAAGTACAGATGAGAGCCTTCGCTTGTCAATTCGTCGGCGGCTTCGTTATCCACGATCCCGCAGTCTCCTGGTGCCAAACATAGTAACACCGTGTTCCTTGCTGACAAGATTTGGATAGTGTTAAAGCACCCCCTGACGAGCCTGGAGGTGATCGTCCTATTGGAAGGCGCCCTTATGGCCGTCTGGTTATCTGAAAGGATACCTAGAAACGCTCCTTTTTTTAACACTTATCAAGGTTCAGTTTGGCACACATTGAGGTTGCTGGTAACACGGCCTGAAAGACCGGGGACCAAGTACCGATTGCAATAGAACGTTTGGTGCCAGGTCCATAGACGCCTGCTCCTGCTCTGCGCTCCATATTTGATCCCTCTGTGATCTGGTTCTGGTAAAACATTTGACTAGACATCTCGAAATGGAATTTTTCCTTAAAATTTTCTTCCAAAGCAGATTTCCTTTGGCATAGCTTCGGAGAACTCGCAGATTCCTGGACCTGGTATTTTGCTCAAAATACCTTAATGTTGTGTCTGGTTTTTAAGATTACTGTCAGAATTTTCCATTTACAAATTCCTTGAAGCTGCTGCTTGGGCAAAAATTTCGTGTGGGGTCCAACCTAAGGGCGACTCTAAGCCCGCGGTTGAACACGTTCTTATTGCTCCTGTCACCCGCATCGCTCGGGTGGCTTTACTAAGGCTTCTCTCTAATGGAACCCGAACCTGGATAAAGCTATTCAACAAATCGGAAGCTAATGCGGAGGAATGCTTACACTTAAATTGGCAAGCTGGATGTACCAATCCATTTCAGAACCCATTCTAAAAAACGCAGCGACCGTCTGGTGAAAGAAGACGGAAATGAAATCAACGCAGACCGAACTGAGAAACATATCGGAATTTCAATATGGAATTGAGAATGGGACCCAAATTGGTACCTAAAGTTTGATTTCAAATTTGTTTAAAAACTACTTTTCTGTTCAAAAACGTCAAATCGCTAACACGGAAAAAGTGAAAAAGACTGTTTGAAAAAAAACGATTTGCTTTTTTCTTGGTGTAGTTCTGCAAATTTCAAATAACAAAAACGCATAATGCAATTTTATTGAATTAGATTCAAATGAACATCTGTTACAGGTTTTGTGAATGATAATCTCGACTGATTTTAACACTTGTGGGTGCATTGAAAACGTGCTGTTGCCGTCTGTAAACGATACTAGCGTGGCTTGCATTTTAAATGAGTGCCAACAAACGACCTTGCGCATGGTCAGCGATATTGTATTTTTAACCAAAATGTATTTTTTTTACTTCTTTATTTTACTATAAAATGGAATTTTGACTGCGCAAAATGTTCGAGGAAATTATAACGGGGATGTAGCTCAGATGGTAGAGCGCTCGCTTAGCATGTGAGAGGTACGGGGATCGATGCCCCGCATCTCCAGGTCTTAATTTTTTTT